>NC_134240.1:98236373-98562623 GCF_965152275.1 Natator depressus | reverse complement strand
CTACAGCTCACTTCATCGGATGCATAGCATATCGTGGAAACTGCAGAAGACATTATATACACACAGAGACCATGAAACAAAACTTCCTCCCACCCCACTCTCCTGCTGGTAACAGCTTATCTAAAGTGATCATCAAGGAGGGCCATTTCCAGCACAAATCCAGGTTTTCTCACCCTCCCCCCCCCCCCATACACACATACAAACTCACTCTCCTGCTGGTAATAGCCCATCCCTCTTTGAAACCTCTCTTTATAATGCGCATGATAATCAAGGTGGGTCATTTCCAGCACTAATTCAGGTTTTCTCACCCCCCCCCCCTCCCCACACACACCCCCCTCCAAAAACCACACACACAAACTCACTCTCCTGCTGGCAATAGCTCATCTTACAATGTGCACAGCAATAATCCAAGTTTAACCAGAACGTCTTGGGGGGGGGTTTGTAGGAAAAGAACAAGGGGAGATAGGCTACCTTGCATAATGACTTAGCCACTCCCAGTCTCTATTCAAGCCCAAATTAATAGTATCCAATTTGCAAATGAATTCCAATTCAGCAGTTTCTCGCTGGAGTCTGGATTTGAAGTTTTTTTGCTTTAAGATAGCGACCCTCATGTCTGTGATTGCGTGACCAGAGAGATTGAAGTGTTCTCCGACTGGTTTATGAATGTTATAATTCTTAACATCTGATTTGTGTCCATTTATTCTTTTACGTAGAGACTGTCCAGTTTGACCAATGTACATGGCAGAGGGGCATTGCTGGCACATGATGGCATATATCACATTGGTGGATGTGCAGGTGAACGAGCCTCTGATAGTGTGGCTGATGTTGTTAGGTCCTGTGATGGTGTCCCCTGAATAGATATGTGGGCACAGTTGGCAACGGGCTTTGTTGCAAGGATAGGTTCCTGGGTTAGTGGTTCTGTTGTGTGGTATGTGGTTGTTGGTGAGTATTCGCTTCAGGTTGGGGGGCTGTCTGTAGCAAAGGACTGGCCTTTCTCCCAAGATTTGTGAGAGTGTTGGGTCATCCTTCAGGATAGGTTGTAGATCCTTAATAATGCGTTGGAGGGGTTTTAGTTGGGGGCTGAAGGTGACGGCTAGTGGCGTTCTGTTATTTTCTTTGTTAGGCCTGTCCTGTAGTAGGTGACTTCTGGGAACTCTTCTGGCTCTATCAACCTGTTTCTTCACTTCCGCAGGTGGGTACTGTAGTTGTAAGAATGCTTGATAGAGATCTTGTAGGTGTTTGTCTCTGTCTGAGGGGTTGGAGCAAATGCGGTTGTATCGCAGAGCTTGGCTGTAGATGATGGATCGTGTGGTGTGGTCAGGGTGAAAGCTGGAGGCATGTAGGTAGGAATAGCGGTCAGTAGGTTTCCAGTATAGGGTGGTGTTGATGTGACCATCGTTTATTAGCACTGTAGTGTCCAGGAAGTGGATCTCTTGTGTGGACTGGACCAGGCTGAGGTTGATGGTGGGATGGAAATTGTTGAAATCATGGTGGAATTCCTCAAGGGCTTCTTTTCCATGGGTCCAGATGATGAAGATGTCATCAATATAGCGCAAGTAAAGTAGGGGCATTAGGGGACGAGAGCTGAGGAAGCGTTGTTCTAAATCAGCCATAAAAATGTTGGCATACTGTGGGGCCATGCGGGTACCCATAGCAGTGCCGCTGATCTGAAAGTATACATTGTCCCCAAATGTAAAATAGTTATGGGTAAGGACAAAGTCACAAAGCTCAGCCACCAGGTTAGCCGTGACATTATCGGGGATAGTGTTCTTGATGGCTTGTAGTCCATCTTTGTGTGGAATGTTGGTGTAGAGGGCTTCTACATCCATAGTGGCCAGGATGGTGTTATCAGGAAGATCACCAATGGATTGTAGTTTCCTCAGGAAGTCAGTGGTGTCTCAAAGGTAGCTGGGAGTGCTGGTAGCGTAGGGCCTGAGGAGTGAGTCTACATAGCCGGACAATCCTGCTGTCAGGGTGCCAATGCCTGAGATGATGGGGCGCCCAGGATTTCCAGGTTTATGGATCTTGGGTAGTAGATAGAATATCCCAGGTCGGGGTTCCAGGGGTGTGTGTGTGCGGATTTGATCTTGTGCTTTTTCAGGAAGTTTCTTGAGCAAATGCTGTAGATGCTTTTGGTAACTCTCAGTGGGATCAGAGGGTAATGGCTTGTAGAAAGTGGTGTTGGAGAGCTGCCGAGCAGCCTCTTGTTCATATTCCGACCTATTCATGATGACAACAGCACCTCCTTTGTCAGCCTTTTTGATTATGATGTCAGAGTTGTTTCTGAGGCTGTGGATGGCATTGTGTTCTGCACGGCTGAGGTTATGGGGCAAGTGATGCTGCTTTTCCACAATTTCAGCCCGTGCACGTCGGCGGAAGCACTCTATGTAGAAGTCCAGTCTGCTGTTTCGACCTTCAGGAGGAGTCCACCTAGAATCCTTCTTTTTGTAATGTTGGTAGGCAGGCCTCTGTGGATCATTATGTTGTTCAGAGGTATTTTGGAAATATTCCTTGAACGATGCATAAATTTAATTTAATAAGGTTTTCCCTCAATACTGCAGGAAATTGCCGTATCTGTCTCACTCATTAGTGCCGAGCACCATTTGGAGGCGCTTGGTACCTTCCAGAATGAGGCACATAAGCCAGTAATTCCCATGAGTGATTCCCCCCCACCACATTGAGGCTTAGGGAACTTCATAAGGATTTAAGTTGGTAACTTCTAATTCTTGAACATGAGTTCCCACACAGCTTGCTCCTATTAGATCATGAAGCAGGTCTGGAAATATTTCTCTATTCATTAAGGGTACGTCTACAGTATGAAATTATTTCAAAATTATTCTATTTGAATTTTCGGAAGCTATTTTATACATTTGGTCTTCTGTGTCCCCACTAAAGCACGTGAATTCGGCGGAGTGCGTCCATAGTACCAAGGCCAAGGCTAGCATCGAATGTCAGAGCGGTGCACTGTGAGTAGCTATCCCGCAGTCCCCGCCACGGGAATTCTGGGTTAAGCTCGCAGTGCATGATGGGGCAAAAACAGTCTCACGGGTGTTTCTGGGTGTGTGTCTTCAGTTGCTCCTCCCCCGTGAAAGCTACGGCAGACAATCGTTTCACGCCTTTTTGGTGTGCAGACGCCATACTGCTTTCAGTAGACGGTGCACCACTGCTCTCCTGCTACCATGAATCCACCTCGCATTTCCTCTCATCTTCCTATGTAATCTCTACTATCTACTCTTTCTCTTCCTCATCGATCGCTTCCGCTGCCAACTCTGCTCGGCCATTGTGAACCGAGCAGCACAGCTTCCGCCGCCAACTCTGCAGTCCCACTATTGCCACGCTTCTGAGCTTCTCCATGTTGTCTGTCCTGGGCTCCCACCTCCATGAAAGCTACAGAAGACAACCATTTCCTGCCTTTTTTTGGCTACCGTGAACCGAACAGCACAGCTTCTGCTGCCACTCTGCTCTCATATGTTTCACGCCCTTTTTCCAGGATTACCCGTGCAGGTGCCATAGCCATGGAGCCCGATCAGATCTCCGCTGCAGTTTTGACCATTGTAAATACCTTGCACATTATCTGGGCGAGGGAGCGACAACAGCATGATTACTATACTGATGAGGACATGGACACAGACGTTGAAGCACGGCATGTGGCGTTTGGGAGATCATGGTGGTGTTGGGCCAGGTTCATGCTGTGGAACGCTGATTCTGGGCCCGGGAAACAAGCACAGAGTGGTGGGACCGCATGGTGTTGCAGGTATGGGATGATTCCCAGTGGCTGAGAAACTTTCCTATGCGTAGGACCACTTTCATGGAACTTTGTGACTTGCTGTCCCCTGCCCTGAAGCACAAAGACACCAAAATGAGAGCAGCCCTCACAGTTGAGAAGCGAGTGGCCATAGCCCTGTGGAAGCTTGCAACGCCCGACAGCTACCGGTGAGTCGGGAATCAGTTTGGAGTGGGCAAATCTACTGTGGGGGCTGCTGTGCTGCAAGTAGCCAATGCAATCATTGATGAGCTGCTATCAAGGGTAGGACTTTGGGAAACGTGCAGACCATTGTGGATAGCTTTAATGCGCTGGGGTTCCCTAACTGCGGCGGGGCGATAGATGGAACGCATATCCCTATCTTGGCCCCGGAACACCAGGGCGGCCAGTACTTAAACCGCAAGGGGTACTTTTCCATGGTGCTGCAAGCACTGGTGGATCACAAGGGATGTTTCACCAACATCAACGTGGGATGGCTGGGAAAGGTGCATGACGCTCGCATCTTCAGGAACTCTGGTTTGTTTGAACAGCTGCAGGAAGGAACTTACTTCCCAGACCAGAAAATTACTGTTGGGGATGTTGAAATGCCCATAGTTATCCTCGGAGACCCAGCCTACCCCTTAATACCATGGCTCATCAAGCCATACACAAGCACTCTGGACAGTAGTAAGGAGCAGTTCAACTATAGGCTGAGCAAGTGCAGAATGGTGGTAGAATGTGTGTTTGGACGTTTGAAAGCGCACTGGAGCAGTTTACTGACTCGGTTAGATCTCAGCACAACCAATATTCCAATTGTAATTGCTGCTTGTTGTGTGCTTCACAATATCTGTGAGAGTAAGGGGGAGACGTTTATGGCAGGGTGAGAGTTTGAGGCAATTCGCCTGGTGGCCAGTTTCGCACAGCCAGACAACAGGGTGATTAGAAGAGCACAGCAGGGCGTGCTGCACATCAGAGAAGCTTTGAAAGCCAGTTTCATGACTGGACAGGGTACGGTGTGACAGTTGTGTTTGTTTCTCTTAAAGTTACCCGCCCCTACATATATGAAAGGAAATAAAGTCACAATTGTTGTTTAAAAACTTTATTATTTGTTTCACAAAACATTGAGAGAAATCAGAAGCTAGATGGGGGAGGGGGGTATTTGGGTTAGGGGGGTGGAGGAGGAGGGAAGGACAAGTCCAGAAACCAAATCAAAATTTCGGATATGCCAGCTTTCTGCTGCTTGTGCAATCCTCTGGCGTTGACTGTGTGGGTCCCCTTAGCCTCCCCCCCCCATGTTCTTGGGTGTCTGGGTGAGGAGGCTATGGAACTTGGGGAGGAAGGAGGGCGGTTATACAGGGGCTGCAGTGGCAGTCTGTGGTCTTGCTGCCTTTCCCGCATTAGATCCACCATATAGCAGAGCATGTCAGTTTGCTCCCCCATGAGCTTGAACTTAGCATCCTGCTTGCTCTCATTGCGCACGTCCCTCCTCTCTTCGTATTCATGTAACGCTTTACGCGACTCCGCAATTGTTTGCTTCCACGCATTCAGCTGGGCCCTATCTGTGCGGGAGGACTGCGTGATCTCGGCAAACATGTTGTCCTGAGTTTGTTTTTTCTGCCTTCCAATCTGGACCAGCCTCTGGGATGGAATAGATAGGGGCCGGGTTGAAACATTTGCACCTGCTGCAGGAGGAGAAAAAGGGAGGGTAGTATTTTAAAAGATACATTTTAGAGAACAAAGGGGACACTCTTTCTCAGTGAAACAGGCAATTCATTGTACACAGCACATGTTCTTTCTGTACAAGGTCTCATTTTGCCTCTTATACTGAAGGGCCTGCCACTTTGGTGTGAGTAAGCCAACACATGCGGCCGGGCAACAGAATTCAGCTTGCAGGCAGCCATGGTAAGTCCTTGGGGTACGTGGGGTTCTGCTTCTTCCGCATTCATTTCAGTGCTTTCGAACTGCTGGGCCCCCTTTCCCATAGCAAGCAATGCCTGGTGGGTTTGCCATTAAAAGGAGGGCCTGCGGGCTCTCTGGGATGATTGCTTCACACAATACCCTCCCCCGCCCCCTCACGCCCACCCACCGCGGGGCTCCGATGAGGCTCTGAGCAGGGATGAGCCCTTTAAACTAAATGCGAACAGCCCAGCGTGGCTGGGTTTTCCCCTACCCCCCACTGCGTGGCTCCGATCAAGCTCTCCCTCAGCAGAAGTGCCTTCTCCAGGGTCATGGTCCGGGAGCATGCCTTGGGAGTCGGGGGAGGCTATTGGCTCCAGCGTTAAGAATAGTTCCCCACTTGCCGCCTGTGCACTGTCCTCCTCCTCCTCTTTGTCCTCCAAAAACTCATCCTCCTCGCTCCGTGCTACTCCCCCCTTGAAGGTGTCCATGGACAGTGGTGGGGTAGTGGTGGTGTCACCCCCCATAATTATATGCAGCTCATGGTAGAAGTGGCATGTATGGGGCTGTGACCCAGAGTGCCCGTTCGCCTCCCTAGCTTTTTGGTATGCTTGCCTAAGCTCCTTGATTTTTGTACGACACTGCTCTGTGTCCCTGGAGTAGCCTCTTTCCGTCATGGCCCTGGAGACTTTAGCATACATGTTTGCGTTTCTTTTTTGGAACGTAGTTCTGCGATAACAGATTCATCTCCCCAGCATGCGATGAGATCCAGTACCTCCCGTTTGGACCATGCTGGAGCTCGTCTGCGAATCCGGGACTGCGTGGTTTCTTGTGATGGTGGACTGTGCTGATGGTGACCAAACAGGAAATTCAAAAGTTCCCGGGGCTTTTACTGCCTACCTGGCGAGTGCATCGGAGTTCAGAGTGTTGTCCAGAGAGGTCACAAGGGAGCATTCTGGGATAGCTCCCGGAGGCCAATATCGTCAAATTGCGTCCACGGTACCTGTAACCCGGAACTGCGATCTTAATTTTAGCGCTACTCCACTTGCCGAGGTGGAGTACAGAAATCGGATTAAAGAGCCCTTTTAAATCGACAAAACTGGTTTGGTTGTGTGGACGGAATCAGTTTTATTTCGAGGTAACTTGGCTAATTCCGAAATAACCGCGTACTGTAGACCAGGCTTAAGTCTCCTGTCATCATCTTGTCCACAATACTGGTTTGGTTTTAAAATATATAATAGGTACAGTGGCCCCCAACCATATCACAGTAATGCACACTGATTCCTTTGAGTGATTTGTCAGAAAGCATGAGTGGCTCTAGTGCCTTTATTAGCTTCAGATGGCTAAGAATAAATTCCGTATTCCAATGGCCTCTTGGTTCACGCATTCTGTTTTGATAACTTTATTGAATTCCACTTTGATGAAAGTTTAATCAAAGTACCCTTATGCTAAAGGGAAGTATGTATTTAAAAGACAAACACATTTATGTATTCTATACATGCATTTTTCTGAATATCAGTGTTCAGTTTTTTGCATTTTTAATAAGCTCTTGTTTTACTTAATTATTTATAGGGGATGCCATGTATTTTTAAGGTTAGGAAATTAATCTTCACATTTTAATGTCAAAATCCATTATTTCCAAGTGATATGAACAAGCCTGCACCAAGAACTTGACCTTGCTGATTAATGGAGGTTTGAGAAATATTTGTTTGCTTTTGGGAAAGTTTATTTCTCTCTTTCAGGTATATAGGATTTCTACATATGAGTTTTATTATGCAAATCTGAATTAAGATACCCAGCATATGGAAATAGATAGAGCTGTCTGATTTAATCTTTAAATATTGGAGCATTAAATGAAGCAGAACCCTTTACTTTCTGTTAACAAAAGCACTGATGACTGTTCAGACTTATGCTTTAGAATGCTGCAATTCAATTATTTGATTCATGTCATGGTCACAGAATGAACAATAAGAATAAGGTAGTAGAGAGAGTTAAAATTGTCTGAATATATATGAAGTCAAACTTTTCCTGAGTAAATTCTTAGATTTCAGTTTTTGTACAGAAAGTGCACATTATGTCAGGACCCTGTCGCCCATACTGCCTCCCCCAAAGCACTTTTTCTTTGTGAACTCTAGTTAAAATGAACAGGCCTGGGGTATTCTACAACTAATAGAATCTATTCTTTTCTGTAGTTGTGAATGATTGCTTTTGGTAAGGGATTGCATAAGCCTATAGCTATCTGCCTGGAAGTTGGGGAAGTGGAATAGAGGATAGGGGCAAATAACACATTGGAGTAAAGGCATGTGTTATTTTTGTATTTGTGATTTTTTTTTTCAGCACAGAATATCCAAATATGCCAGTAGAACCCCTGATAAAAAACCATGAAGGTAATTAGATCATTTAAAGTAGCTATCACTATATGTTGGGGTGGGGAGGAAGGGATTGATCATAGAATCATAGGACTGGAAGGGACCTTGGAGGTCATCTAGTCCAGTCCCCTGCACACATGGCAGGACTAAGTATTATCTAGACCATTCCCTACTGGTGTTCGTCTAACCTGCTCTTAAAAATCTCCAACTCCACAACCTCCCAGGCTTAACCACCCTGACAGGAAGTTTTTCTTAATGTCACACTAAACCTCCCTTGCTGCAATTTAAGCCCACTGCTTCTTGTCCTATCCTCAGAGGTTAAGAACAACAATTTTTCTCCCTTCTCCTTGTAATAACCTTTTATGTACTTGAAAACTGTTATCATGTCCGGGTTCCGTCTTCTCTTTTCCAGACTAAACAAACCCATTTTTTTCAGGCTTACCTCCATAGGTCATGTTTTCTAGACCTTTCGTCATTTTTGTTGTTCTTCTCTGGACTTTCTTCAGTTTCTCCATATCTTTCCTGAAATGTGGCATCCAGAACTTGACACAATACTCCATTTGAGGCCTAATCAGTGTGGAGTAGAGTAGAAGAATTACTTCTCATGTCTTGCTTACAATACTCCTGCTAATACATCCCAAAATAATGTTCTGTTTTTTTTTGCAACAGTGTTACACTGTTGACTCATATTTAGCTTGTGGTCCACTATGATACCCAGATCCCTTTCCACAGTACACCTTCCTAGGCAGTCATTTCCCATTTTGTATGTGTGTAACTGATTTTTCCTTCCTAAATGAAGTACTTTGCATTCATCCTTATTGAATTTCATCCTATTTACTTCAAACCACTTCTCCAGTTTGTCCGGATCATTTTGAATTTTAATCCTATCCTCCATAGCACTTGCAACCCCTCCCAGCTTGGTATCATCCACAAATTTATAAGAGTATTCTCTATGCCATTATCTAAATATAACCTCTTTTCCTGTGATGTTTTTATCATTCAAATTGATTTAATTTTTTACCTTCAGGGCAAGATGTGAAGTCCATCAGTTTACTATGGTTTTTGCACATGTTCAGCTTAATACCTAGCTCTTATTTAATGCTTTTCATCAGTACATCTCAAAAGTGCTCAGGTAGGGAAACTTAGGGATAGAGCAGTGAAACGATTTGCTCAAGGTCACCCAGCTAACCAGAAGCCATTGATGAGGATATTGAACAGACCCAGAACTGATTCCTGCAGTACCCCACTTGTTATGCCCTTCCAGCATGACTGTGAACTACTGATAACCACTCTCTGGGACTGGTTTTCCAATCAGTTTTGTACCCACCTTATAGTAGCTCCATCTAGGTTGCAATTCCCTAGTTTGTTTATGAGAAAGTCATGTGAGACGGTATCAAAAGCTTTACTAAAGTCAAGATATACCATGTCTACCGCTTCCCCCCCTATTCACAAGGCTTGTTATCCTGTCAAAGAAAACTATCAGGTTGGTTTGACATGATCTGTTCTTGACAAATCCATGCTGACTGTTACTTATCAGGTTATTATCTTCTAGATATTTTCAAATTGATTGCTTAATTATTTGCTCCATTATCTTTCCGGGTACAGAAGTTAAGCTGACTGGTCTGTAATTCTCTGGGTTGTCCTTCTTTCCCTTTTTATATATTTGCACTATATTTTGCCCTTTTCCAGTCATCTGGAATCTCTCCCGTCTTCCATGACTTTTCAGAGATAATTGCTAATGGCTCAGATATCTCCTCAGTCAGCTCCTTGAGTATTCTAATGATCGATTCATTAGAACTCTGTTGGAAAGTCTGCTTTGTTGCAGCCCTGGTCAAGCTCCCATTGCTGGATGACAACAGGTCTGCTGTGTTTGGGTCCCTCGTGCTGGACCTGTGTGCTTTTAAGCTTTCCTGAGTCTCATCAGAGTCCAGGCACCGCCTCTGGCTCTGGGTTTCTAGGTGCACTCTCAGAGTGCGGATGCTTTCTCTAGAACCCCCTTCTGTGAGCTGAGACCCTGTAATCCAACTGCCTAGAGCGTGAGACTAGTGCTGACTCCCTCAGACTCACCATTAAGCAATGCTTAATTTGCAATGAAAGAGATGCTGGGGCTCAAAATTTTTTTACATTCATAACTGATGTAGCAAGCCCAGCGGTGCTGGTGCTATGAATTGTCAACCCTAGAGGTGCCAGGGGTCAGCTCTGGCAAACCCTGGCACAAATTAAGCACAGCGTTTAAGCATATCCTTTCCCAGAGCTCCAACCTTGTGGGTGCTCTGGTTTACAGTTGACTTCCTCAGGGCACAGATAGTTGAAGCAAAAAGATCTAGGCTTTGCATAGTGTCTCCAAACACACTTACTATTTATTTTAGATGGCACAAAAGAAGTGCAGGTCCAGGCAAAATAAGAAACACCTGTATGCCATTCCTTGCCTCAGTTTCCTCACCACTCGAGTATTTTTTTGGGATTTGGTTGGAGTGCTCTATGGTGTCAAGAAGCCCCCCACTGCAGCTCTTGGCTTCTTGTCTGAATTATGAAGTCTGTCTCCTCCAGCCAGTTTCCTTTGACCATGGCTAGCTCTTTTGCCAAAGAAGTCTCCTCTCCCTGAAGAAGCTGTGTGTGCATTCCTGTCTTCTGGCCCAAGTTTTTTTCTGTCTCAGTCACTCAGTCTCTGTTTTAAAAAAGTAGAACTAACACCTTGGTTCTTTGTTTGGTTATGTACCTCTAAATATATTCCCTATAGGTGAATTCATAAATAGTTTAAAAAAGTTATCTCTGGTTGCCATCAAAAAACCCCCAAACCCTAAAACAAAAAACTACACACAAGGCCTCTGTTTACATAATTGTTCTTGTCCGTGCAATTAATATTTTGTCACTTTCCATTTTCATTCAAAGTTTGCCTCACGAATGAGGCATTGGAATTTCATTTTTCCAAATACCCTGTGGAATGCATTAGAATTTTGACCCCTTCAGCATTTTGCAATTTAATTATTTGTTCATTCAATTCCTTCTGTACAGGCTATTGATTGTCTAGAATGCCTGTGTGAATGGTAGTCAAAGTTCCCCTGAGCCAAGGGCTCATTGGGCTGATGTGGTGAAGGCACGTCATTTTCATAGCCAATGGTACATAAGGGGGAGTGATGTGGCCAGCATCATGTCCCATTGCCTATGACTGCCCAGACCGAATGGATCACATACACATTTTGCAGCTCAGTGAGCTGTGTGAATGGTAGCTTTGTTAAATAGATCACCATTCTGTTGCCTGAGTTACTCACCATTCGGTTACTTATAATTTGGATATCTAATCCTTCTTCTCAGCACATGCTTACCTTTTGCTGACAATAATGGGAGCACCTGGCACTGTCCACTGTCAGAAGACAGGATACTGGGCTAGATGGACCAATCATCCGACCGAGTATGGCCGTTATGTTCTTATTGTGTGAATGTAGGAAAGGATAGAATTATTAACAATCTGAAACACAGAAAAATAATCAGAGATGTATCCCTATAAATTTGAAAATCACTTTACAAACACATCATAAGACAGGTTTCCTGCCCCAAAATGTTTACAATTTATAAACTAGGATGGTATTGTAAATTCCTTTAAAAATGGCTTTGAGAATGGATTGTGGGTGCTGGGCTGTAAACTTGGCTTTCAGATTTTAATAGAATATAGTTTTACTTTTCATAGGAAATCATTATTAGAGTGGTAAAAAGTAGGCACTCTTAGACATGGCACCAATTTAAACAAGCACAAAAATTTGTTGACAAATGTCAAGTTATGTATTTATAGCCTCACTCCTCACCCCAAAGGAAACTAATTAGAGACTGTGTGGCCTGGTGGAGAGAGCACTGGACTGGCACTCAGGACACCTGAGTTCTATTCTTGGTTTGGCCTCTGGTTAGCTGGGTGACCTTGAGCAAATCGTTTCACTGCTCTATCCCTCAGTTTCCCTATCTGAGCACTTTTGAGATGTACTGATGAAAAGCATTATATAAGAGCTAGGTATTAAGCTGAACATGTGCAAAAACCATAGTAAACTGATGGACTTCACATCTTGCCCTGAAGGTAAAAAATTAAATCAATTTGAATGATAAAAACATCACAGGAAAACAGGTTATATCTGCCGTAAGACGGACCCAAACACAATGCACCATGTACTGTACACAAAAGGGAGACAGTGGAGTTTCTGGATCACTGGTGTAATGTTCTCCTGCTAACTAACATCACTAAGTAAGGCCATGTTGTAGAAGAAAGTCTAGACACCAGGAACGCAATTTAACTAGGCTACAACTTTATTAAGTAATACACCTGTGAACTACCTGGCAATAACTTATCCAATGCAGGTTATTCTTCATATTGTAATCCAATCTACCTGCTTACTGTCAGAGCCCCCACTTAACCTGGTCCCAGTACTGTCGCTGAAACCTGGATGTCTTCCCCTTGTACGCGGGGTAAGAGGATGACTAAGAGGGGGTTGTCTCTTTGCTCTACCAGACATTAAGAGCCCCAACCCCATTCCCCGCCTTCTTTAGAGAATGCCATCTGTGACGTTGCACTCCATGTGTTTTATGGAAATATGTTTATGAGTGTGAATAGGATGTAACTGGAATATGCTGTATGCTAAATAACCCTTGTATGGTGTCATTAGAAAGCTTGTAATCTGCTAAGTATGTTCATCTTATTTGTTTGCATGAATTATTTCTATATCTGGAGTTAGGAGAATAGGATGTAAACTCTTATCACTGATGTAAATATATTAAGTGGAGGGCATTAAGGGTGCTCCAGAAACAATCAGTTGTAAATGGCCTTAGTTACTTGAAAGGCTTCCTGTGTATGTGTGGGACAGCCCATGGGGAATGGAGACTAGAGGTCTTAGTGACCATGTGACCATGACACCTGATAATGAAATCCATTTTAAATCTAGTACTTTTTCCGTTTTGAAGGAGGGGTGGGGATCCAGAGAAACAAAGACTCCTGCCTTGTGCAAAAGCTATAAAAAGGGGGTGGAGCAGGACAAAGGGGCTGCCAGTCATGAGAAGATCCCTGGTTACCACCTGAGATGTGGTATTGTGGTATTGGGAGTGATAGCTCAGTGGTTTGAGCATTGGCCTGCTAAACCCAGGGTTGTGAGTTCAATCCTCGAGGGGGCCATTTAGGGATCTGGGGCAAAAATTGGGGATTGGTCCTGCTTTGAGCAGGTGGTTGGACTAGATGACCTCCTGAGGTCCCTTCCAACCCTTATAGTCTATGATTTTATGATTGAGTCTATGTCTGCTGGAACTAACAAGGACTGTAACAGGGGAAAGGATTGGGCCCAGACTAGAAAGGAGTCTAGCCTGTGAAAGAAGCTTATTGGAACATCTCTAAGGGTGAGATATTACCAGTAATCAGTTTCTTAATGTATTAGGCTTAGACTTGCGTTTTTTTTATTTATTTTGCTTGGTGACTTACTTTGTTCTGTCTGTTATTACTTGAAACCACTTAAATCCTACTTTTTATACTTAATAAAATCACTTTTGTTTGTTAATGAACCCAGAGTAAGTGTTTAATACCTGGGGAAAGCAAACAGCTGTGCATATCTCTCTATCAATGTTATAGAGGGTGGACAATTTATGAGTTTACCCTGTATAAGCTTTATACAGAGTAAAACAGATTTATTTGGGGTTTGGATCCCATTCAGAGCTGGGAGTCTGGCTGCTGGAGGCCGGTAACCTGCTGAGCAGTTTTTGGTTAAAGTCTGCACTTTGGGGACATGGCCCAGACCTGTGTTGCAGCAGGTTAGTGTGTCTGGCTCAACAAGGCAGGGTTCTGGAGTCCCAAGCTGGCAGGGAAAATGGGCCCAGAGATAATTTCAGCATGTCAGGTGATAGTCCAAAGGGGATCTCTGTGACCGAACCTGTCACACCATCTCATAGTCCCCTTCCACTTCTAGTTTATCAGGGAACCAGACCCTCTGGTGATAAGTTCCCAGTGCATGTAATCTGTAACAAAATGAATGTTACAACCAATCTACTCACCAGTTCACTGGACAGCTGAAGGGAGGGTAAAAAACTCCCCCACCTTGTGCAGTCTGGCAATGAAGGAAAAGTTCCTTCCCAGCTCCAAAAGGTCAACTATCACAATGCATGCAGCAAGCCCCCAAACGCAATCATACGGTAATTTGGGCAGAATGGGTGGAGGGAATGGGCCCTCTAGGTAGCCAGAAGGGTTTATAAGCCCTTCTTTCGTGTGTGTGTGTGTGTGTGTGTGTGTGTGTGTGTGACCTTTTGACCTTTTTCACTCTTTTGTCCATCTAATCAGCCTTTCTGCTATCCTCAAACTCATGGAGTATTGAGGATTTAGTGCTGACCAAGTTCATCTCAGTCTGTGAAATCTGAATGAATCACAGCCCCAAGGTGCCATATCTGCAGAATATGAGGCATGCTCATTTCATTTGTAAAATAAAAAGGAAAGGATTCCCTCTGTCTATATTGATTTATGGGTTTAAGTAGATGACCAGCCAGTCCCCACCAGTATGCTGACACACTACCATATGCATTTGGATTTCTTGTTAATACACTATAAGGTTATTGGACCTGTCTGTCCAGAGAGCAGTTACATACTGAAATAAAAATATGACCAAGTAAATGAAATATTGATGAATAAGACTTGAAACATATTTCAAAACTATATTTCCGTATTATGTCTTTAGGAGAAGTAATGCCTTATCAGGAAAATTAAGGAAAATTATATATCATATTGATTTGTCATCCTGATTCAGAGCAGAGATAGGTTAGGTAACCAACACTTAATATTCCAATAACCATTTTATCCAGTAACCACAGCCTCTACTAAATTGAGCAGGGTTATTTCTTTATTAGTTATTCATTAAAATGGGTTTAGCTGTTAATACCAAATCTCTAGAGGTTAGCATACAGTGCATTCTAATATGTATGCTTGATAAATATATTAATATTTAATATCAATAAATTAACCTTTTCTATAATAGCGTGTGTAGTATGGTGAATATTTAAAGCTGAGTAGTCTCTTCCACTATAATTTGATTTTTCAGGGTATAAAGGCATTCTGATATTTTTGCATAACGTTTTAAAAACAGGTACTTTCAAAAAGCAAAATTGGGACAAACTTGATAATGCCCCTAGTGTCAGACTGTGTGTGTGTCTTAATGCCTTGTGTATTCAGAACACATTTTTGTTTAAAATAACAATTAGTTCTGGTTGAGATTGTCCTTATGAATATATTTCACTGTTTGGTTAGTAAATCATGTTGATTCTGATTTTCATTTGACAGTGCTTCATCAAATTTAACATGTGCTCTGCAACTTTGATTACATTTAGGATTAATTCCTTTTCCTAATTTGGGGTTAGGGAACTTCAGAATTCCTTTGAGCTGTGTTTGTCAAGTGGGACAGTTGCAAGGAGCTGTGTACATACTTTTCTAAGCAGCGGGTGGATATACTTATTCCTCTGATTCAATCGTGGATTAATCTGTATTATGTACTATTAGATCTGTATGCATAGAACATGTACAGACGGTAGTTTCTTTTACTGTTTGTGGAGGATAGTAAGATTCACAACTTTGACAAGCTTTCTTTCGTGGAAGCTATATTTTAGTTAATGTATTTGTTAAAATCAGAGTGGATATCTTTCTCAGTTCCTTAACTAATCTATGTAGATCCATACTATCACTGAGTGTCTTCTTATCCATCACTGTAGTATATACAAGGGTTGTAACACTGGACTCTCAAGGCTTCTTTCACTGCCTTAATAAGACAATTTTTGTATGATGCTACTCATCTTCAAAGCTGTGACCAGGCCCTCCATTAATTTCAAAGTAGCTAGCAATCTTAACCAGCTAAATAACTGTAAATTGTCATTCTTAAATATATTTTAATATTTTGATTTTTTGTTGTCTTTAGAACATTAAAGCTTTAGTCTGAAACTATGTAGGAGGTCTGTTCGGCAAACACTCCATGGTTCCTGTGAAATATGGCTGTTAACCATGGTCTTATCACAATGGCATACTCATTCACCTGCTTGCTTTTTTTTTTTTAACAAATGTAGAAATTACTAATCTCAATACTGGTAGAATCATTTCTATTTCCCCCCTAATTTTCAACTGTAGAATAAGGGGTTAGTCTCCAACAGTTACTGGTCTGTAGCTTGTTTTGATTACTTTATTTAGCTTAATGTTAAAATTTCTCACGAGCATATTAAGAACTTGGGGAAAAATGAAGATTTCAATGTGTCATTAGTATACATTCTGTAACAGCTTGGTCAAACTAAAGATATTCCCAGCCTAAAGCTCTGAATGTTTCTTTGAGATGCAGTTTGAGACCTTAGGACTTCTAGTTATGCAGAGGAGTTGTACTACCAGGAGTATGCTTGGATTCTGGTATTTGTACTTGTGTTTCCAAATTATATGTGGGTGTGTGTACTTGTTTTTTCTAGCCTGTTTCACTGTCTCAGGGAGACATTTACAGATTCATAGTAAACTAAATTCTAATCTTCTCCTGGCATTTTTGTTCATGAATGATTGCTTATTGAAAATGATCAGGGGATTGGGTTGTCCGGTGAGAACATGATACCAAGAAATGTGCAGCTAGAGTGGAAGAAACAGAGGTGAAAGGAGTTCCAATTTGAACTGACTATGGTTTTCATAGAACAGCTGCACAAATCATTGTATAGGTACTTAAAGTAACTTCCAAAAACTTTAATAGTTTATATTTCATAGGACTTTGACGTTAGAGACATGGAGTTAATGGCATTTGCATTCTATGGATATACTGAGAGTAGCATTGGTTAAAAATGAGAAAAATATTAATTTGATGCTTTTCTTTTGTTTTTAAGCATTTCAAAATATGAGCTTTCATCTTCCAATAACTTTATCGTTGGTTGAAAAATCAAAGAATTTTATTGATAAAATTTGGGCTCCCCCCCCATCAAATTCAAATAATAAAAATAATTAATATAATAATAAAACCTAGTGAAAAATAGTGTATTCTACCATTGAAAGCAGAGATCTTCCAGATGCCTCAGCAAATTGATGTCTGGCTGTACAGGTTATGGAAGCAGCACCTGTTAAAATCACATTGGAATTCAAGTGTGTACGTGGGGAAGTGAGATACAGATCACATCATTCTGATTACTAAGGGCTTGTGATCCACTTTGTATGCTGTATAAAGCATTAATTTGTTGCCTTTATGGGTCACAAAATATCAAAGTATAAAACTGACATTGGTTTTGTGACCAGAAGAGGGTTTTGATATCTGTTCGAGACTAATTAATTATATATCAGCAAGAGAGGTTAAATATAGGATGACTCCCTCAATTAGGGCATGTTAAGTACAGTTTTGCTGCCTGTTACTCATACAATAAGGATAACAACATTTCATTACCCTTTCATCCACGACTAAAATTAATTTTAACCCAAAACAACCAAAATTGATCACTTTGGCAACGCAGGTGCTGATGATCTAGGAGGAGTAGGTGTGTCTATGCAAATATGGTCTACTCCTAAAATCTTTTCTCCCAGCACATCATTAGAAGGCAGGGAAGAACTCATGCAGACCCTGCTTACAAATGCTACACCTTTAAAACTATATAGTATAACTCCAGGAATCAGAGCAGAGTTTTTAGGGTATTGTGATCAAACCTGTCTTGTGGATAGTTGTACACTAACAGCTTGTTAAAACACCAGATAACTGTGTTTGAATGGTTTTGTACCTGCACAAGCATTGAAATTCATCAAAAATACAGACAGAAATTCCCCACACTCTGTAAATTTTGTGTGCTTGGTAAGACTTCATTAAAAAGGATACAAAAATGAATCATTAAGCTTTTAGCAACGAGTCCCAAGAGATCTTTTTTACCAAAGAATTTATTTTATGAGAGATTAGTGGTTCTGACTGAGATGTTTACATCCAGTACATGACAGTTTAAGAGCCTTTTTAGTAAGAAAAGCTTTTAGGGTATTAGAAATATGTGGGACTTCAATAATGGTAAAGCCAAATTGCTTTTCCTTCCAATGAACATCTATATTGCCTTGATTGTTGCTATAGAGACATGCCAACAAATGCCTCTCTTCACTACCTTTATAGGGTCTCGTTTCTCTTATCTTATACAAAAAAACTTCTTGCTAGTTTAGCTTTAAAGGTCTCTGCAGCAGTACGTTACTTATTACTATATCAGATTTTAATGTTGATGTTTTTAGGCAGTCTCTTTTATTGTTCTCATGCTTTGCCTCGTATATTTTTAGGGAGTTACTGTACATTTAGAATATAAATGTATATTACAATCTAATTTACTGAATTTCATGTAATAGGTATATTTCTTAGCCCCAAAGTGATCTGGCCTAGCAGTGCTCGCCACAAGGGTATGTGTGTGGGAGAAATTAAATAAAAATCAGTCAAAAATGAAGGTCAAGATTATAAACATAATTCAAGTTTTATTTAATGTTCAGAGTTTTTTTAGAACTTTTGATGAAAATATATTGTAATTAAATATATTACAAATGAAATGCTTTTTACCCTGCTTAAGTAAATGGATTACTTAACACATACATGGAAAGTTCTATGCATGTGCCTGGTATAGGAATGTAAAAGTGTTGCTATTTATCTAAAGTTGGAAAGGATAACCTAGGTTTTTCCCTTTTATTCTCTCATAGGAATCTCTCTAATGCAGCAGTTTACAAAGGTTAGAGCACCGGACTTAGATTCAGGAGACCTATTTTCTTTTCTTATTCCTGTCACTGACTTGGTAAGAGACTTTGGGCAATGAAATTAACTTTACCTTTCTCAGTTTCCATATCTGTAAAATGGGTACAATGATACTTCATTTCTGAAGTGCTTTTAGATCCACAAATTTAAAAAAAATAACTAAAAAGTTATCTTAGGGTTTTATACTGCCCATCACTGTAGTATCTGAGCCCTTTCGGTGTAAAAGCAGTAGTGGTCAGGATGTCTTTAATGGATTTCATGGGCTCTCTGGGTCTTCTCCTATTTTGGAGTAAAAACTGTCCTGGGAGTAGGATTTTTGTTTTTGGGTGGGTTGGCAGGACTATGGGAATAGAAGGTGGTAGTCATATTGTGAGTGTCATTTATGGTGGGAAAGACTCTCAGTGTTTGTGCAATGCTTCCTAAAAATAGCCAAGCTCTGGAATCTTCCTCTGGAACATTGTTCTACAATTGGATCCCCTCAGTCGAGGGTGCTTTGGTCCCCAGTTCTCATGTTCTTTATCCTGCACTTTGTGATCTATGTTGTCCCAGAGGAGCACGACTGTGGCTGGAATTCATAGATCAAAATTTGGTCTTCGATGTAGCTGGGGCTTGATTCATTAATTGCTTTGTAAATTAGACCTTAAACAAGATTTTAAACTGGAATTGGAAGATGACTGGGAGATGGTGGAGAGACTTGAGCATGGGCCTGATGTGCTGTGGCAGCCTGAACCATACCAAAAGTGGGCACCTGCAATCTGTACCAGCTGGTGCCTGTGCATCATCTTCCCCATTCAGTTTCAGCTACAGTGAGTTACAGTAATCCACCTTGGAGCAACAAATGCATGGATTACCATGGCCAGGTCTTTGGGAGGGAGGGATAGAGTTATAATTTAATATAATTCTCTTATTTGAAAGGCACAATAAATGTGCTAAAGTTCCAACCTTGCATATTTCTCAGGGAATGATTTTTTGCCTATCTTGTAGAACACTTGCTTCTGTTCTCACCATGGGATGCAATTTTTCCTGTTGAAAAAGCATCATATTTATTACTAAAAAGTGTATGGGGATGCTTGATAGGCAAAGAGACAACAAAAATGAGGTCTTCTACCAAGCAGATAAATATAGATGTTGGCATTTTTTACTATGTCAGGTTCTAAACAGCTAAATGTGTTGGGTGTGATTTTTAAAGTGTCTCAGGGTATATCTACGCTGCAATTAAAAACTCATGGCTGGCCCGTGGCAGCTGACTCGGGCTCGTGGGGCTTGGACTGAGGTGCTGTTTAATTGCAGGGTAGACGTTTTCAGGCTTGGGCTGGAGCCTGAGTTGTGGGACCCTCACACCTCACAGGGTCCTAGAGCTTGGGCTGCAGCCTGAACTGGAAAGTCTACACCGCAATTAAATGGCCCCTTAGTCTGAGCCCCATGAGCCCGAGTCAATTGGCACAGACCAGCTGCAGATTTTTAATTGCTGTGTAGATGTAGTTTAAGTGACCATGGGTTTAGTGCTTCTAAGTCATCGAGGCACTTTTGAAAACCCCACCTCTACTTGGTGAAGGTTTAAGACTCAGCAATTGTTGGCTGTTCACCTTTTTTTTTTTTTAATCGGAGTCTTGAGAGACTCAACATCCCCGTCACTGAGTCCCCCAGTTGTTTGACCAGTTTGGTCTTAATCTTAAATTTCTCTTTTCTGGAGCTTTTGAATGGCTTTTATGTCGGATTGTGCTGCCACCTCCCTCCAAGTAAGGGTAACAGAAGTGTAAGAACAGCGGATTTGGTGCCATGTGACTATACTGAAGTCTTTTGTCCTGTTTAAAGTCTTTAGTCCAAAACCCATTGAATTCAATGGAAAGACTCCCATTAATTTCAGTAGGTTTGGGATGAGACTAAATGCTCGGGATTTAGAAATGTATCGTCAGTGTACTGTCTAAGCAAGAACAGCATGAGGAGTATTGCAATTCAGTCCTTGCTACATAAAAATAGCATTAAAACATAGGCGCCGACTCCATGGATGCTCTGGGGCTCAAGCACCTACAGAAAAAAATTGGGGGTGCTCAGCACCCAGGAGCCAGAGCTTGAGTGTGGAATGTGCTGAGTTCTGTGCTGCTAACAGCTTCTGCCCTTGGGGCAGAGAGTTTATTTATAAAACAGAGGCAAGGTGATTAAGATAGGCCTTTTGTTATCATTAAACTAAATTAAGGATTGTTGGATGATCCTGAAAGCATTCCCAGGCACTGATGTGTAGTTGCTGGTGAGTGTTTGCTTCAGGTTGATGACATCTTCATCATCTGGACCCACGGGAAGGAGGCTCTTGAGGAATTCCACGAAGATTTCAACAATTTCCACCCCATCATCAACCTCAGCCTGGACCAGTCCACACAAGAGATCCACTTCCTGGACACCACAGTGCAAATAAGCGATGGTCTCACAAACACCACCGGAAACCTTCTGACCGCTATACTTACCTACATGCCTCCAGCCTTCATCCAGACCACACCACACAGTGCATTGTGTACAGCCAAGCCCTATGATACAACTGCATTTGCTCCAATCCCTCAGAGAGAGACAAACACCTACAGGATCTCCATTAAGCATTCTTAAAACTACAGTATCCACTGGGGAAGTGAAGAAACAGATTGACAGAGCCAGAAGGGTACCCAGAAGTCACCTACTACAGGACAGGCCCAACAAAGAAAAAGTAACAGAACACCACTAGCCATCACCTACAGCCCCCAACTAAAACCTCTCCAGAGCATCATCAAGGATCTACAACCTATCCTGAAGAATGACCCCTCACTCTCACAGACCCGAGGAGACAGGCCAGTCCTTACTTACAGACAGCCCCCCAACCTGAAGAAAATACTCACCAGCAACTCCACACCACACAACAGAAACACTAACCCAGGAACCAATCCCTGCAACAAACCCCGTTGCCAACTCAGTCCACATATCTATTCAAGGGACACAATTATAGGACCTAACCACATCAGCCACACTATCAGGGGCTTGTTCTCCTGCACATCTACCAATGTGATATATGCCATCATGTGCCAGCAATGCCCCTCTGCTATTTACATTGGCCGAACCGGACAGTATTTAGGTAAAAGAATAAATGGACACCAATCAGACATCAAGAATTGTAACATTCAAAAACCAGTAGGAGAGAACTTCAGTCTCCCTGGACACTCAATAACAGACTTAAATGTGGCCATTCTTCAACAAAAAAAACTTCAAAAACAGACTTCACCGAGAAACTGCAGAACTGGAATTAATTTGCAAACTGGACACCATCAAATTAAGCCTGAATAAAGACTGTGAGTGGCTGCGTCACAACAAAAAGTAATTTTCTGTTTGTTGATATTCACCCCTTCTTGTCAACACTTGGGAATAGGCCACACCCACCATAATTGAATTGGCCTCATTGGCACTAACCCCCCACTTGGTAAGTCAACTCCCATCTTTTCAGGTGCTGTATATTTATACCTGCTTACTGTATTTTTCATTCCATGCATCTGATGAAGTGGGTTCTAGCCCATGAAATCTTATGTCCAAATACATTTGTTAGTCTCTAAGGTGCCACAAGGACTCCTCGTTGTTTTTACTGATACAGACTGACATGGCTACCCCTCTGAAACCAGATCGCAAAGAGTTACAAAGGGATCTCACAAAACTGGGTGACTTGGCAACAAAGTGGCAGGTGAAATTCAATGTTAAATGCACAGTAATGCACATGGCAAAATATAATCCCAATTACACATACAAAATGATGGTGCCTAAATAGCTGTTACCCATCAAGAAAGAGATCTTGGAGTCATTTGCAGTACTCTGGAAGCACTATGTTTCCAGAGTACTGCAAATTCATAAGAATCCTTCTCACTGTGCCTGTATTGTCCTGAACTCACTCTCCAGCTTCAGAAAACTTTAAAAATTATCGCCAGACATTAATGGGATAGATGCAACTGAATAATGGAACCTAGATGTGAATAAGATTGCTGACCGTTTCATTCCAGAAAGCTACAGTGAGACATAATGTCTTTAACTGGGACATTAGTGAAGACAGCTTGTGATTGCAATGATTTTAATATACTGTAATTCATGATAATGTGATTCTGTAGTTCATAACAATTGCATCATTATTAAAATAGTAAAGATACCAACGGTAGACACATTCAATAGCTAGAATATGAAAGAAGTGTATAAATATGCTGAATATAGTCTCCCCCAAACACACATACCTCTTCAAAAGCACCCACCGGCAAAAACAAAAGTCAGTGGCTATGCATTAAAAGAAGATCTGGAAATTTCATTAATGTTTTGCATAGTCTGAAACAAAAACACAGTCATTCACGGGTGTCTATTGTTAATAGTTCACATATCATTGGTGATTGTTGTGGTGTTTAAAGTCTGCCCAATTGTGGAAGATGAATCTCTTCACATCTGTTTGAAAATAAGTGTGTCAGCACTTTTTGTGTTAGTAGGTGGTAACAGCTCATCTCTAATTGCAGTGCATTATTACTGATAGAGGGATCAGTGAAGCAAATTATTTTGTGGTGTGCAACAAATAATAAACAATTTGAAAAGATAATTTCATGACTGTGTCAAATTGAGAACATCCTGTACATCTTGCTGCTTGTGATTATACAACAGATACTGGTAAATAGCACGTTAGAAAAGAGAACAATCATGACCGTTCTGTTTTCTGTAATAAATATTGACAGAAAAGAGAACATTTTAAATGGATAGGGTAAAATAAAATGCAAAAAGGCCTACTATTAATAAGCACAAAAACTTTATGGGTCTGATTCTCATTGTTTTTAATAGGCTTTGTGTCAGGCCCTGAGTGTCAGTGTTATCAAAAACATTATTCTGGGTTAGATGTGTGAAATGTTTACTCACAAAAAATAGTACTTTATTCCACAGTCAGCCCCACTGATTTCTCTTGGGAGTGCTCGTGGGATTAGGTACTACTTAATGTGAGTAAGCAGTCACAATCAGGCTCTATGAAGTTACAATCTCATCAAAACAAGTCCAAGAGAAACTTCAACCTGATTAACCCCCGCAAAAGAAAGCCGCCCACTTAATGTCCTCCCTCCTCCACTCCACCCCACATACAGACTGTCCTGTTCTCAGGATTCCTAAAGTCTTGTCATATCCACAGTTTTTAGAAATTTAACCATTTTGGTGACGGGTGTGATTTTTATACCAAAATAGGCAAACCTGTATAACCCCTAGTGTGGACACAATTATATCAGTATAAATGTGCTTTATATAGTGTAGCTTAGTCCTCTAGGGGAATAGCCACACCAATGTAAACATCCTTATACTGGGGGCTTGTCCACATATAAACCTCTACAGCAACACTGCTGTAGCTATGCCGCTGTAGCGTTTCAGTGAAGTCACTACTTACGCTGACAGGAGGTGTTCTCCCGTTGGCTTCGGTAGTCCACCTCCCCAAGAGATGGTAGCCAAGTCAACAGGAGTAATCTCTCGTTGACCTCGTGGTGTCTACATCAGGAGTTAGGTCAGTTTAACTGCATCTCTCAGAGGTGTGGACTGAGTGACGTAGTTATGTACAAATCTAATTTCCGAGTGTAGATCAGACTGTAGCTGCATCCACATGAGGGAGGGGAGGCTTGTACAGCTCTAACTATACCTGTAGAGTTAAAGGGGTACAATTTTTGTGTGTAGATAAGACCTACGAGTAAACTAAATTGACATTTCATCAGGCTTGCAGAATCCACCATTTGGAGAACGTTAGAACATAAGAAGGGCCACCCTGACTTCATGACCAATGGTGCATGTAGCCCAGCATCCTGTCTTCCAACAGTGGCTGGTGCCAGATGCTTCAGAGGGAATGAAAATAACAATTTATTAAGTGATCCATGCCCTGTTGTCAATTCCCAGCTTCTGGCAGTCACAGGTTTAGGGACACCTAGAGCATGGGGTTCCATCCCTGACCGTCTTGGCTAATAGCCATTGCTGGACCTATCCTCTATGAACTTATCTAATTCTATTGTGAACCCAGTTTAACTTTTGGCCTTCACAATATCCCCTGGCAAAGAGTTCCTAAGCTGACTGTGTATTGTGTGAAGAAGTACTTCCTTATATTTGTTTTAAACCCACTGCCTATTAATTTCATTAGGTGATCACTGTTTCTTGTATTATGTGAAAAGATAAATAACACTTCCTTATTCACTGCCTCCACACCATTCAAGGGACACACCTACGGATAAATTGGGGATTTCCATCCACTCTCTTTCCATAACCGAGCTCCCATCTGTCAGAGGGTTCTGTGTGCATTCTGGTGAATTGAAGTTATGTTCTGTAGCGTCCCCACCTTCAGTTTCTTAACTATAGAATCCAGAGCCCAGCAGCCAGATATTTTGTAATGGGAAGACTCACCAGGTGGCAGTGTTACACATAGTCTTCCAAGATCTTTTTCTCTGTGTGCAAGCCAATGTTCACTGTTTGGAAGACATGGTGTATGGTGATATCAGTTTTGGTTATGCAAGGTTCTAGATCGAGGATGCTGCGTGAGAAGTTAGAGAGTTTGCTCCTCGCCTTAGTCTGTGACTGGAGTCAATTCTTGAGCTAGAGTCGGCCCACAGATGTTGGGCTGAGATTCCTGGAAGAAGAGATTGCCCTGCATGCTGTTTGAGTATCAGTTACAGGTCTGGCATATACGTGTAAATAAAAGATGTTACACTTAGCATATACAAATAGGAAATTGCTGATTTCACTTTCACTAAGAAGCCAACCTGAAAGGCTCTGGACATCTGCTATCACTTGGCATGGGCAACATTGGTTTCAGAAACAGGATAATGGTGTCATAAGATGGGAGTAACATTAATATGAGTTCAAAATAGCCATCTCATGCCTTTCTCCCTCAAATCTAGAGAGAAAGAGAGAGAAACGATGATAGTTTTTAAAGACATCAAATTCACTGACCTACGAGTTATCTTTTTTTCTTATCCCCTGCTTCTGTTTTTCTTTGTCTGACCCATCCCCTCCATCTCAAAGCTCTTTCATTTTTTTCTTGTTATTGATGCCCAAGATGGCATATTGGGAGCCAAGCACAGGAGTAGGTTCAGGCAGACCACTAAGTGACCAGGTCAAAGTTATCTGCTGTGTTAGTATCATCAGCAAGGCCAGATATCATTTATGCACCCACAGATTGGCACAAGAGTCATCCAAATGGCTTCACAGACCAGGTGCTGTTTAAAGGGTAAAAGTGGGGAACTGTAAATCTGGGGTTTAAGGAAGCATTAACTGGAGAAACTTAAGCCCTGATCCTGCAAACACTTATGTCCATACTTAACGTTATGCATGTGGATAGTTCTTGTCAAAATCAAATCTAAGCATACACATGTTATTGAAATAACACAGTGGTTCTCAGACTTTTGTAGTGGTGACCCCTTTCACACAGCAATCCTCTGAGTGTGACCCCCCCCTTATAAATTAAAAACATATTTTTATATATTTTACATCATTATAAATGTTGGAGGAAAAGCAGGGTTTGGGGTGGAGGCTGGCAGCTTATGACCCCTCATATAATAACCTTGCGACCCCTGAGGGGTCCCGTCCCCCAGTTTGAGAACCCCTGAACTAACATGTGTAAGTCTAAGCAGACGCGTAAGTTGTTCATGAGATCAGGGCATTAGCTATTTTGTGTTCATTATTTTTAAAAAATGAAAATGAGATTATGCTTGACATTTAGAAAGTGCCAAAATCAAGGGAGCTTATGGTCATTGCCTTCTTGGGTCCAAAGGCCTCGACTGGTTTCTAACAGTTAAGAGGACTCAGATATTATACCAATCACACAAAAATGGACATACTGGGATAGAACAATAGTCCATCTAGCCCAGTAATCCTGTCTTCCCACAGTGGCCAGTGCCAGATGCTTCAGAGGGAATGAACAGAACAGGTAATCATTGAGTGATCCATCCCCTATCACCCACTCCTAGCTTCTGGCAATCAGAGGCTAGGGACATCCAGAGCATGGGTTTGCAACTCTGGCCATCTTGGCTAATAACCATTGGTGGACCGATCCTCCATGAACCCATCTAATTCTTTTTGAACCCTGTTATAGTTTTGGCCTTCACAACATCCCTGACAATGAGTTTCACAGGTTGACTCTGCTGTGTGAAAAAGTACTTCATTTTGTTTGTTTTAAACCTGTTGCCTATTAATTTCATTGGCACACCCCTGGTTTATGTGAAGGAGTAAGTAACACTTCCCTCTTCACTTTCTCCATACCACTCATGATTTCATAGACCTCTAGCATATCCCCTATTAGTCGTTCATCTCTTTTCGAAGCTGAAAGGTCCCAGTCTTTTTAATCTTTCCCCTTACAGAAACTGTTCCATACCCGTTATCATTTTTGTTGCCCTTTTCTGTACCATGTACCTAAAGGACAGATGTCTGAAACTGTCTGTTTTTTCCCTTTGCTGGCATATATCTTTGACTGAACTGTGAGAGAGGCACAGCCAAACTTAAAGTGTTGAATTCAATTCCCAACTCACTTGAAGACCCTGATTTTTACTAGCTCTTTAGTGCAATGCAGAATTTTATAGAAATATTCATGACCAGTTCTCTCAACTGTGTTACAGATGACAGAACAATGGAGGAAAAGATGAATATAGAAGTAGCTAATAAGGAGGCAGTTTAAATAAGCATAGGCTTCTATAAGCAGTTTGCTGGCAGCTAATAATAATAATGATACAACTGATGATAATCTTACCAGGTGTATGTTAAATTGTATAAGGTATCCAAGAGGACTTTATTATCATGTGCACTGATGCACAAAATACTTGCAATGGTTTTTTTTTTTTTGACTAAGTGCTTGTTTTCAAGGTCATGTTTTTGTTGTGTTGATTACTAGCAACAATATTTATTATTTTAAGCTATTCTATAGGAGCTAATACAAGTTGTATAATGCATCAGTTGAATTTAATAGGACTTATTCCAGTCCCTTCTGGGATAAAATGAAAGAAGTGCCATATGATTATGTCAGATCTCTTAAAGAAAAATGTATTACAATCTGCAAACTATTTTGTTTCCATTATTTTTTCAAAGGGTGTCTAACTATTGGTATGTAGTCAAGGAGGCAAGTAGAAAGACTTTAAAAAATAACACCTTGACATTTTTCATTTCCTCCTTCCTAGTTGCTGCAGAGGTAAAAGATTATTTTAAGCAACTTGTTGGTAGCTTTGTTAGCATGAATTGTAGATATCCGAAGACTCTAAAGATACTTTGATAAAGTAATTCATTGTACTGAAATGAAGTTTTTATATAGTAGCTTTGTCAATATGACCCCTACAGAAGCAAA
This sequence comes from Natator depressus, assembly GCF_965152275.1. Classification (NCBI taxonomy): domain Eukaryota; kingdom Metazoa; phylum Chordata; order Testudines; family Cheloniidae; genus Natator; species Natator depressus. The sequence goes on along the minus strand of NC_134240.1, from coordinate 98,534,573 downwards.
TGGGTAAACGAACTTACTTTTAAAAGTCTTTCAGAATCATTTTCTCTAGCAAACAATGAGATTTATTTATACTGTAAGCTCTTTGAAGCAGGGGCCATCATTATATATGTCAGATGCTTTTGGTAGCTAATACACTGAATTACACCAATACAACACTTTCTAATTATAAGAATTAGTGGGCAACACGGGTTATGTCTGAGCTTTCCATGACCTAGAGGGACCTAATTTTGACTGTTGTTTTTAATTTTGAAATGTTAAATTTATACTCCGAGGATGCTTGCCTCCAGTATAACTCAGAACTTTTCCAGAGCTGTTATCAAGTAGGCCTGAAGAGAGAGAGAGAGAGAGAGAGTGAGAGAGAGGATGCTATAAATTACTCTTTCCCAGACCAGAGAACCTGTAGAAAATGTTGCCATACTCTGATGGTCATTGCAGGGATGGGTGGAAGTATGTATACATCCCTATCTACTTTACAGTTTCTTTCTTTGTTTTCATTACTTTATATGGTTGCCATATACTAGGTATTCTTGCTGCATCTGTAAAATACAAAATGTGCAATGTGTAGTGAATGAAGTTTGAAAGTGGAAAGTTTCAAATATTGCAGTCAGTGATCTACATTAAAGTATTACAAAACTCAGTATTAAATAACATGGTCTTGGTTTCCTGCATTCTCTTGAATTTCATGTATCCTATTAGAGATAGTATCTTATTTTCTTTATGGTTTGCATTTCCAGTATAACGGTTAAAGATAATCTCAGCTTGCACTCTTCACAGGAAATTTCTCTCTCTTTACTGAGGTTTGTCTGAATTCCAGTAGGCAGGTATTCATATATAAAAAGCAGGAAACTTGTCATATCAAGGAATGAATGTCAGTCTTGGTAGGAGCAAAGAGTAATTAGTAAGAGGCTCATTTAATATCCATGTTTGTACTGTGATAGACACATAAGAATAATTTTCAGGTGGTGAAAAGATTCAATTCAAGGCAGTAATTCACTGGCAATTTTTGCATTGACTAAAGCGGCTACGAATCTGGCCCTCAGAAAGGTAATGATAGAAGGAGCGCAGAAGAACATGTATAGATAAATCAAGTGTTGCTAAATCTTTATCTTTCTGTAGTTATCCCTATGGTAGCTTGGGAGAGTACTACCAAAAATTGCCATCAAATTTTTAAACTCATTTGCTTTGACTGTGTGTTAATATTTTACCAATCTAGTGTGTGAGGTTACAAGCAAGAATGTCTGAAAAACATATATGCTCTAATTATATACTGTAAAACATTCAGGGAAAACAAGTTCTGAACTATCACGAGTATCTGTGATACAAACCTGATTCTGAGATGTAGGAAGTTACAAAAGCAGATTTGGTGAAATGTGAAAAGGTGAAATGTGGTAATGACATGTTCAGACAGAACATTCTTAGGGCCTTCCAGGCAACATATTTGCTATGACTCTTTGATTCTTCTAAGAACTTCCGGATCAATGATAAATTGTTTCTCCGCAGACAGTGCCAAACTACCTGACTTCTGTATGTTTGATTCAAACCAGTCAATAAATCAAGAAGTTTAATACTGTCTTATTTTTCAGTCACATATTTCACTTCTCAGTAAAAGGAGTACCTATTTTATAAATTGCCAATGTTAACTCTTTTCATTTTTTGTAGTTAATAGCTTTTAGTGGATTTTCTTGCTAAATGTATAGGAAAATACATATTTTCTTGAAATCCTTATTAGGTTAGCAGTGAATATTCCCTATAGATACATAGTTCCAGAAACATTTCACTCTTTAGATTTACAAGCCTTCCCTCTACATTCTTAAATAATACACTGTAAAGGGTATATTTAACTTGCATTTCCTCTGAGACACTGATTTGATTTTCAGTTACAGGAGATGTCAGTGCTAGTTAATTTCTAATTTGGCATATAGGCTTCAGCAGTTCTTAAGGTTTTGACTATAGAGTAAGAACACAGAAGGTGACAAGGGGTGCCTCTAGGCAGATATGCTTTGCATCGATTACCTTATTCGGTTGGGGCATTTATATCTAAACAGCTGTAGACAAGCTAGGAAAAGGAATTATTTTTCCATTGTTTTGACTCCTGGCACCCTCTATAGAAATGTCAGTTATATAGTTGGTATAATTTCATCACAAAGATGACACAATCAATGCTAAGTATGTAAATATGTGTGTCTTTTATAGCTGGAGCTGACAGTAATGCCTATTGTTAAGTTTTCCTAACACTTTTTTCATTATGACCCTGCTTTTAGTTTCACATTTTATTGAGAAGCCATAGTGCCTCAATCATTGGAGCAGGAAGCTGAAATTTGGCAATGTATTTCCTTGTTGTCAGAGTTGCCTTTTGCTGAGCCCTGTGGAGATACACCAAAATTTTCCTGAGTGGTAAGCCTCTGACCATTGCTGTTTTTAAATGCTTAGTAGATGCAAGCTAGAGTTTGGCAGCTACATTTTGTGTAGATTCCCTCTGCATTAAACATACTCCAAACCCATGTTGAAGGGGCTAAGTAGGACATTCACTATAATTATTCCTCCCTTGCTGTCAGGCAAAGCCCAGGACTGAAATGACTATCTCTCTTTTGCTTTCAGTGATCTGCTGCTGCTCAGAAAGTATAGAGGAGAAGGGGAACAGCTTTACCTGAATACTGCGTTGGACAGGCTGGGAGTGGGGAAAGGTAAGGAAGGTGGTCAGAGCAAGAACAGGGACAGAAGGGAAAAGGCTTGAGAGGACATGCTAGGAGGCAGGATAGAAGAGTCTACCATCACTAGAATACACAACCAGAACCTGGAATTGAACTCAGGGTGCCTGAGTCTTGACATTTCTTTGCTGTCTAGAAAATAGCTATGAAAACCCAGGGGCAAAATATGTGTCCCATCTAGGTGGTCCACATATAGGTTAACAAGCTACTACTGTAACCAGCCAGTCTATTGAATCAAGTAGTAGACATCTGAGTTGTGGATCTAAAATTTTCCATCCTGCTGTATTAATTCAAGTTGCAGGTTAATATGGTGCCACATGAAGGAATTTGGTCTTTTTTTTTCTTTTTTAAACTTAGGAAATTACATCAAAAATAGTATGTTAAAAGAACATTCTGTTGCAAAGTTAAGTATTGAAAAATTAGGACTCTTGCCTCATTCAGTGCACAAAATGGAGAGGACTTGGGGAATGAATCAGATTGTGTATTGAATGAGGCTGTGGTCTGTAGGACCCTTGTTTATTGCAGCAGTTGGAAGGTGTGCAGTGAGTGAGGCAAGAGACTGCATGAAGAAAGCTTTGTTTCATGGTTAAGGTAGGTGAATACTAACCTGAAAAATGGAATTGTGCCTCTGCCACAGAATATCTTCTGTGAAGTTCTTCTTCGAGTGATTGCATATGGCCATTCAACTTCAGGTGTGAGAGTGCCCACTGCACCAGAGAGGGAGATTTTTTTTTCCTTAATGGTACCCATCAGGGCAGTGCATCACCTTCTGTTGTCTTGTGCTGCTGCATGATGGTATAGAGGGCGGGAGCTACTCCAGATCCCCCTCAGTTACTTCTTACCACCCATGGTTGGTAGTTGGAGTACATTCTGATGCTTGTGCAAATTCTCCTCTTACAGGAATTTATTTAGTCTTCTGTAAATAGTTATTGGCACTCATTGTTCCATTTGTTTTATTCTTTACTTTTGGAGCACCGGTTTCCTCCTCGTACGGGCCACCAGGCCTAGTACTGAGGTATGTCTCAGTCTCTAGGGTTTAAACTTTGTGCCGGCTGCAAAAAAACCCAAACCTGTGCTGATGAGTGACCCTCATTCCATCTGCCTAAAGTGTCTTAGTGAGGGTCATGTTAGAGGCCCACTGCCACATTTTCAGAGACTTTAAGCACTGGACAAAGAAAGATAGAGAGGTGAGACTGTACCATAGCCTTATGGAGGTTGCTCAGCATCTACCTTCTTAGCCTTCCAGCTTGAGTATGCACCTAGTGCTTCGGCATCAGTGAGGAGTGCCTCTCTGGCATTGCTTTGAAGGAAGCACAAGAGGTTAGAGTTGTCCAAGGAGCTGAGACTTAGGTCTGCTAGACAACTGAGGTCCATGGTGCTGTCTACCAGTAAGCACTCAGGGTGACAGGGGAGGGTGTCCTCTGGCAAGTGCCCTGAGAGTGTTTTACAAAATGCATGGTGATGATAGTTGCATTCCTAAGGAAAGCAGATGTGCAAGTGTCCTTTCTTGGACTATTGGCTGATATAAGGTCAATCCAAGCTCCAAAGTAAAAGTTAGTCTTATCCAGGATTCAATCCCTCTTCAATGTTCTGGGTCTGTTGATCAATTAAGACAAGCCAGTTTTCTTTCCAGTTCAGAGAATAGAACTTATGGGGGTGATCCTGGTTTCTACAGTAGCCAGGGCATTACTACCTCAAGACAGATTCCAGACAGTGTTAAACATTTCCATAGATCTCAAAGCCAATTTGATTACAACAGTAAATTGTCTTAGACTACTGGAGCGCACAGTCTTCTGGATGATTGATATTGCACCTCAGACTGCATCTCAGAAAGGTGCAAGCCTAGTGTACTCCTGGCTTTCCACCTGTTGGACATGCTAGTTCTTTCGGACTGTAATCACAGCTGTTTGTATCAGTTCCAGACAGGATGAAAGGCCTTCCAATCTCGATGCAGAGGATTTTGTCCTGCATACATCTGTGCTATTATGATATTGCCAATGCACTCCCTCCAAGCAGTGAAGTAGAGTGCTCTACAAGATCTCAAGCAGCTTCTTGAGCCTTTTTGATTCCAAGTACTCTAGCAGACATTTGTATAACTTCAACTTAGTCATCTGTGCATACCTTTACAACTCATTATGCTATATCTCAGCATTCAAGAGGTGATGTGAAGTTTGGATGAGTAGTCCTGCGTACATTGTTTGGGTAGATTCTGGCACACACCTCCTGATTGAACTGCTTGAGTGACCTGAAGTGGAATTACATATGCAATCATTAAATGAAGAAGAAAAAAAAATGGTTATTAACCTGTTCTGTAATGGTGGTTCTTCAAGATATGTTGCACATGTCCATTCAATGACCCACCTTCTTTCCCCTCTATATTGGAGTTTGTCTGGTGTGAAAGAACTGAGGGGATCTTGGGCAGCTTCCAACCTTTATACTGTTATGCAGCAGTACAAAGCAGTGGAGTGTGCGTGTATCACCAGGACAGGTACCACAAAAGGGAAAACATTTCTGACTCTAATGCACCGTGCACGCACCTGAAGTGGAATGGACAAGAGTTACAGTCACTTAAACCAAACTTCTCAGCGGTTGTTTCTCGTTGTATGGGTGCTCAACCTGAGACACCTGAGGCCTCATTTGCCAAAGTGCTGAAGCTCAATGGCAAGTAAAGTCAGTGGTAGATGTGCTTTGGACATATGAATTACCACAAAAATGCTAGTTACCTTGAAAACTCGGACTCTGGGCATCTCAATTTGAATGCTCCAAATTAGTGGATTCTTCTGACAATTTAGGCCTTAAAATCTCATTTGCCCCTTTGTAAAACTGGCGTAATTCCACAGCCACACAGGGATGTTGTGAAGATACATATGTTTGTTTGTGAAGTGCTCAGATGCTACAGTGCTGAGTGCCATAGAAAAGCTCACAGGAAAATTAATAATCCTCTATTCAGTGCAGTATTTAAATTCTGTTTGGTAATTAAGGGATGTGGCGATACCTTGAATAATGAGGTTAAGAAAGAAATATTGAATAGCTACTGACTAAAGAAGCACCATTCACTGAATGAGGTAGGAGTTCTAGGGAAAATATAGTATGTGATCATGTGACTATCATAAGGGGACTGAATTAAAGTTGCATAGCAAACCTTAATTGTGGCATTTCCTTACTTTTGAGAGCTTGATTTTGCACTTTTCATGTTAGTTTAAAGTTTGCACACATACCCCTGTTGTATATTGTCATTCTACATTTTATTATATTATAATAATTATAATAATAGAATACAAATCAGGTCACCCATAATATGGATCACATAAAAGATTTATAAACATGTTTTAAGAAGTAAGCTATCTACAGTTTTGTATATTCCTCTGCCCTATAAATAGGAGAAAAACCCACCTGCCACAGAATTTCATTTAGCACCTGTTCACATAAAAAGGCATAAACACTCAATTCATGACAAGAGTTCCAAATGATATGCCTATTTGCATTTGGGTAAGTCCTGTCAGTTCACATACTGGCTTTTATTTTAAATGCAACTACAATATTTATGGAGTTCGGAACAAATTACTGAGGAACAGTTGGTCACATGAAAATGCCATTTTTTAACCTGTTTTACAGAATCTCTCCAACTTGGCAGGTTCAAACATGCCAAACCAAACCTGTATTTCCACACTAGTTTTGATTAATAGAACCCACACTTAATTATAGTAATTTTGTGGCTAATGTTTGTGGCATTGGTGTATATGAAGCAATAAACAGCTTCTGCTGTTGATTTAGTGCCAAAACAAAGATGAGGCATTTGATCCTTGTGAAAGCAGTTTATTGCAAATATACCCCAATGCCATGGATATTGTTACAAGATGAGAGAGAAACAACAGCATTGCTTTAATTATAAAAGGGAAAGTAATACTATAGATTGTGAAATTTACTCTTAAAATTAATATTTAGCCTTTTCTGCCTGAAGTTGCTTGTTTGCAAATTAAATTTCACACTATTAAGTCTGACTATACAATAATTTTAGTGTTCTTTGTACAATGCACGTGGTTTCATGGTAAGTCTGCAATTAGATTAGCTGGAACTCTGTTATTTTCATGGATTTTATTTCAGTCTAAAACTCTGGCTCAGGTATTTACTGTGGTGTATGTGGACTGAAACAATGTTTAGAACCATGCATAGCATTGACTGGTGACAAACTCAGTTTAAAATTGGAGGCTGGGATTTTCAAAGGGATCTCAGGTGCCTGACTCCCATTGATTTTTGGCTAGTAACTGCAGCAGCTAACAGCTTTATTTTATTTTATTTATTTATTTTTTAAACCCTTGCCAGACACCTCGACTGACATTGACCAGTTCTGCATTTTTGCGTAGATGGGACTCTTGATGGTGTCAGTGTAACGAGTGCCAAGCATCCATCCTTCCAGTTCTATGACTTTTTTTCTGGTGGGAGTTGAGTCCCTAACTCCAACAGGTCCCTCTTAAAATCTCAGCTGTATTGTAGATTGTGCCTAAATGGGGAGTGTTACTGAAACATTGGAGGAGATTTTCAAAGGCAAGCTGCAATCAGGCACCAAGCTGCCATACAAAGTCAGTTGGATGCCTGTCTTGTATTCAAAATTTTCCCCTAATTTTCTGTATTTTTTATTCTAGATTGACATGAGCTGAGAAAAGGGAAAAGACTATTCTACCTTCCTGTTTCTTATTGGCATAACTTTCTTTTCCAGATAAATCTCAAGCACTGAGATATTTGCATTATCATTTGAAGATTGCAGACAGGTCTCAGTGAAATTGTATAATTATTTGGACTCTGTTGTGGTCTCTGTGTTCATTAAACTGACCTTTTGTGGGAGTGAAAAGTCCTGTTCTACTGCATACACAGCTAATGTCTGAACAACTGATACATGTCTTTTTTAAAAAGCTTGGTTAGCTCCAGCTTTTTCAAGTTTTTATTCAAAAAATACTATCTCAAACTTTATTGTACTTTAGGTGTTGATCCATTTTTTTTGTACAGAATGAGATGAGAAAATATCTTTAACCACTACTTAATTACATATTTTTGCCTCTTTAAAATGAAAATAATGTATTGGATTTAAATTATTTCATATTTTAAAAAAAACACTTTGGGGTGGTATCTTCTATACCAGTAATAAAGATGGACAATCACTAATAAACCCTGAAACCGTGGATCTCTAAAGGAAGAGACAATTCTCTCCTAATTAAGACACAGCAACTGGTATTTCTGCAGTTAATTAATAGTGACAATTTTGAAGTTCTGTACAATATATTTCAGCCACCTATATAACCTGCCAATACCTTCTGACTCAGATAATTCCACTGAATATTTGGATTTTTAAATTCTAAAACTTTAATTGTTGAAATTCCTAATATGACCTACATTCAAACTACATTTGGGGTCAGACCCTCTGTCACTGTGTGTCAGGGGGTCACAGCTGAGAATATCAGATTCAGGACAAACAGCTGAGAAATAGGGCAGACTCACCAACCCAAACCGGTGGTTATTCTATCATTCAATTATACCAAGCCAGTAACAAAAATAAACTTCTCTCTCACCACACTAGTTAACAAGAAGTCAGAGATGCAGTTTCCTTGGGCATTGCAGCCATTATCTCACCACCCAGACACTGGATTCTATAATGAGCAGTTGTTGAAAACTAATTTAATCACATATAGTGTCGTTCTAATCCCAAGAGATCAGATGCATAGCCAAGTTAATATATAACTCAGATCGTAACCAATAATCGTACTGCTGCCAATCAGGGGCACCGTTTCAGATTTTGGTGTAGGAGGCAACTTTAACCGTGATTCCAGGGACTACTTAGGCACCTGAAAACTCTAGTATTTTATTTTATTATTATTATTATTTGCACATAATAATTTAGAAATGAGTTGACAGAAAATTAAATTAATAGTTGACACATTCAGCTCTAATACTAACATGTTCTGACATCTTGGGTCAAGTCACTTAAGGGACTCTGGTTAGATTTAAAATTTAAAAGCATATTCTTGTTCCTGAATACAACAATTGAAACAATTGTTGAAAAAATCTAGATTACTTTCTATCATTTAGGCTACCTACTTTTTGCAGTTCACCAAGCTTGGAATAGATCATTTTACTTTTGGAAACATTCTGCTAGGGCAAGGCCCTGTGAGTTTATACTGCACCTACCTGAGACTCTAGGGATGTTACTATGCTACAGATAATAGACTAGAAACGGATTTTAAACAAAAGTGAAACTGATTCTTTCAAGTCACTTTCAAGGTATTGCCAACCTCGAATATTCAAAAATCACAAGAATATGTAAAAATAATAGATTTGATCTTTTTATTTGCCTTCTGGTTTTTGAGCATTTAGGGTGCATGGGGTCACATTTTGAAGCTTTCTCCACAGCCACAAGGGCTATAAACTTCATTTTTCTTTAAGAATGAAGGCTGAAATCATCACATATCCACTTGACTCCAGGAGCTGGGGAAAACAATAATTATCACGAGACTCATGACAAAATCATGAGAGTTGGCAACATGGCTTTCAATTCTGTTTAAAGGCTAGTTATTTTCCAGAAGGCTCTTAAACCAACACCACAGTGATTGTATTGCAGTTCTCACAGGAGAATATTTAAAACCAAAACCCAAGAAAATTCCACATTTTAAAGTTGAGAAAAATATTGATTCTTCTGAGGTATATCAGGGCCACTGCAAACAGGAAAGGAAAATAAACAGGCACAGGAGCTGGAGAACCAAACTTCCAGTCCTTAACTAGGTAAAACTTCTATTGCCGACAGCACATCCTCTCAAAGGTGTTAACATGTGCTCAATAATTATACACTTCATATTTAAATATTTGAGCCAACTTATCCACATTTAATACACATTTGCTGAGGGACTATATTTTCTGGCATATTCTGAACAGTGCTGAGCATACAGATGGTGCCCAGTGAATAATACAAATCATGACAATAATCATTGACTTTATGGACTCTGTGGATGCAATTTCTGTTCTTTGTTCTGGAATTGGCCTGAATTCAGCTGAAACATTACGAATGTGTGGCATAAACACATCTGATACTCATACAGCACTTTCTCGTTCCTTCTTTTTCTCAAACTTAGAACAAAAAACAACAAAACTGTTTTCAGTTAAAAAGTAAAATTGCACAGCAGCCATTGCTCTATAACACGGCATGGGGCAGAACCTGCCACCCTTGGGGTTAAATGATCTCCTCTCATCTGACTCTCAGTCTCTCTTTCTTCATCCTTCCTAATCTCTGTGCTGCTTTTCATGCTGTCAATCATGACATCCATCCCAATTGTCTGAGACTCCAGCAAATGGTCCCAGGCAATTGGCTTTCTTGGTTTTGATCCCACCTATCAGACTCCTCTTTTCCCCCCAGCATGCAGCAGAGAGATAGACAGAGCCTTCAGAGACTTGGTCTCTACTCCCCGCCATGGACTTCCTGTATGACCTCAGGCCAGAGCCTTAGGGACAGAGTGTCAAAGGTTTTTAGGCACCCAAAGAGGCAGTTAGGCATCTAGTGATGTTTACAAAGCACCTAACCTTCTAAGCGCTTTTGAAAATCTCACTAGGTGCCTAAATGCCTTTGAAAATATGGCCTTTTGTCTCTCTACCTCAGTGCCCCATCTGTACAATGGGGATAACAGCACTGCTCTACATCACTGAGGCGCTGTGAGGAGAAATAGATTAGATATTGTGATGAGCTCAGATATTACGGTAATGGAGCCACATGCTATCCCTTTCCTTGGGTTTGTCCCTTTCTTTTCACCTATCCCCTTCAGATTTTCCTCTTCTGAATGTAACCTTGGCTGTATTTCTTCTGAGTCCCCTGTGGTATTGGTGGCTGATTTGGTTTGCCTGGTGTGGGAAGTATACCCCATCACAGTCTGTTTATTCCAATCGATACCAAGTAAATAGACATGGCAGAAATAGAGACTCTTAATTCAGTATATTTTCCTTGAAATATTTTTCAGCGATATCTAAAATATGAATGACTTATTAAAAGTAAACTGAATATGATTTTGTAAAACAACCAGAATCCTTCAGGTTTTTAATGCAGACCCATTAGAATTTAGTGTAGCTGTGGTAAAAAGTGCCATTATTCTGCAGCTATTAATTAGCAAGAATACTTAACCAAAGAAATTGTTCAGGTTTTTTTTTCCCACAGGGGTTACTTCAACACAAAATAATAGCATCTAGTCATTGTGGTTCTGGTAATTCTTGCCTACTTGCATATCATTCCCAGAAAGTGAATGTGGAATCAGTTATAGAAATATTTTGTCAGAGTCACTGTCTCATTGTGTTGGTGCAATATGTTTCCTAGTCATACCTTATTCCAATTAATTCTCCTGTTTACAGTTCCTCCAAGAAGGCTTTTAGACACACTGACTTTGTGCTTAGCAAACTCTACCCTGTACCACTTGTGGCAGTATCCTTCAATAGCTTTAAGCTTCACTACAGAAAAGTTCAATTGTTGTTTATTGGGGGCGCTGAGAAGCACTATGTGTGATTTTAGAAATACATAAATCCTGTGATAGTGTTGTACTAAAGAACAGATAAGTATTACATTGTCTCCTCCCCCAGTCACAGTTACTTCCCATTTCTGACTCTTCAGAGTGGTACCTACTTCTTTGATTTTACCACATGTTGTAAAATAATTTCTCATTTGTGTAAGAAAAAATTACCTTGCTTCTCTCCTCCTCCCCCTCTCTCCCCCCGCAGTTACTGTGCATTCAGTCATCACACATCAATGACTGTTGTCAAACCTGTCAACTTAATTGTTTGGGATTATTTTGCATGGCGTATTACTGTCTTGCAGTGGGCTGGAAAAGCAGTATTATTCCTTCTGTTTTTTTGACATTTTTCCTTCCTTTAAAAAAAAAAAGGAATAAAAGTACCTAACAAACCTCCCAGCTTTTGAATGCTTCAATTGTCATTTAACAACCAGCACTTAGGTTACTTAATTGGACACTGTTTCTTTTAAAAGCATTAAAAGTGAGTTCTATGCAATTTGAATTCCATTTGCAATTATGCAGCACTTTGCCTGTTCTTTAAAGAAATAGTCACACTATTAAATAAAGGTTGAAGTCTAACATTTATTATCTGATATTTGCCTGTGAAACTCAAAATAATATTTGAGAACAGTTGCACATGACTGCTGTCTTTTGCTATATAAGTACATAAAGGGATGACAGTGAATTAACTCTGACCTTTGCTCGCCAAACCTGACCAATCTTGGTTGAGTGCATTATTATCAAAAGAACCTAATGTGGAAGACATAATTTAACAGGGGTAGTGAGTGGAAAAGGCTGCTAATCTTTCTCACACCTTCTTTCTACACTAATTTAACTAATTAGGCCCTGATCTTGCACCATTAAAGTCAATGGGAGCTTTGCCATTGACTTCCTGGAGTGAAGGATCAAGCCCTTGTAACATTAGCAAAAGAAGCTAGCTTGTTTCCTGTCTTCCCACATACACAACAGATTTCCCCTTTGTGAACTCTTCTTTGTTTCATAAGGGGGCCAGGACAGATTCTAGCCGCTTTAAGCTTCCGGGTGCAATAGAGAGCGGGGAGCTTATCAGAGAGCTGGCTATGGTTCTCTGATTCTCTGCCTTGTCATGGGTTTTGTTGCTGTAATGTGCACCAGCTTGCAAGGGTCTTTAAAAAATCATGCACCACCTCAGGATTCCCAGCACATATTGCATTCCAACCACACCCATTCCCTATCCCTCTTGCCCACACCGGGGCAGAGATGTTATAGGATCAAGCTTTATTGACTGTATCTCTATCAGGAATTTCCACACTTCAGCTGACTACACAGCTACTCAGTCTCTTCCAAGATGGTTGAAAGGAAGTGTAGTGTGGGCAGACAAGCTGCTCCAATATATTTTTTCAGTTGCTCTATGTAGCTGCATATAGAAAGCTGCATTTTGAACATGTGACTTAACTACACCAAAAAGGGGATAAAGAGAGATCTCGAGGCCAAATACATCATGGAAAGAATAAACAGTTTTTACGAAATTGTCAATGGATTTGCCTAAAAGCAGGGACATGCACAGAAATAAAAATTCCCCCCTCCCACCGCTGCCCCAGGACCAGTGGAGCTCGCTCTACCCTGGCAGCTGGAGGAGTTCTGTGCCCCACCCCTGCTGATTGCGGGTTCATCCATTTTAAAATGTGTCTTGTCTGGAGGGTTGAGCCACTGCAGACCTACCAACAAAGGTCAACAACCTACAGGAATTATAGACCAATCCAACTTTAATAACTGGAAATATACTAGAACAAATGATTTAAACAATCCATTTGTAAGCATCTAGAGGATAAAAGGGTAATAAATAATAGCTAACATAGATTTGTCAAGAACAAATCATGCCAGATCAACCAAACTTTATTTGACAGGGTTACTGCCTAGTGGATGGGAACAAGCTGTAGACATAATATTGATTTTAATAATGCTTTTAACATGACTGTTTCATAAGCAAACTAGGGAAATGTCTAGATGAAATTATAAGGTGAGTGCATAACTGGTTGAAAGGCTGTATTCTTCAGAGAAAGTATCAATGGTTCACTGTCAAATTGTGAGGGAGTACGTAAGTAGTGGGGTTCAGCAGGGGTCTGTCCTGGGTTTGGTACTGTTCAATATTTTAATTAATGCCTTGGGTAATGGAAAGTAAGCTTATAAAATTTGCAGTTGACACCAAACTCGGAGGGGTTGCAAGCACTTGGAGGACAGAATTAGAATTCAAAATGACCTTGACAAATTAGAGAATTGGTCTGAAATCAACAAGATGAAATTGAATAAAGGCAAGTGCAAGGTACTTTGCTTAGGAAAAAAAAATCAAATGCACAGCTCCAAAGTGGGGAATAACTGGCTAGGTGGCTGTACTGCTGAAAAGGACCTGCGGGTTCTCATGTATCACAAATTGAATATGAGCCAATCATGTGATGCAGTTGCAAAAAGGCTAATTTCATTCTGGGGTGCATTAACAGGAGTCTTATAGGTAAGACACGGGAAGTAACTGTCCTCTCTACTCAGCAGGAAGCCTCAGCTGCAGTACTGTGTCTAGTTCTTTGTGCCATACTTTTGGAAAGATGTGGGCAAACTGGAGATAATCCAAAGGAGAGCAACAAAAATGATACAAGTTTTATAAAACCTGATTTATGAGCTAGGATTAAAAAAAATAGGTGTGTTTTAGTTTTGAGAAAAGAAGACTGAGGTGGGGACCTGATAATTTTTCAGATATGTTAAGGGCTGTTATAAATGCAGTGTGATCAGTGGGCATGGAAAACAATTGACGGTAGGACAAGAAATAAGGGACTTAATCTTCAGCAAGGGAGATTTAGGTTAGATAATAGGGAAAACTTTAAACAATAAGGACTATTAACCACTGAAGTAGGCTTTCAAGGGAGGATATGGAATTCCCATGAAGGGATGGTTTTAAGAACAGGTTGGACAAATGCCTGTCAGGAATGGTCTAAGTATACTTGGTTCTGCCTCATGCGGGGGCATGGACTAGATGACCTCTTGAGGATCTTTCCAGCCCTATAATTTTATGATTCTATAGGCTGGATTTCCCAGCCAGACTTATCTCCTGTGATGTGCTGCAGGGCTCACCAAGAGAGGAGAATGTGGTGCATCATGGGGGATGTAGTTTGGCCAGGGAGCCCAGCCTATAGAGGAAAATAGGTGCATTTGGGCATTTCCAAATTGAAGTACTTTGTTTTTTTGGCTGAAATATTTCAAGTTTTGATTTTTCACTGAAAGGTTGTAATTTTCTGTTTGGGAATAAAATCCATTTTCTAACCAGCTCATAGATGCATAGACTTAAAGGTCAGACGGGACCATCATGAAGATCTGTTCTGACCTGCATATTGCCGGCCACAGAACCTCACCCACGCACTCCTGAAATAGATCCCTAGTCTCTTATTGAGTTGCTAAAGTCAAATAATGGTGCAAAGTCTTCAAGTTACAGAGAATTCACAGCTCTACCTGTGACTCTTAGAAAAATGCCAGGCTTGGAAATACCTAAAGTTTAGCAATCAGTTTTAGGCTGTCCTCAGTTACAATTGATTTTGTTATGTTAGTGCTCTGATACTGTGGTAAAGAAATACCACCATACAAGTGATTGTAAATAAAAGTATTCTTGGATCACTACTTGCATCTGAAGGCAAAAGAATCCATATGATTTTAATATAGAGGATGAATCTTTGATTCCTGAAGCACTATAATATGTTCCCTAATAAATAAATCAGCACAGATATGGATTAATAATAGATGCCATATTTTACAACAGCCTACATTATTCAGGTCTCTCTCTCCCTTCCCCCCTGCACTATTCTTTTTTCCTGTTACCCCCATGTCCCCCACTTCTTCCTTCCAGGCTCCTTTCTCTCTCCTTGCCTTTTTTCTTTGACTGTTTTTTTGCTAGTAATATTAGAGCTTGTGAAAGTACAGCCAAAACTGAGCAATGCTGTCAAGTAAAAACAGATCTTTGTTTATTTCATCATCAAAAGAAGTTCAAAAGAAGTTCCTGGAGTAGAATTAAAGATTGAGGATCACACTAATTAAAGTATGAAATAAATATTCATTGCAATATGCCCTAATTGCTTTGAATTTTAGAGCATTTTTCCCTGATATATGCTTGTTTAAAAGACAAGTCCTTAAAATTCAGATGTTTTGAAAAGGCTGGTGGCAAGTTCTTTCTTTGCTGTCTCTCAGTGCCAAGGAAGGAAAGTATCTTCAAAGCATCTTGACCTTCAGAGTTTCAGTCAAAGCCCTGTATGAAGGAAGTAGTCTGGGCTGGTCTCCCAAGCTTTCCTGTTCTCTTGATATTTCTGCTACTTTCCCCACACTACCATAGTCCATGTTCCCTGAGGATGATCCCAATGTACATCAAAATTTCCAACAGTTTCAACTCCAAACTGTGAAACTCTCTGTTTAAGAAAAATTAAATCCAACAGAAACTAGAATATAGATACATTTCCTGGAATCTCTTTGGGTGGAGACAAATAGCCCTCAGGCTGGCTGGCCAAAATGTAAACAATCTTTAACTTCCTTCTGGTAAGGTATGAGAAGGGGAGTGTTACTGGTTTACAAACAGGGGGAAAGGGTAGAGCAAGGCTGGGACAGAGACAGAAGTAGTAGGAAAATAAGGAAGTGAGGGTTTTTCCCCCATTTATAATTTTGAAACTCTATTGTGATGAAAGGCACTGAAAGTATCTGATAGTTGTTGGCACCTACAGCTACCACCAAAATAACCATTCTGTGCATAGGTGTTAAACTGGACCCGTACATCAATCTTACCAGGCAGTGGTTGGAATCTATGGGTACTGCTGCTGCCATCAGCTACTGAAGTGGCTTCTTTGTATGAGGTTTACAACCAAAGATCTTTCATTCAGCGTGGGCAGATTCCTCTCAGCTGGACAATCTGGACCTAATTCTTCTTACCTACACTTATGCACTAGTGTAAATAAAGTAGAATTTGGCCCCATGGTTTTGCCTCAATCCCCTAACTTTTTCCTAAGAACTATTTCTTGGGAAGGCATTAGATTATCAGCCAACCAGAATTTTAGATTTGTGGTATATAGATGTATATTAATTGTCTCCCTCATTCATAGCCACAGCAGTACCTGCTTTGGAAAGTAGCACACTTTGCTGAGCTATAGATCAACACCTTTAAAAATCCTGTTATCTTGCAGGGGATTTCTTTTCCTGCAGGGAAAACTCCCTTGAAAAATGGGATGGAGGGGGGAATAAAGGGGAGAGGAAGGGAAAGAGATGTATTTTATTTATTTATTTTTTTTAAAGAGGCTCTGGTTTTTTTAAAATTCTTAAAATGTTTCCATCCTACACAATATAACAAACCCACTTCTGGTGCCATACTCATTCCCAACATTTCATATTTGTCAGTAGGGTGTTAATGAGAAAGTGAAAGTGTCCTTTTATGTAAGTAGGGCCCTACCAAATTCACAGCCATGAAAAATATGTCATGGACCGTGAAATCTGGTCTTTTGGGTACTTTTACCCTATACTATACAGGTTTCATGGGGGAGACCAGTGTTTCTCAAATTGAGGGTCCTGACCCAAAAGGGAGTTGCAGAGGGTCACAAGTTTATTTTAGGGGGGTTGTGATATTGCCACCCTTACTTCCGTGCTGCCTTCAGAGCTGGGCAGCCGGAGAGCAGCAGCTGTTGTCTGAACGCCCAGCTCTGAAGGCAGTGCCCTACCAGCAGCAGCGCAGAAGGGTGGCAATACCATACCATGCCACCCTTACTTCTGAACTGCTGCCTTCAGAGCTGGGCGGCCAGAAAGGTGGCTGCTGACTGAGGGCCCAGCTCTGCAGGCAGCAGTGCAGAAGTAAGGGTGGCAATACCGCACGATGCCATCCTTGCTTTTGCACTGCTGCTGGCGGTGGCTCTGCCTTCAGAGCTGGGCTCCCGGCCAGCAGCCTCCTCTCTTCAGCTGCCCAGCTCTGAAGGCAGCACCGCAGCCAGCAGCGCAGAAGTAAGAGTAGCAGTACTGCAGTCCCCCCCCTACAATAACCTTGCAACCCCTCCCCCCCCCACAACTCCTATTTGTGTCAGGATCCCTAAAATTACAATATCATGAAATTTCAGACTTAAATTTCATGACTTCATCTATTTACAGTTTTTAAAATCCTATGACCATGACATGACCAAAATGGACCGTGAATTTGGTGGTGCCCTATGTGTAAGCACTAAATATAGTAAAGTAGTTAAACAACCACAGGGACTTTTGCTTAAATGACAGTATCTATAGTAACATACTTGCAACTTATAATAGCATCAAGGAACAGAAGAACACAAAAAGCTCAATATGCCTCTTGTGTCGGGAGGCAGGAGAGGATTGCATAGATCCAGCTATACCAGGTGAGGATTCTTTCATGCTTTTGGAATCCTCAAGTTCCAATTTATGGCATCTTTAAAGGCACCTTTGTGCCATTGGCCCCAAATGGCATTAGCATGGGCCAGAATCTATCCTTAGAACTTAGAGGAAAGAAAGAAATTATCTCTCCAGCACTGTAAAATCAGCTGCGGCACTCCTCCTTCAAAGTAGTAATGGGCAATTTAATTGAAAGGAATGTCTGAAAATTACCAGACATAGATGAATTATTTTTAATGAATTTTCAGAGAGATCCCATTTTCAGAAGGGTCTTGACCTGGCTATCCTAATGCATCTGCCACTGTGCATGCAAGTCATTTGCCCATTTTCACAGAAATAGCAATTTACCCATGAAAAAATGTTTGTGTGAACAAATCCAGTGCAAATGAGTTTTGCATGTACAAATTCTATTAGCTGCATGTACATGTTACAGTGGGCAAATATTGTGCATACAAAACTGTGAACACACAGACATGTTTTGAGAACTTGTCCCTTAAAGGTCCTGTGAAGTTTGCACCTCCAGTGTCAGATTTAGAAACTTTCCAGTACAGAAGAAAATTACACTCTATAGTTATTGATCATTACCATCAACTTTAATACAGAAAATATGTGGACTAATGTGTGAAATACGTTTAAAATATCAAGGAATTGGCCAATTTTTTGAATGCCTGAAATATCCAAATATGACTTAAACAGTTAGCAGAAAATCCTTTCCCTAGGGCAAACTTCAAATAAATGGGTGCTGTTAGGCAGCTGAGAGTTGACAGGGAAGGAATGGTCCTTGTTGCCATAAAATCCTCTTCCTTGCTCCAGGCCATAGAATGGCATAGGATTTTCCGAACAGTTGTGACCACTGTTCAAATTCACCCAAACTCTGCATGGAGAAGATCCTGACAATGGGCTTGGGTGAGCTGAAATGCAGTAAGGCAGCTATAACTCCACTCTGCACCAGGGCCTGTAATATCCAGAAAATGAGTAGTGCTGACCAAAGAGGGGTTGAAAGTAGGACAGCTGTTGGATGTGCTGATTTAGCAAGGTGCTGAGCACTCTGGGTGCAACCTGGCAACCAACTTAAGCACATACTGGATTGTCAAGGTTCCTCCCCGACTCTGAATGCTAGGGTACAGATGTGGGGACCTGCATGAAAACCTCCTAAGCTTATCTTTACCAGCTTAGGTCAAAAAGTTCCCCAAGGTACAAAATATTCCACCCTTTGTCCTTGGATTGGCCACTACCACCACCAAACAAATACTGGTTACTGGGGAAAAGCTGTTTGGAAACGTCTTTCCCCCCAAATACTTCCCAAAACCTTGCACCCCACTTCCTGGACAAGGTTTGGTAAGAAGCCTCACCAATTTGCCTAGGTGACTACAGACCCAGACCCTTGGATCTTAAGAACAATGAACAATCCTCCCAACACTTGCAGCCCCCCCTTTCCTGGGAAATGTTGGATAAAAAGCCTCACCAATTTGCATAGGTGACCATAGACCCAAACCCTTGGATCTGAGAACAATGAAAAAGCATTCAGTTTTCTTACAAGAAGACTTTTAATAGAAATAGGAGTAAATAGAAGTAAAGAAATCCCCTCTGTAAAATCAGGATAGTAGATACCTTACAGGGTAATTGGATTCAAAACACAGAGAATCCCTCTAAGCAAAAACTTAAGTTACAAAAAAGATACACAGACAGAAATAGTTATTCTATTCAGCACAATTCTTTTCTCAGCCATTTAAAGAAATCATAATCTAACACATACCTAGCTAGATTACTTACTAAAAGTTCTAAGACTCCATTCCTGGTCTATCCCCGGCAAAGACAGCATATAGACAGACACACAGACCCTTTGTTTCTCTCCCTTCTCCCAGCTTTTGAAAGTATCTTGTCTCCTCATTGGTCATTTTGGTCAGGTGCCAGCGAGGTTACCTTTAGCTTCTTAACCCTTTACAGGTGAGAGGAGTTTTCCTCTGGCCAGGAGGGATTTTAAAGGGGTTTACCCTTCCCTTTATATTTATGACATGGATTGTGGCCAGAGCACTCAGAACCTTGCAGGATTGAGGCATAGAAGCAGAAGGCACTTTACTACTGGTTTGTCTTGAGTTACAATGGATCTTAATTTTTTTTTTAATTTGCACTCTAACAGGATACATCAAAGGTAAAGAGACATGAAAGGTGTAATTTCCCTAGAGAATGAAATGTTGTTATTGTCAAGTTTGGCCCTGCACTCTGTCATTCTGTTCAGATATCTGCTTAGTTTTGTCATGTCTCTGTCTTAGTTTTCCACTGATGCCATTACATAATTGCCCCAAGCTGTACTAATTAATTATTAGCTTTCTCTCTTACCCTCTGCTTGTTGAACTATTTTTGTTTTTATGGGATCTAGCAGTACTAGTGCCTATAAGGGCACTGGGTTGGATTTTTAGCAGTATGGTACTGTCATCATTACAAGATTTTGTGTTAGGCGATCTTTGAAATAGTTGCATTGTCTCGGCTTCCATGTGCATTGGAAATGTTCATAAAATTGCCTGCTGAGGTCATCTTTCTAATGTAAGGATAAAGTATTCCTTAAGATGCCACTTCGATCTCCTTAGCAAGGTCAAACACAGTAGCTGATAGTGTTATTTAAGAATCCATTGTTGCAGCCTTTTTTAGATGTTAGGATTAGCTGTATCCCTGAAGAGTTTCATGTCATGAATATATACTGCAATACAATTTTTTTTTAAAAAAAGCAAGCTCCATTTTTTCCCCAAATACTAGCAAATGCTAATACAGTTGTTATTTGTTGTCAGATATGTTGCTTGAATAGTTTTCCTTTACCCAGTCAAACAATTTTGTTGGTAAATCTCTCAATGCAGTAGCGGTAAGTAGTATTTCTTATTTATTAAGTACAGTGGTGCAAAACTAAAGGCCTGATTTCAATGGAAATTGCACACATGTAGGCCTGGGAGATTTGGGCCCTGAATCTACTACTTGTATTATATTTTAGCATATTTTAAAGATTTACGTGTTCCTGCAATATTCTGTGTGCCTGTTTTTTTTTAATCCCTAAAACATAATTAATTTTAACTCTTGTTCTCTTTTCAAGAATTCACTTTTCCTTGACCCAAACACCCTTCTGATATAAACAATGCAACATGATTTCTTAGTAGAAGGAGTAAGACAATGCATAAATCAGTTGTCTCGCCTGAAAACCTGTATAATAAGGGTACTGTCACGTGAAAGTTATGTAACCATATTTTAATCCACATCTGCAGATTTTTATTCTTCTTTCAATTGAATAGTTTGACTCACTTAACAGTAAATTATGTAAGGAACGTTATGGAAACAATGACATATAAGATGAAAAAAAGTTGGCATTCATCATCTTATAGATTAAATAAATAGGTCATTAGGGATGAAAACTATATGCTGTAGTCATTATGAAGTGTGTAATTCATGCTTGCAATAACATCCCACATTGGAGTATAAACAAGGCATATAGACAATAAACTGGAAGGTAGCAAAAGGACACATAAAGGCATGTGACAGTAAAAAAAAAAAGTTTACCTTATTCTTTGCCATAAAATTATCATAATGCTTAACAATGTGACCTCAAATCAGAAAGTCATCACAGTAATTGCTTATGAGCATATATGAAAAACTTAGTGAAAGACAAGATGATTGGTAGCTATAATATAATGCAGTACATATTGCATTATATTTGGGGCCAAGCCTACATCAGTCATCACTAAAAATGCAACAACAAGAAGGTCTAAAAGATATCACAGAAAGATGAAGTGTCAGAATAAGTGGGATCTCCTCAATTAGCAACAGTGAGAGTTTTTGAGTAAAGGCAAAAAGCAGCAAATACCAAGTTATAATCAGTATGACAACATGTGCATTTCTGAGTTTAGGTTTCTGTTCTCGCCTAATAATATAGTTAGAGTTGGATTGAACTGCTGATCCCTTCTTCCCTCTTTGTCTCAAAGGCATTTACACTGTTATAATAGGTATTCACATTTTAAAAAAAAACTCCATTGTTTTCATTTCACATTTTTCTGCTAATGATAATTAGAATAAATGGAAAACACATAACCTATTTCTGACAGAAGTTATGACGTTCTGAAGATACAACTTCTTCATGGACCATTGCACACACTTCTAAAATCAGTATTAAAATGACATAAATTACCATTTTTGTGGGATGAATGTATTTGGATTATGCAAGAGCTTCATATATAAATGTACTTATGTGCTTACAAAATATAATATGAAGAGAAAAATATGGACCTCCATCTTAACTGTATGGGCCATGCTATGTTTAACTGTAATTGCATCAGATTTCACAAGTGTTGGTCCACTGGATAGAAGACTTCTAAGGAAAGCCCAAAGTGCTGCAGTAAGAGCTGGTAGTGATTCAGGTGGCAGCACTCATTCCCAATGTCCTGGCTCCGGGGGCTGAGTCGTCGTCATTCAATTTCCAAGGATTGTGCTAAGGGGACAGTATATTCCTGGAGGCTCAATCTATCAAATGAGACAAAAAACTAAAAATAAGACCACTGACATTCATTAAAGCATTTTCTCCAAAGTATGGTGCAACTCCCTGTGTCCGGAACTCATGTAATTACATTCTGCTTATCTAAGTTAGCCTTGTAGTTTTCAGTTGCACAATGTAGTCCCTTCCTCTCCTAAAGGGATGTGTAGTATTCTTGCATGCTATTAAACTGTTGCTGCATTTTACAACAGAGATGGCTGTAACTTCATAGCTGGGAGGATTGATCCCTAGATGTGCTTGTGCAATCAGTAAAGTTCAAGCAGTGCTTTGTGAGCCATCTGTATGAGAAGGGCTAGATAAATTTAAGATCATTATCATTAAAGAAAATCAGGAAGCTTTTAGATTTCCTTTAGGAATTGGAAATTTCCCCCTTATGTAGCATAAATTGTATATTTATTCATATTCAGTCTGCAAGGTTATTTGTCTGCAGTCACTCTGCACCATTGAATTGTTTCCACTTTAAAAGTTCATTTCAGTTAGCGTATGAGAGGGAAAATCTTTTTTTGACCATAGGAACTCATTCTCACAGATGGCAAAAAGACACTTTCAATTTATAGGATGACATGAAGATATCCCACTTTCTAAGATCTTAACGTGAGGATATTTTGATTTCTGGGGAATTATTCATTGAATCTTTTGGTTGTGATCAACAATAGTTTTCTTTTTGTTTGATTTAGGAGGTGCCTAGAAACAGTGGTAATAGTTCTTACCAGTCATCTAACATAGATAAAATTGTACCTGATGTACAATTTTATTTTTACCTTCCTTTAGGGGCAGTATGCTTTTGACTTACACGTCGAAAGTGGGGAAGTTGGAGATTAATTAATTTAGCTGTTGCCTGAGAGAGTAAGACAGTCACAAGCTAATGA
Organism: Natator depressus; assembly: GCF_965152275.1. NCBI lineage: Eukaryota > Metazoa > Chordata > Testudines > Cheloniidae > Natator > Natator depressus. Next base: position 98,511,541 of record NC_134240.1, on the reverse strand, counting down.
TTATGTATTTTCTGGGGTAGGTCAGAGTCCAAACATATTCTGGGTTACCCAAAACTTATTCTTTCAGCTCCTATGTCAATCATGAGTGTAACTAATAACAGATTCATCTTGCAGAGGGTTAGTGCAATGAGTCATGACTCTATGAATTATCTTTATTACTCTGCTGCTCTTCACAAAGGAGCTCTTGCAAGGTCTTATGCTGGCAAGTATTATTTTTCTTGCTTTCAGGGACCTCATTTTCAGTCTCATGCAGAGATACAGTTTTCAAGGACACATCATGATGGGATTTGCAACAAATGTCTAGAAGATAACTAGAAACAAATTGACTTGTATTGACCTCATTGGTGCAAGTCCACTGAATCCAATAGGACTATTTGTGTGACGTAAGGATTAGTCACAGGAGAAAGCGTATGTAGGATTGGACTAGACCATGTAGTCCCAATCCCACAAGACATAGCACATATGTAGCATTTCTTAGGTGTCTAGTCTTATGTACTTTAGTTGGGATCCAAATGTTTACTCTGTTCCTCTCTTCATCGTGCCTACTTCTGAGTATTGGACCTCTATCAAAGATGCACACACAAGACTACGTTTGGTTTCTTTTAAAAAGAATTCTCTCATACTTGTACTAGCAACCAGTTATAGGTATTTGTCCATGTTTTCTGATTGTCCTTAATCTGAAGATCAAATCACAATATATTTCCCTGAACTATATTGAAAATTATTTTTTATTTCTGTCATATGAAAATGTTAACAATATTCTTGGGATAATATTTTTGTTTATATTTCTCAGTTCTTTCAAAGGATGCAAGAAACTAGAAAACATCTATTATTTTCTTGATTTTACATAGCAGGTATTTCAAATTTCTCTTTAACACTTTCTAGTTTTTAAACACTTGTTCTAGCATTCCAAAATATTTAAAATTATTGAATCAATTCATTTTAAAAGTATCCCTCAAACTTTTGCCCTTAAGAAATTCTGTTATAACTATTACTTTCATGCTTCATTTCACATATAAATATAATGTCACATTGAACAGAAAAAGTCTATTTAATGTAGTAAAACACACAGAAACTCCTGAAAAATGAAATAAGTTTTCTGTGCTGGTCCTGATGATTTAAATATGGATAACTATATTTAAGTAAAACACTCGATCTGCAGATGTGGATTAAGGTAAATATATTTTTGAAATTTCTGTTCATCAGCATGAAGGGAAGATAAAGATGAAATTTTAATATTTTTAGATAAACCAAAAATTGTTCACACGTTGTTTTTACATTTGTAGTTCCCTGCTAGTGAAGACTCCTGCATCTATGTTAAATCCTACTTATTTCCCTGTGACTTTGGGTAGGCATAGGGGGTCCACACTGCTAGTCCTGAAGCAGCATAAATATCTTTGCCTTTTAAAATCATATCATGTCATGAAGGAAGACCAAATATGCTCATCTTACTTGAGGGGAATGATTCTGACTTTATTGGGGCTGTCTGTCTTTTACTTAACAAAAGGGGGGCACACTCATTTTCCTTTCAAAGTTGGTGTGCCTCTTTGGACTAGATTGGGAACTCTGCTGTGATGGGTTGGATCACAGAAAACCCCTTGGGAACTGATTTGCCAAGCCTACCTCTGAGCCCATTTTCCCTGGAAGCTTGGGACTTCAGTGCCCTGCCTGATTTGAGCCAGACATGCTAGCCTGCTACAAACACAGACCCAGGTCCAAACAACGTCCCACAAAAGCTGCAGGCTTAACTGAAAACAGCTTAAGAAGTGTCCCTGTCTCCAACACTCAGATGCCCAGCTCTCAAATGGGGTCCAAACACCAAATAAATCCGTTTTACCCTGTATAAAGCTTATACAGGGTGAACTCATAAATTGTTCACCCTGTATAACGCTGATAGAGATATGGACAGCTGTTTGCTCCTCCAGGTATTAATACATCCTCTGGGTTCATTAATAAGTAAAAAGTGATTTTATTAAATACAAAAAGTAGGATTTAAGTGGTTCCAAGTTATAACAGACAGAACAAAGTGAATTACCAAGCAAGATAAAATAAAACATGCAAATCTAAACCGAATACAGCAAGAAAGTGATTACAGATGAAATCTCATCCTCAGAGATGTTCCAGTAAGCTTCTTTTACAGACTAGGCTCCTTCTAGTCTGGGTCCAGCAATCATTCTCACCCCTGTGGTTACTGTCCTTTGTTTCAGTTTCTTTTAGGTATCCTTTGGGGTGGAGAAGCTATCTCTTGAGCCAGACAAAATTTGAAGACAAAATTGAGGGGTCTCCCAGGGCCTTAAATACTCTTTCTCTTGTGGGTGGGAGGGTGACCCCCTCCTCTCTCCTATGCAGAATCTAGCTGCAAGCTGGAGTTTTGGAGTCACATGGGCAAGTCACATGTCCACGCATGACTCACAACTTTACAGGTGGCAGCCATTGTTCACATGCTACCTTGAATGTCCCCAGGTAGACTTCTTATGTGGATTGGAGTCTTCCAAGGTTCCATTGTCTGTTAAGTGTTTCTTGATTGGGCACTTAACTTGCAAATTCCTTTTTCTTAAGAAGCTGACCAAATGCCTTACTAAGGCTACTTAAAATCAAACAAGTACACAGCTAATATTCATAACTTCGAATACAAAAATGATAAATGCATACAAATAGGATGAATATATTCAGTAGATCATAACCTTTACAGAGATATGTTACATGGCATATGTAGCATATACACATTCATAAGCATATTTCCATAAAAAGTTATGGGGTGCAACGTCACACTCTTTACTCACATGATACCTACTCAGGCAAGTAGTCCCCATGGACTTCAACGCCCCATAGAAAATGTGAGCATTACCATTGGCAAGGAGATGCAGCCCAGGTAGTCAAACTTGTTTTCTAGCCAGTTTATGACAACTTTGTGCCATTAAATTGGTGCAAATGGGCCATAATCTCTAAACAGATGTCCAACAGATAAGTCTCCTGATGTAGGGGAGCTCTCTGCTGCCACATCAGTGCTGCAGCTAGGTTCTGAGTCTCTGCCTCCACCTTCTAATTTGAGTGTGGCTTCTGTTGTGCTGCACCAATCCATCACAGGCATAGGGTCTATTAAGGACCCTACATTTACATTAGTCACGGAGCTGCAGCAAGGTCCTGCTGTCCATCAGAATCGGGGAATCCAAACAGGATCCTTGATGTTCTTCCATTTAGTGCTGAGCAGAGCTCTGGCACAGGACAAAATCTAGTGGGTACATTATTCCTTATTTATTCAGAAAGTTGTAGACATGTTACTAAAAAATACAATCAATTTGGCCATGAAATTGCACTGTACTATGGCCTGGTTGTGATTGTTCTAATCTAGGGCAAGTTTACTTAATCTAGGGAAGATCAACTGCAAGTGGCTTGGTGGGGTGTGCTGTAGCTCAATGACAGACTTAGTAGAGAGAGAGGAGTGGTCCATAGGCATTCTGAAATTCAGCTCTTTCTCTGACTCCTTTCATTAGTAATTATATTTTCTATTTTTTTGCTGCATATTGATGCTTCCTTTACATCATTCATGTAGACCCTATTTCCCCACCATTACTGATATTGAGTATGACCCCACTCCATGTGCAGTCCTATTGATTTCAGTTAGACTATTTGCAGAGTCAGGTGCTACTCAATGTAAGTGTGGTAGAACAGAGCCCATAAGGCAGATAGCCCTGTCATGGTATTGAAGGGCTGGATTCTGGTATCTTTGGTTACTTTTAATAGTATGTTACGCCACAGACAGTCCCATTGAAATCTAATAATCTTGAGCATGAGTATCAAAATATGGCCCTACATTTTAAAATCTGAATATTTCATTTTATGACATTTTGAAAGATGTATCAAAGAGTAAAAAGATTTTTAATCCTATTGAATTTTTTGTTGATGAAATAAGTGCAGAGTAAATCATACTTTTAGGAATACTAGAAAGGGAAAATCAGCAGCATATTTTTATGAATGTTAAGTGCTAATGTAATATTTTTCTTTTTGGTGTTCTATGCCTGGCATTAGTTGACATGGTTAGTGTTTTCTGTGCAACACAAGGCCAGTAACACAAGCAGAGTCTGCACGCTATTATCTCTTTTGTCTTATGCAGTAAGCAGGGACTAGTGGTTCCATTAAGCAGGTCTCTGTCCTTAGCACAGAGCATATTAACCCATCTCTCTAAGTTTAATTAGTGTTTTTCAATGTTTGCTTTAGTGCATTGCACAATGTGAACAATGTGTACATGGAACAATAAAGGAGCCTTCAGTAAAAAGGTGACGGTATCGATTCTACTGGCAAAATGAGTATTTGATGGTTTATGGACAGCACAAAAGGAGAAAGAGGTTGTGTCCATCAATCAACCAGAGGGCATTCGTTGTACAACTACAACCAATAGCAAGGTATCAGACTCCCAGGCTGCTTGATGTATTTATGTTATCCCCAGGCAGAGTCAGGTACTGCAAAATGCAAGCTCTTATTAAAATAAGAAACCGTTTCCTGCTCTTATGACTCAATGACTGTGAAGATAAACTTCAAAATGTGACCCTATGCATCCTGCCTGGGACAGTCTGAGAAACAGTACCCTCTTCTCCTTATCTCTTTGTCCTTTTACTACATTTCTGTCTCCTCAACTGTTTATCTTCCCACTCTCATTTCCTTTTTTCTTTTCAAGGTCTCTCCTTCCTTCTTTCTTTCCCTATGCTTACCTAAATTCATAGATTCCAAGGTTGGAAGAGACCATTGTGACACCTAGTCTGACCTCCTGTCTGACACAAGCCATAAAACTTCCCCAAAACAAGTCCTAGAGCACAACTTTTAGAAAAAAATCCAATCTTGATTTATAAATCGCCAACAATGGCGAATCCACCATGACCCTTGGTCAATTGCTCAATCTATCTTCCATTTAAATCAGTGGGAGTTTTTTGCATTGCCTTCAATAGGATTTCGGGTAGGTCTTTATTCCCTTTCTTATCTACCCTGTCCCCTTTTACTTTCTCATTATTTATTAATGTATAGAACAGCAGATGTATGTTAACAAGTATTGGAGAGTGGCCCAAGCAGCAATAGCCAGATCTGGAACTGAACTTATCAGGGGTTTTGTTTTGGGCTCACGTCCAGTTAATAGTGAGCCACTTCCTGAGCCCCATTCAAATCCTAGTACACCCCATTGATTCCAGTGAGTTTTCACATGCTTATATGAGGGTTGAATTTTTTTCTCTCCTTTTTTTAATGTACCTTCTCTGCACATTACATATATTCAGAGGAAATGGAGTTTCTGAAAATACTCATAGTGCTGAGAAGAAAAAAAAGTAAGTTGAGATTTTTCAAAGCCATATATGGGTTATAGACAGACATTAAAACTTAAATTACTAAAAACCCTGCACTGTATTGAAAATCTCAGTCAGCGCCTGTATAGATATTACTAATAAAGTATATTAAAACAGAATGCAAAAATTGTGAAGGACAATTCAAATCATGAATCAACACTTTACTATGCCTGTATGTGGTGATAGCCGTATAATATTCTATTCTTAATGTTAATGTTATGGGAATTGTGTGTTCTGCAGAATACTCCTCGAAGTATAACACTGGAGCAGCATTGCACCATTGATTTAAAAACTTTTTAGAATATTGCTGTTGTGAATTACTTTTGATCTTGGTTGCTTTGATAAAAAGCTCTTTTCTGAGTCTCTCTCAATATCCCATTTTGGTTTTTATTTCTGCTTTACAACCCAAAAGTAAACAGATCAAAGAGCAATTGATGAAAATTGATAGTTGCAAAACATCTTTGATTTTTATGTCCACATAAAGTGGGTATTTCACAGATTATCAGTAAGCCATTTTGTCTCATAATGCACCTTTGTTAGCTTCTTCATATGAATCACATATGATCACTAGTCTTATTGCTACATCCTCTCACTACAGACTAGGCATCAATACACAAAATACGTGATTGTACGCACATCTGACAGTGGCATCTGATTGGTAACTTGTGTGGCTAATTGTGGTGATTGTATGTGCAAATTATGCACACACATCATATTCTGAACATGTGAGTCCAAAATGTATAAGGTGTGTGAGCTTGCCACCTCCATTATCCCAAAACCTCAAGCTCCTCTCCTTATTATGACGCTACCACCATCCCTGAGATTATGTAAATTGAAGCAAGACGAAATAAGGTGCATATTTTTAACAGTGAGGGTGACTAACCATTGACACAGCTCACCATTGATTGTAGTGGATTGTCCATCACAGGAATTTTAAAATCAAAATTGGATATTTTTTCAACCACAGCTGTTTGGACTTGAAGCAGTAATTAATTCCCTTGGCCCTGTGTTATGCAGAAGGTCGGACTAGATGATCACAATGGTCCCTTCTGGCCTAAAATACTTGATTTTATATGAGGGTACTTTATGTACATTACTTCTGCAAATAACATTTAAAACTTAAGGTGTGTAGTCAACGAGATTGTCTGTGTGTGGTTGTAAATCTTAAAGATGTATGAGTCACTCCCCAACAATGCCTGCAGTTCTTTTCATTGCAAGGCAAAGGGACTTAGACTCCTAATTGCCTAAAGGCTTGTCTACATGGTCCGTTAGCATGCAGTAAGCCAGGAAGTAAATCTACAGTGCTCTACCTTGCTGCACACTACCTGTCCACGTGGGCCTTGCTACTAAGGACTAAGAGGTCCCTAGTGTGCTTTGACATACTGCTGTTTGAAACAGCTAGAGTATTGTAGATTTTACACACTGGCTTTCTGCGTGCCAACAGACGTCGTCATAGGCATGCTCAAAGTCACTTGAAAATGGAGCTTGACTGTCTCTAAATCACTTGGGCTTTGCAATGTTGAGTAGAGCAATGCCTCAATAGCTTGAAAAATCTGGGCCTTAGTGACCGGTGATATAATTAATGCCGTAGAAATTAGTTTTTTTTCTGCCTTGATTTCTCAGATGAGAGTGTATTCTTTTTTAACTATGGCTCAGAAGAAGCAAAATCACCAAAAGAATCTCTTCAACAAAAGTAAATACACAATATATTAGCTGTATGATGAGCAGAATTGGGGAGGGAATCTTAGACGTAGGTTTGTCAACAGGGCTAGGATAATCTGTATACTTTATGGAGGATAAAATAACTTTAACTGCATGAACATTAATTAAAAAAAAAAGAGGATGAGAAATTTTACATTATTCCCAAACTAAAAAAGAATGGATACTATTTTGCAAATATTGAAAAGGTATACATGTGCATTCATGCCCATATACATATAACAATTAATGCAAAATGATACTTTCTAATTCCGTTATACTTAACGGACTAATATTTATAAACAATGAAAATTGGAGGCATGAAAAAAAAAATCCTGAGGCTGATACCCTTTGTTGAATGGTCTAAAGAAAGGTCTAAAGACAGTGACCCTGTAAACGCTCACTTACCTAGCGAGTACTCCCATTGACACTACAATACATAGCAAGGAGTCAGGGAAAGTGTAAATTGCTTTCATTTACACCTTCTGTCGCTTGGTTTCTGGCTCCTCAGTGTGCAAGTTAACCAACGTTAGGTGCCTTTAGACATTGTTAGAGCAGGTATAAGTAACTGCAAGGAAGTCTGTTTGAGCATAAGGGAATTCGTTAGGTTTTTGGAAATGAATAGTTTAGTATCCAGCCAGGTCCCTATTGGTATGTATTCCTCCACAAATCACTTTCATCCCACATGGTTCACATTGCCTTCCCTCTCCCCGTCACCTAAAATTTGCAAAAAATATATTCAAAGGAAAATAGTCTTAGCAATTTATTATTTAAAACTGTGTTTCCTTTTCAAGGGAGATGTTTCACACTAGGTATTAAAAAATTACCAGATACCAGCATCATGACATGCTACATAATACAGCTAAAAATACAAAGTTGTACCCTTCCATTAATCCATAACACCATCTAAATCACCAAATTGCATAACACTAAATAGATCAATCGTGCTTATATTATCACACCATGAGAAGTTATAGAACCCTGACAAGGCTAATTTGTACTCTGACTATAATCCTTCACTCGGTTGAATTTTCAATAGCGCTCAGTGTTGGCCTAACTCTTTCCACTGAAGTCAATGAAAACAGAGTTAGACCTATGTTGATTGCTTTGAAAATTGCACCTAAAATTGTTATACAAATTCAACAGTGTACATGTGATGGCCACCATCTTTGTCCTCTATCAGGGATTTAACTGGGGACTTCCAAAGCTAAAAACAAGAGCCTCCTCCACATGAGTTGTCTCTAGTCTAGATGAGAGATAGAGCAGACCCACATGCTTTGTAGACCAGGTAGATGGAGATATATAACGCACAGAGACCAGTGGGTCATATACATCAACAGCATAATGATATTTCCATTAAAGAACAAAACAAGGAGGCAAAATTAAGGTTGGGTGAGCACAAAGCAGCTGCATTGGGATTTGGTCTTTGGTTTCCAATTCATTGAGATGTTTGCAAATAACTTTTCCTTGCATTCATCTGGCAAACAGGCCTCAATATAACCTGATACTATTATGTTCCTCATGCAAGTACAAGGCAGCAACTGGACAGTAGTTATGTAGGATGGAGATGAACGACGCGGTACCTTAAGTAACTGGCAAGTTGACCTCTCTGTTGTGCACCTACAATTATAATAAACATGACATCCTTTAAAAATAACAGTGAAACTCAGTAAGCTTTATAGTTTGAGGAAGGAAAGCCTGTTCATAAAAATTGTGATATTTTTTTTTTTTTTAGGAGAAAAAAAACTTTTAATCTGAGAGATTTGAAGGCTGATCTTTCTCCAAGATTCTTGTGTAAGAAATGCTGTTCAAAGTTGAGCTATAAACATCTGTCTGAAATCAGGAACTGTGCCTTGCTGAGCATGGCTCAGCGAATATGTGACTGATGTATTCCTATGATTTCAGTTTCATCTTTTTGATAGATTTGCAGTTTAAAATTATTCTTGAGTCAGATCTTTTTAGGATGGTTGAGAATAATGCCTGTGGACTGACCCATGATGTGAAATGTAACATATGTATGGACCTGCTGGCTATAGCTAAGCAATTTTTTGGGGGGCAAATAGTAAATTTACCAAAAATATATTCTTTGGGGGGGGCCACCAGAACTCTTTGCAAATTCATTTTGAATTCAGCAACTAATTTTAGCAACCCCCCTAATTTGGTTTCAGAAATGTCAGTTTCATTTTGAAAATGTCTTGAATTGACCCCAAATGGTTTTTTTGTTTTATTGAGTAAAAACAAAAGCATTCAGTTTCAGTTCAAGATGAATCCTTTTCTCCCCCAACCCTCCCAAGATTTTTCAGTCTGGCCCAGGACTAAAAAAAACAATTATTCACTGAGCTATTGCTGATTGACTGGGTGTATTCACGGACTTTCTTAGCCCAAAGTTACTGGAGTGGGCTTCACTGCCATAAATAAATCAGACCCTTTTTGGTGAGATGAAGGACACCAGAAAAAGAGGTGCCCCATTTTGATTAATCGAGAAGTTCCAAGGAGGAGGAACCAGTCAGGAACCACCATGTTCAAAAACGGAAGTAAAAGTTGACTTGCTTGCTTCTGGCATATTTGCTGGCAATGGTTGCTGCCATGTTGCGGCTTCTGGCTACACAATGCCACCAAAAGGTAGGAGTCCAGCAACATGGATCATATAAGATTGACATCTACAGTCAGGAAACCTCTAGCCAGCCAGCAAGTTGATGTTAAATCCCAGTGTCAGTAACCACTGGCTAGTCTTTTCAACCATGTATCAGCTTCCCAAAACTCAGTGAACCCCCATGAATGATGACAACCATTCTGCATAACTGTCCACCTTTTTTGTCTGATTTGCTTTCCAACTTTTGCAGAAGAAGGGCACCTCTACCACAGTATTTTTGCATATTGTTTCTAACTCCAGTAAATGCTGGTAGTGAGTGTGTGTTTGTGCGGGAGTGTGTGTGACTAGAATCCACAGAATTTATTTGAGAATGGCATTTATGGATTATTTCTTCAAATACCTAAAACAGCCCTAGATTAAACCACCTTGCTGTCTAAATGATTGGACATGCATATATCTCATGGGTTAAGAGATTACATGTTTAATCCGGAGAAATTATGTTATTTTCACCTAATTTGTCATTTGAATATTAAATGTAACAAACTGCATCATCTTGAACTGTATTTGAATATCTCATTGTACCTCTGTGTTGGTGGGGAAGGAAAAGAGATTGATTGTTATCTAATGATCCAATTATTGGACAGACTACTTTAATTAGCATCAGAACTGATACTGATAACCTTCTTATAAATCAGCTCTACATTATGCAGTAGGAGAATCAGGATTCATGATACCTAAATAGGGACAGCTTAACAAGTAAAGCTTATGCTCTAATAAATTTGTTAGTCTCTAAGGTGCCACAAGTACTCCTGTTCTTTTTGCGGACAACTTACTGTTAAACTGAATATATACAGTCCCTTCAAGTAATAGCTTTTTTTATAGACCAAAACCACTACTATTTTATAGAATGCCATGATCTTTAATTTCTGTTACAACACAGCTTGTATTTATAATATTATGTATCTCATCTGAAAAAAGATGAAGAAATATACATTCTGTTCATCAGTAAATGTCACAGGCTATTGGCTCTTCAGATCTCTGCTCCAACCGTTGTTAGTGTACCACTGTGTATGACTCACCACATCTACAGAGTTTGGCGCCATTCCTTGGTCTCAATAAAAGGATATGGTGTGACCAGAAGCATGTAAGGAAAATTAGAGCTTTGCCAAACAGAGTGAAATCTCTGCCTCATGTCTTTGGTTCACAAAAATAAGGAGAACCTAGGATGACTGGCTGAGTTTCCTTCACTTAAATGTACATTTCACATGTCTCTGTGACTTTCACATATGTGGAATTAATATGTAATTTTTATTAGTTTGACTTACAGTGGCCTCATTTAAAATAGTTTTACTGTTTACCATTTCGATCTATATCCCTGATTATATGGAAAGGTGATGTCTTTCAAACTGATATATTTCTACCTTTCTTGAATATTGTTAACCGGAACCATGCATATAACACCTGAAATATGGTAGACATATTACAGAATATATAGAACACTTGGGCATAGCCCTGAAGGATTTACATTTGAAAAAGAGATGTGACACAGTAATAGAATACAAAAACATAACAAAGCGTGGCTGGGGAAAAAGACCACATGTTTATGAATGGCAACAAGATCAAGTGATTGGTAAGATATATTTCTTTATTTTATTAAAACTTGCAATAATAGGTATTTTTTTAATTTAGGGGATAGGGAGGCATTTGGGTTAAGATGTGGGAGAGGAATGCTCTGGATGGGGTGAGATTGTAGTATCAAAAGAATGGGTTGGGGGGGGAAGGGACTAGTAGGAAGTGGAGATTGGGGAGGAAGAAGAGAAGAACATGAAAAGCATGGAGGGTAGGGAGACAGAGGTTAGGTAGCAAAGGCATTTCAGTGATAGAAAAGGAGGAGAACGACAGTAGGACCAGCAATGTCAGAGCAAAGAATGTAGAGAGCCCCTATATTCCCAGTTCAAAAATTGGTGAATTTAATTGTCAGGAAATTGCCAGGGATGGACAGGGGGAGTGTGGGGCTGATGGTGGTGGCGATGGGGATCGGGCCAAAGGTGGGGGACTGGGAGCCCATGGACCTTGAAATCACCCCCTACTACCTATTGCATTCTTTCTGGGAGTGAGAGGCTCCAGTGGGGTAGAGGATCCCCAGTTGACCCCTGTCTCTTCTGCTGTCCATCTGCTTTGAAATTGACAATTGGTGCACTGTAGCAGTAGGGGAAGGCTGGCAGGGCCTTGTCTTCTGCAGGAGCTGCTACCAACCAGCTAGAGAACAAGGCATTGTGGGCATCACAGGTGGCTCTTCCATCACTTGAAGTTGTGGGGAAACCCCTCATCCTACCCTGCTGCCTGTATGGAAGTATCTGAAATAAAACATAGATAACTGATTTAAAATGCTTTGCATACATAGTGTCCATAAAGTCTTCTATTATTATGTGACTGTATATCATAGTGTATATCCAAGGTCATTCAAAAAACTGACACAGTTTCCAGTGACCATATAGGTTGGTAGCAAATAACTATTTGGTTACAATTCAATAGATACTGCATGAGGGTTCTACAGAAGCTACAGTAAGATATTTCTCTGCTACTACTTACCTGTTTTCCATATTTTTATTTGATGTTTATGTTGCAAAGAGCCATTTCCACAGTTATTCATTATCATTTGTAATTATGGGGTTCAGCGAAACATACTGTAATTTACCATCACTACAGTCTGTCAGCGCTGATGATAAAAGAGCTTGAATTAAAGTGAACAGTAAAGATATAATTAGGAGATAGATGAATGAGCTCCCATGAGGTTGGATTACTGTAAAATTAAGCATCACGTTACATTTCAATTCTTGCAAGCATTGGGTGAGATTTTGTGGGATACAGACTGCCCTCGACTCCTAATAGCTTCAGTAAGAGCACTTCGATAAGGTCCAATGTAGTGAACATTTGCTTTACTGGATATTGATGAACGGATTTTCATGATTGGAAGTATTTTGTATTTTTAGCTTACAGTCTCATCACTAGCTCTTTGGGGCAGGGACTGTCTTTTTGTTCTGTGTTTGTACAATGCCTCGGACAATGGGCCCAGGGTCCATGACTGAGGCTCCTAGGAACACCTGTAATAGAAATAATAATGAATTAATCAGTTCCCTGAAGAAAAAACATAGTTCGTAGTATACAAAACCTCTTGCCCTCAAGTTCATTTATTTAGATGTTCTTTGATTAAAATAATTTCTTTTCATTTTCAGGATAAGATTAGCCTGGATCCAGCAGTTTATCTGCACTTGGGATTTTATAAGGAACATTTCAGTTTGAATTAGGTTTTTATACATAGCTTCTTCACAGATTAGTTCATCTTAGATGAGTCCCAAAATTAAAATAAATGTGTAGAAACAATGTCAGAATTTGAAAACCAACATAATTTAGAGCATATTGAATGACTGAATTATAACCTAATATCTCATAAATTTTCCGGCTTGTCATAAAAGGTCATACAGTGCTGTAAACAATCAGTAGTTTTTGTGTCTAAACCTAAGATGTTCAAACAGTTTTTCATAAGCTGTGAAGGTTAAATGAGGCACTTGCCAAGATCTATTGAGAATCATCCATGCTTTACATAGTTTATAGTATGCGTAGTGGCATACTCATTACCATTGCCATTAATGGCTTATTAATCAAAAGAATTTAGTTTAGATCCTGCATATGGAATCCATGTAATTTATTTGTCTCATTTGTAGGGGGGTTGTCCTGAAGAAACTGCTATGTAAATGCTCCTAATATATATATATGAGCTTTTAAAGTATGTTATGTGCAACATTACCGATAACTATGCTGAATATTCTCTTCTTAGGAAGAATAATATGCTGTTTATGTATAATATCTCAACATTTATATTAAGGGAGTCTTGGCAATTCTATTATAAACCCCCAATCATTGTTTCTTAAAACTTGGCCATAAAAATTCACTATAGGCTGAAATGTGGCAATTGGCTCCTCATGAGTGGGCAGCATATTATTATTTTCCCAGCTCAGAGAAATCTTGGATTGGCTGTTAACGCACAAATATATTGTTATACATGCCCTGAAGAAGAGCAATGTGTAAGATGAAAACTTTTGTTTCTCTCTCCAACACAGATTTAAAATATATTACATCACCCACCTTGTGTCTCTAATGCCCACAAGATACATTCACAAAGGGGCCAAGTTGCCATGTATGGGGGTCATGTATTTGAGAGTTGCCAGGTATGGGATGATAATTCTTTAAATGTAGGGCCAGACCTTTTATGGATCTTCCCCAATGCTAATTGGTTGAGAAACAAACTTACCCCAGGTCTTTGGAAGGAGTAGGGAGCATATCAGTGCCTCCCCTGAGGTAGAACAAAATCAACAGCTCAGCCTTTAGTTGCGGGGAAGGTATGGATGGTCATAAAGTGGCACACAACTGCTTTTGAGGGAGAATGTCTTCAAACAGGGAGCTGTGGAACTTCCATAAAGGAGCAGCCACTGCATCAGCAAGGGAGTAAACAGCGCTCTAACAGAATCCTATTAGTAATTTGAAGGCAATGCAGGCTGCTTGTGGGATAAGCCAGTGGGGACCTTGTGCCAGAGTGAAAAGCCAGTTCTTTTATTCAGGCAACGATCCCATTTGCTACAGTTTTGGGCCCATTAACATTAGTACCAAGTGAATAGCGTATACTGTCATAGAATACCTTCAAATACAAAAATACAGAGGGTCAGATGATGAGCTGGCGTGAATTGGTGTAGTTCTATCAGTGAGTCTATGCTAATTTACACCCACTCAGGATCTGGCTCAGATGTTTTAGTGTATCCATAATACCAATTTTTAGTGTTAAGAAAAAAATTAATCTTAATTAGGACAATGCTAAGAGCTGGTCGTCATTTATGGCCAGACTTTTAAAATGTGGCATGAGCAATTGTGAGCCAACATTTGCACTTAACAAATGTATGCAGGCAAAATATCCAATGTATGGATGCAACTCAGGTCTTAGAGGCAGCACAGGTAATAAAGGATTTCTTGGTGTTAAGTATTAATGCAGGTCTGTGGAGACAACTCAGCTAAATATTTGCCCTATGACAAAACTACAGTCCTAATTCCAGTTTTATGGAGGCTGTTATAATTCAAAGAGAAAAAAATTATTTCATTATTACAACTAAAAAAAGCAAAAATCATGTTTAAAATATGCCTGAAGGTACGAAAAACAAAGGAAATTCTGATCTACAGTTTAACATGCTGTATTGGAAGAATACTGAAATAAGTTTACACTTTGGGTGTAATCCTCGATCCATTTAAATGGATGGGAATTTTCTCATTGACTTTAGTGGGACCAGAATTTCATCCGTAGATTGTAAACTGTTTGGGACAGGGATTGTTTGTTAATTATATGTTTGTACAGTGACTAGCCTAATGGGGCCCTTCCTTCAAGGCACTACCATAATGTAAATAGTAAATATAATAATAATATGTTTAGAAACAAGGAAAAGGGCTTTTCATTAAAAGGAAACAGTTCAGAATGGGGAAGCAAGGTGGCACATAGATCAAATATCAGTATCACTATTGTTATGTGGAAATCAGTGACCTTGAATAAGGCATTGTTTTAGAAGCTGCAAAATTTGCTGATGACATGTCTTATGTGTGGATTATATTTTACAGTGGGAAAAAATATTGAGCAGTGATACCAAGCTCAATATGGAACAAAGGACTATGGGTGTGGGGATAAGGGGGTGTGTGGAGATAATAAACCAAAACCATTTTAACAATGTAGGACAACAATGAAAAAGGCACACAAGCTCTTTAAACTGCTATTAGAGCAATATGAAAAATTTTACTCCCTAAAACAATGATTAATTTATTTTGCGTTGATTGTTCACTGTGGGTATATCTACATTGCAATTAGACACCTGCAGCTAGCCCATGCCAGCTGACTTGGACTAAGAAGCTATTTAATTGTGGTGTAGACATTGGTCTTGGGCTGCAGCCTGAATTCTGGGACCCTCCCATCTCAGAGGGTCCTAGAGCAATTAAACAGCCTCTTAGCTATTTTAATTGCAGGGTACATATGCCATTAGATAGAAAGGTAGGGTGTTTTTTGAAATTGTTATTTGAGAGCATGAATTTTATTCCATTGCTCGTGAATAGGACCTTCAAAAAAAATTCAAAAGTGCTCAGAAGTTGCCTTTATTCTACTGCTATGTCAATGGAAGGTTTACAGTATGCAAGTAGTCCCATTGACTATGCTATAAATTAGTTGCCCAACTGTAAATATAATACACACCTCTCTTTGTATGCAAGCATCAGGGCTTGCTGGGGAAAGGAGATGCAGATGTTAGATGGAATGAGGGAAGCTTGCTTAAAGAGGACTTCAGTGAGACTGCTTACATGGTATGGTGCTACTCAAGGATGGCAGAATCTGGTTCACTTCAAAAGTCTGCAAAATTATGTGTGGATTTTTTTTTTGGTAACCAATCAGGTTTTTGTTGTATTAATATGCATTCTCTGGGGGGACTCATGTATGTAAAGTTAAGCATACACATAAGTCTTTATAGGATCAGAGCTTAAGAGAGCAACTAACAAAATAATGAATATATGACACAATCCCATTTTGAAGGAATTTCCCCCCAAATTATTGAGAAATTTATGAAACAATATTTTTGCTGAGACTATTATATTTTTAAAAATATAGTAAATTACATCTCCAGACCTGGTCACAATGATCCATGCACTGTCCAGGTCGAGGGGATCCATATATGGAAGGAATTTCCAGACTACATTTGGCAAATGTAGAGTGATCATCTTCAGGAAGCACTGCAAAACTTTCCACTTTTGCTAAAGCCTTTCCATTGTAGCAAGAATGCACTCCCAACTTTGAGACTCCATCGACCCAAATACGGCTCTCCTTCCTGGGAAAAAAACCAAAACCCCCAATAAAGCTATTACATAAATCAACTAACCAAAAAAAGTAAACAACAAAATATTACCCAAGCAGAATTTTTACCCTGAAAAGGGAGGAGAGCTAAAGGTTCCATGAAGTCCAATAGGGACTTCACCATTGCAACTGGTTTCATGCAGAAGGGACTCAGAAACTATGGTTATGGCCCTTCCAAATTCACAGCTATGAAAAATGCATCAAGGACCGTGAAATCTGGTCTTTTGTGTGTTATCTATATTATACAGATTTCACAGGGAAGACCAGCTTTTCTCAAATTGGGGGTCATGACCCAAAAGGGAGTTGCAGAGAGGTCACAAGGTTATTTTAGGAGGGTCGTGGTATTGCCACCCTTACTTCTGTGCTGACTTTAGAGCTGGGCAGCCAGAGAGCGGTGGGTGTCAGCCAGGTGCCCAGCTCGAAAGGCAGCACCCCACCAGCAGCAGCACAGAAGTAAGGGTAGCAATACTGCAACCCCCCCTACAATAACCTTGCCACCCCTCCACAACTCCTGTATGGGTCAGGCCCCTTACAATTACAACACTGTGAAATTTCAGATTTAAAGAGCTGAAATCGTGAAATTTACAATTTAAAAAATCCTGACTGTGAAATAGACCAAAATGGACTGTTAATTTGGTAGAGTCCTAACTATGGTGATGGGCACAGAAAAAAATACTAAGAATTAAGTAAAGAAAGGTTTACTCTCCTATTTTAAACAGTGGGCATCTTATTTCTAAATATTATAGATGACAATTTTCCTAACTCTAAAAGTGTTTCGTCCAACATGGAGGAATTCTATATTAGACCTCATCTTGACAGATAAAGATGAATTGATTACAGACCTAAAAATTAATGATAACTTAGGTACAAGTGATCATGACTTGATCACTATAATGTGCAAACAGAATGAAGTCCAGACCGGTGATATATATATATAATATAATTGGTGCTCTAAAAGGGCCAGTTTCACAAAGCTGAAAACAATTACGAGCCAAATCAGCTGGGAGCAAGAATTTAACCAGAAGAATCCATGTGATAATTTGCAGTTTTTGAGACATCCAAAGAAGCATTCTTAAACAATGTCAATCACACAAATGACAAAGTCGTATTGGTTACAAAATCTAACCTGGTTTAGAGGGGAAGTGAAGGCAGCTGTAAAAATAATATATTACAAAAGGAAGAAAGGGGAACTTGGTAGTAATGAACATAAAGAGAAGCTAAGAATTGTAGCAAACTGATAAGAGATGGAAAGGGACACAAGGAGAAATCTGTGGCCAGCAGTTAAGGACAATAGGAAGGAGCTCTTTAAGTAAATTAGGAACACAAAAAGAATCCTAAAAATGGTATCAGTCCATTACTAGATGGAAATGGTAGAATTATCAATAATAATAATAATACAGAAATGACAGAAGTGTTCTGTATTTGGGTAAAAAAGAGATGATGTAGTTACATCAAATGATAAAATTTTCCATTCAACTAGTATCTCTGGAGGATGTTAAACAACAGCTAAAAATTTTTAATACATTTTTTAAATCAGCAAGTCCAGATAACTTGCATCCAAGAGTTTTTAAAGAGTTGGCTGAGGAGCTCATTAGACCATTAATATTGATTTTGGACTGGAAATAAGGCATACATTTTTAACCATGAGAATAGTTAACCATTGGAACAACTTACCAAGAGTCATGATGGATTCTACATAGCTGACCATTTTAAAATCAAGATTGGATGTTTTTCTAAAAGGAATACTCTAGGAATTATTCTGATGAAGTTCTATGGTCATACTAGATGATTACAGAGATCCCTTCTGGCATTGGAATCTATGAATTATAGCTCACCATGTATTGTAAGCCCAAATTGGGGAACAAACTTGGAGCCCAGGGTAATCTATGAGATCCCATGTGTATGAAATTAAGCATGTAACTACATCTTTGCAGGATTTGGTCTAAGATTGTTGAAAATGAGACAGGTTTGATGCTTTTTCCCCCTCCCCTTCATAATTAACTCACTTTGTTAATAAACACTAAATGTTAACTATATAGCAAGACCAAGAAATCAAAGCTAATGGTTTGCTTAACAAGAACTATGGTTAACCTTCCTTCCACACAGACAGTATCATTATAATTGTTTTAGTACATTACATGTAACTGTATTTATTGTTGACCCTTTGGCTCAATCAGTTAGCCAGTATTCAGGGACTTGCTGAGTTGTTTCTGTTAGGAAGAGAAATTAATGTTACAGAAATTTCTTAGGTGCAGTCTTGTTCACTTACAAAAAATGTACACAATGTCCTGTTTCCCAACAGAAATCCAAGTCTGTCTTTCCAGTGAGTATTGTATCCAAAAGAAGCCTTGTCTCTTGGTTTCTCCCCGAGTCATGCTCACCCCTGCTTCTCTGGCTTTCTGCTTCTGAAAACCACAAACAAACCGTGCCCTATTCGCTGTGTTTGCAATCAGTCCCCAGGGAAACTCCTTTGCCCACGTGGCATAGCGTCTGATCAGGCTTTGCCATATTGGCTTATGCCTGAGGTGGTGGCTTCCATTTTTTCAATTATCGTTGCAGAAAGGGGCATTTAATTACTCCAGCCATGTAGCCCAAACAACGGGTGACTAGTATACCCAACAGCTTTAACCAGGTGTGTGATTGATGGCAACCATTAATGCTTTCCAGCATAATGTTACTGTAACAATTACAACACAATTTATTGTAGGATGTAGAATGGGAGGTTTAAGAACTATGCTCCCCATTGCCAGAAACGGGGAATGGGCAACAGGGAATGGATCACTTGATAATTAACGATTCTGTTCATTCCCTCTGGGGCACCTAGCATTGGTCACTGTCGGCAGACAGGATACTGGGCTAGAGGGATCTTTGGTCTGACCCAGTATGGCCGTTCTTATGTTCTTATTAGTCACCAGGTATCCCCATTTTTGGAGGAATTGTCTATGTTTGGTAGTGATAAATCTTTAGTGTAATCGAGTTTTCTGTGGCTCAGCTTTCTAACTAACTCAGTGCCTTTGAGCGTCAAATACTTGGAAAAGTTTTGCAACATAGTCAAAGGGCATGGCTACACTGGCATGTAGCGGCAGCGCTTTGAAGTGCGAGTGTGGTCGCGCGTGAGCATTGGGAGAGAGCTCTCCCAGAGCTCCTGGGAATCCACCTCCACAAGGGGATTTGCTGGGAGCCCAGTTCCCAGCGCTCGGAGCCTGTTTACTCTAGCGCTCTGACTTGCTGCGCTCAGGGGGGTGATTTTTCTCACCCCTGAGCCAGCAAGTTAGAGCGCTATAAAATGTAAGTGTAGCTAATCCCAAACACAAACTCCTTTTTTGCTTTAGTAATTGAAGTGTCTGGAGATGCTGCCGTTACGCATATTGCTGTGATTCAGGAAGGATATCTTTGAGTATGCAGCGATTCTGGGAATAATGTTTCAGTATCAGAAGCTAATTAGCTGATGCTATGGTGTCTTTTTCTGAAATAACAATTCTTTATGGCAGTTCTCAAAAAGTAAGCATATCCTCAGCTGTCAGGCCTCACTGTTCAAACTTGCATGCCTAAAGTTAAGCCCCCAAATCTCTGTTCAGCCATCTAGATAAAAGGGACCTGATTTTTTCACGGATGTTCATCTCCCAGAACAGAAGTGAACAGGGAGTAGTGTATGCTCAGCATCTTTGAAAATCAGATCTCTTTTGTTTGGGAGACCAAATATGTATTTAGGGGCCTAACTTTAGGCTGCTGTGCTTGAAATACTTGGACTTCTTTCATCCCTATTTAGGTACTTAAATAAAAGTGGCCTGATACTTAGAGGTGCTGAGCATCTGCAGCTCAGTCCTGTGAGAAGCTCACATAAAACTGCAGCTCAGCGTTCAGTGAATCATGCCCCTGGCAATGCTTCTAGGTTTCTGGCCCCAGTTAGTAGAAATAAAAAGATACCACCAGAAAGCCATATGTTGATTCTAGAAAGAGAGAGGTCCATGCTGGGTAAGCCAGACCATGCTGTCAGTGGTTTGCGAGGCCAGTGGACAACAGATGACTTTCTAATTTTCATGTCAGATTGAGACTTCCAACTGAGATAAAATTAGTACTGCTCCTACTGGCTTTGTGGGGCAATAAACTGGGGGCTTGCACATGCTCAAGACATACCCGTTATTGGTCAGCCACAAAAGTATTAATTTTCTTGAGTGAGAGATGTAAGACTATCATCTTGTACATTTTTAGCTATATAAAGGTGAACTATTTGTATTATGCATTATAATAGTTACTGTGCTGTGCACATCCACAGACAGTCCCTGAGGGGTGTGGCTTCTTCAGAGGGGAAGGAACCTGATCTCAGGAAGTTAAGGGTGAGTGGGGTGTCTTTCCTACCCTGAAGCAAAGCAAAACTATTTTTGAAGTCAGTAGGCTGCCTTTGTATCCTCTTCTAATAATAAATATGTACTCTCTTGTCTACAGAGCTCATGCCTATGTCATCATTCAGGGACTTTGCTTGCTTGTGCTCACCCGCCAAGAACAGGGCCGGCCCACAACATTTTGGCACCTGAGACGGGGAGCTCAAATGACGCCCCCATGCCTCCTTGCTTGTACCAAAATTTTGAAAGGTCTCAATTCTGCCTTCTTCCTGTTCTACTCCTCTCATGGTACTGCTCTGCTACCTACCCCAATAAAGGAGAACTAACAACTTAAAATGCCTTGTTCAAAAATTTTAAGTAACACTTACATTTGCTGTTCAGGCATTTGAAAATTAACTTTTCTTGTCTGCATAGTAAACACTAGCATTTTTATCTGTTTGAATAATCAAAGTGGGGCTTTCGTGCCTTCTTGGTTACAAACATTTGAACTGCTTCCTGCTGAAAGTCCACAGTCTGGGCCAGCTCGTGCTCTACTGAGATGGTTGCAAGGCCGACCAGCCTCTCCTGTGTCATTGTGGAGCGTAGATGTGTTTTTATTAACTTCAGCTTGGAGAAGCTGTGTTCTCCACTGGCAACTGTTACAGGAAGTGTTAGAAGTATGCGCAGAGCAACAAAAGCATTTGGAAAGAGGGTGGTCATCTTGTTTGTGCACATATATTCCAGAACAGCCTTTGGAATTGATCCTGCTGAAATGTATCTTGAAAGGGTTTTCAGTTCATCACCTATCAATATCGCCCATGTCATCATGTGTCAACACTGTCTCTAGTGCCCTGCATTGCCGGTGTAGGTCTTCAGGTATAGTGAGGAGTTTTGGAATATCATACAACATCCCAAATATACTGCTGGGTTCCTTGAGCTGCATGAAACATTCTTCAACTGACTGTTTTGCACAACCTAGCACCTGGTTAAAGAATTCAACTTTGAATTGTTGTTTGGGGTCTCTTGTGGGATTATCCCGTGCCTCGTAACAAAATATCTTCTTCTTCAGTGACTCTTGTATTCTTGAATGGGTGGGAAATAGCTTCAGTGTGAGTTCCTCTGCCAACTTCTGTGCACTCTTCAGAACATTCTGAAATCCCTCATCTGACCAGTAAGACTGTGGGTATGACTTTGCTTTGTCCAGTTGTTCCATTGCTCCAGATATATCAAGGTCAACACCTTGGAGTCTCTTGCTTACAACATTTATTTCAAACAGTATGTCATGCCACAACACTAAGCCACATAGAAATTTGAAGTTATGTATGTTTCTGGTGATTCCATTTCCCTCTGCTATGGTTCTCCCACGAACAGTTCCTGTCATAGCATTATCCTCCATAATGGAAACAATGGCATCATCTATCTTCCCAATTTGGTGTTTGATAGGCTTTATTGCCTCCACTCGACTTTCCCATCGTGTGGCACTCAGTGGTTTCAGTGTCAGAGAGGATGTTCCCAGATGTTGCTTCAAAATTTGCCATCGATGAGTTGATGCAGAGAAACACATAGATGCTTTGAATTACATTAAAACATTCAGCAGCCTCACTAGAAGCTGATGCTGCATCACTGACCACCAAGTTCAGTGAATGAGAACTGCATGGGACAAAAAAAGCTCGAGGGTTTAACTCTCGGATCCATGTCTACATTCCTCTGTTCTTTCCTCTCATGTCGGCTATCGCAATTCCTGTATCTTCCAGCTTTTTAAGAAGCACATTTGTCATACCAGCTCCTGTAGTATCATCAATGTCAATAAATTCTAGAAAATGCTCTCTGACAGTCACCATTGCAGGGACATTTTCACTAGGTTCTGTTGTTGTTACAAAACACACCATTAAAGTCACTTGTTCCGTATGGCTGATGTCAGGTGTGCAGTCCAGAATAATAGAGTAATATTTTGCTGACTTCAGATCTGCCACAATCTTCTGTTTGACTTTTGTTGCCAGTAACTGTATGATCTCATTTTTGAATTGTTTTTTCAAGGTAGTGGTGTGTGTACATTTCTTGGGTGGTCCTAGAGTACAGCATCAAACTCAGCCATCAGCTCCACAGTTTTGAGGACGTTTCCATTGTTTGGCACACACAGCTGATCTGAAGTGCCATGCAGTGCTAGGTTTTGGATAGCAAGCATTCTCACAATGGCAATTAGCCTTTTCAGAACATTTTGCCAGTAAAGACACTCTGATGTAATGTCCTTTTGATGCTGATCATCTATGGTGGCCTTTAACTTTAGTCTCATCTCAAGCTCTTTCCACCTGTGGAATGCTCTCTGGTGATTTGCTGCCTTCTCATGGCATGGCACATTTCTAGCCAGATTTTTCCAATCCTTTGTTCCTGTAGAACCCAATGTGGCTGGAACATTAGACTGGAAGAGTTTGCAACAAAAACAGTATGCAGCATTCTGGGTTTTTGAGTACATAAGCCATGGCCTCTCTACTTTGTCACCATTGGGGATTTCACACCATTAATCTGTTGGATGGAAACTTCTATTTTATTGTCTTTGGGGAACATGAAGTTTTTCACTTGCTGTGGTCCATGCAGTACAAGGAAGTCCCTCAGGCTACTGCTCAAGTGGGTCCACAGTCCTGGATCATCTAGACTTAAGGAACTAAACTCAGCAGCAGCAGCTGTTTCTTGTGCCTCCACCACACTCTCTTCTCTGACCTACACTTTTCTGCAGGAATATGCATGGTTACATCCATTTGAGATGGAGACATGGATGCTGCAGTAGCTGCCAGGTCACCTGCACTCTGACTAACTGGAAGATCAGGCATCTCCTCACCACTCACATCCTCAATGGGGCCAGAAGGTTCACCATGAACATTTGAGTCTATGTATCTCAGAAGAGTTCCTTCCTGCTTAGATAGAAAAGCTTCCTTTGCTTGCTTTCTTTTTCTGAATGCTGCCCCAGAGGGGCGTTTTCTTCTTTCACTCATGACTGCTGTTCTGTGCCAGCTATAGTGGCTCTCAACACTCAATTGAAGGGGACAAATAAGCTGGCTGGTAGCGGGGCCTGAGTGAGGGAAGACATCAGCGTCTTAAGGGCCTAACTGGCTCCTACTACTTCAGTTGACTGCCTGTTCTCCTCAAGTGGGTTCAGGGAAGCAGCAGGAAACAGGAAGCTCCCTGAGAAGCTGGTGTTAATCAGTCCAGGCTCCTGGGGGTGCTGGAGGGGTACATAAGAGGCTCCTCCTCCTCTCTCTCCCTGCAGCTCCTGCTGCTTTCTGTTATTCCCTATCACCTTTTCTCCTGCCTGCCTGTTATGTCTCTTGTGCCCTCCTTCCTCCAGCACAGATCTCCACTATTTCTGTGCATCTAGAGCAGAGAGAATACATATGCACCAGCAGCAGACACAATTTTCTACACTCTGGGTCCTAGTGGCGATCGCCTCAGTTTGCCTCATGGTAAGGCCAGCCCTGACCAAGAAGGTGAGCATGAGTTCACAAAATAATATTATTACCTAGAAAAGAACTCTCTAGGTGTCCTCTGGTAGAGTTGTTGATAATGGACATTGAGGATTGTGGTTCAAGTCTCAACAAGACCACTCTGCAGGATATACAATAGTTCCTGCCACCAGTTGTGTGTGCAAGGACTCTGTTTATTAGACATATCTACTTCAGTATCTGGCCATCAATTGGTGGACACAACATATCTTGAGATTTTTCTGAGACATTGCAATTAACTACTTTACAATTCTAAAATTGTAGAATAACATTTTAAAGTACCAACACTATAAAATAATGGTTCACTTTGTATAGCATTAAAATGAAAACCTCTGTCATAACCATACAGCTAAGGGTAGCCTAGAATTTCTCCTAAGGGGTTAAGAAGCTCAAATAACCTGGTTGGCACCTGACCAAAAGGACAATGGGGAAAGAAGATACTTTCAAATCTTGGGGGGCAGGCTTTGTTTTGTGTGTTCTCTTGGGAAGCAGAGAAGCATCAGGTCAAAAAACGCCTTCTCCTATAAACCATCCTAAAGTCTCTCATATTACAAAAACTGTAAGTAAAAGCCAGGCAAGGCGTATTAGATTATCTTTTGTTTTGCTTGTGAATTTTTCCTTGCTGGAGGGAGGTTTATTCCTGTTTTTTGTAACTTTGAAACTAAGCATAGAGGAAAGTACTGCTGCGTTTTTTAAATCTTTTGTTACCCTGTAAAGTTATTTTCCATCCTGGTTTTACAGGGGTGATTTTTACCTTTTTTTTTTTTTTTTTTAAATAAAATCCTTCTTTTAAGAACCTGACTGATTTCTTTATTGTCCTAAGACCCAGGGGTTTGGGTCTGTAATCACTTTGTAACCAATTGGTTAGGATATTATTCTCAAGCCTCCCCAGGAAAGGGGGTGTAAGGGCTTGGGGGGATATTTTGGGGGAACAGGAACTCCAAGTGGTCCTTTCCCTGATTCTTTGTTAAATCACTTGGTGGTGGCAGTGTACCATCCAAGGGCAAAGAATTTTTAACCTAAGTTTAAGTTTTAACCTAAGCTGGTAGAAATAAACTTAGGGGGTCTTTCATGAGGGTCCCTACATCTGTACCCTAGAGTTCAGAGTGGGGAGGGAACCCTGACAACCTCATTTAGAATATCTGTCTGAATATATTTGCCTCTTTAACATACATTCTTGTATATAGAAATTTAAAGAATTAATGTAGACAAACAGTCCTTGTTGTTTAACTTATTTTAGTTGATAAAATATGCTCCTCTAATTGGGTTACTTGGTTTTTTAATACCACTGTGGGTGGCTTACTGCAGCAAATTATTTTCCATGCTGGAATTTATTAAAACAATTACTGCTAGTTCACAAACACTTCTAAGTAGATGTATAGATTACTATATGATTAATTACTACATATGGCATGTACTGCAGAAAGAGAACAAACTACATCTTAACAGTAATAATCAGTTGCACATATTTCAGATGACACCCCCAGAGCGAAGAGCTTCATTTTATAAATTGAACAAAGGTTTTTAATCAACAGTATTCATGGAGTAGCACTTGCTCTGCCTTGCTAATCACTTACATGGCTATCAAGAAAAAATACTACTGCAGTGCCAAGCAATTAGTGAATTCTGGATCTGAGTAATTAGCTATTTCTTTTAGGTGCAGACACAGGATTAATACATAGTTCCCCTATCCAGTTTTGTTTTATTTTCAAATGTGCCATTCCTACAGATAGGGATTTTGACTAGAAGTGGGTTTGGCAGCACAAATCAAGCTCAGACAAATAGGCCAACAGCCAAAGCTGCTTCTCTCCAGTGTCTCCTTGGATAATTGTGTGTTCCCCTTTCCAACATTGGCAGATGCTGCTTTCCCCAAATTGGGCTTATGTTTCTTTTTGCTCATTGCTCTGGCTTTGAGTTGGAAAGCCCACTTTGACACATGAAAAATATCACATGATTTTAGGAGCTCTGCTAAACCAAGTGTGGCAACTTCCTGACTTCTCTGCTTGACTAAAGTTTCCTTGCTTCACTAAGGGGGTCACTTATGAACCCAAATGCAAACTGTTTTTAATAAAAAGAGACTCCTCTTTGATGATGGCACTTGTACATTCTTAATTGCTAGTCATTACTAATAACATGCATTTATACAACATCCTTACAATGTTGTTTCAGGGAGCTCTGCAACTGATCATAATACAGTATTTAGCACTTTCAAGCTACAGTACACTTTTTTTACTTTGTCTTTAATAATGACAACTATCTGTAATTGCAGGCAAAAATGTCCTTGCTCACAGTATAAATAGGAAAAATGAAAAAAAGTCTTGAAGATTTAAATAGCTTTGCCGTTCTCATGGCTCTTTGGGAACAGGGAGTGAGAATAGATAGGGTGGGGGTCCATTTTGCCAATATATTGCCTTTTGTGGACTGGCTAAAGAAATAGTTTAATTCCCTGCCACCTCTGAGATGCAGATACATGTTTTAAAACTTACTTATAAATTTGTAGGCCTCTGAAAAAACAAGTGGGAGAGGGGAGGGGATTTAGAGAGTGGACATCTTTGTAAAGCTCCCATGAGGAGATCCCCTTCTCATCAGGTGGGGTTTGGGGCACACAACTCCACAGATCCTCTGATATCTGCAGGAGATTAGGACCAGATGAAGGGAGCCTTGTGCTTTTGGACCAACTTTGACAACCGTCCCCCACAAACACCCTTTTGTCTCTCTGGCAGTGTGGCCCCCAGGGAGCCAATTGGCCTGATCATCACACTTTCTGTAGATGATCCCAGTACCCTGGAAGTGGGGGTCCATAGAAGAGAGATTTCTAGTGCTTATAATCAATTTGAGTGCCATGGGGACAAGCAATGGATTATCCCTCCCTCCTTCTGTCCCACTCAGGCCCACATGGACCCCAGACAGGACATGGAAGGAAGAAGGTGCTGTGGAGGTGGCTGAGGAAATCCCTTCAGCATGCAGAGGGAGCTCTCCATCATTGCATCTAGAAGGCGTGATCTTGGCCATCAGTTTTCTATTTTTGTCTATTGTCTGCTGTTGTGAATCTGACAGTCATTGTAAGTATCTTCATGTCAACTGTATTAACTTTAAGCTAAATTTTATGCACCTATAATTAGTTCCAAAATGAAAGAGAACAGTAAACAAAAATGATCACTAATTTCTTTTATTACCCAACACAAAAACCTCTCATATCTTCTAATATCACCACTTCCAAATGAAAAAATCAGTCGTGTGTACTTTTCAAAGACAATAGTCATATGTTTAGTGGTAAAGTTCAGAACAAAATCTGATATGCTATAATGAATCTCTGGCTCACTGTGTTCTGCCTGTTAACTACATTTAATTACAATACAAAGAGTACTGCAGCATCACAAATGATTCACTGCATTTATAATCAGAGGAACCTCTTATTTAAATTTGGTCGGTTAAATTTCCTTATTAAAAACACTTTTGCTTTTGTAATCCAGCTAAAAAAGTAATAGATTTTCAGTGTTTTTTAATAGCAATTTAGAACTTTTGGGCCATTTACTATGGTACTGTAATTCTCTCCTTATCAGCCATATTTTGTATTGTTTTTACAGTGTTTTTCCTCCTACACTGTTAGGAATAGATCATATATGGAAGAGAAATCTCTCATTGATTTTACAGAAAAAAATACTCCTGTATTTTTGTACAAAAAAATAGAATACTAAAACAGAGTACTTATGGAAATAACACATTTTATCTAATAGCTTTGAAGGGTTGATATAGACATAAAACTCTGCTGTATATTGAGCTGCACTCCTTAATGATGTACTGATAATGATGGAATAGAACAGATTTTTTCTAAATGTTCAAAAGGTTATTTTCTGTGGCCCAACAGCTCCCTGCGGCCCCCACAGCATTTACCTAGAGTGGCTCCGGCCCAGCACGGCACGCACCGGGGGCAAGGCAGGCACCCCGCCTGCCCGCCTGCCCGCCCTTCCCCCGTGCTGCTCTGGGAAGCTGCCTGGAGCTGGGGGAGGGTGGGCACAGGGGTCTGTGTGTTGCCGTGACAGCGCCTCCAGGTACCTCCCCCGAAGCTCCCATTGGCCGCGGTTCCCCATTCCCAGACAATGGGAGCTGCGGGGGGTGGTGCCTGGAGGCGTGGCCAGGGCAACACACAGACCCCTGTGCCCCCCTGCCCCTTCCCAGGTTCCGGCCGTTTTCTGGAGCGGCGTGAGGGCAGGCAGGGAGCCTGCCCTTCCTCCGGTGCATGCCAGGCCGGAGCCCACCCCCCAAACATCTCCTGCACCCCAACCCCCTGCCGCACCCCGGACCCCCTGCCCTGAGCCTCCTGCCGCACCCCTCCTGCACCCTGACCCCCTGCTGCACCCCACACCTCTCCTGCACCCTGGCCCCCTGCTGCACTCTGACCACCTGCCCTGCGCCCCCTGCTGCATCCCACACCCCTCCTGCACCCCCTGGGGCAGGGAGGGGGTGGAGTTGGGCAGGGGATTTCAGGGAAGAGGTTGGAATGGGGGCAGGGAAGGGGTGGGAAGAGGTGGGGCAGGGGCGGGGCCTCATGGAAGGGGTGGAGTGGGGTTTGCAAGTTCAACACCAGAGCTGATTTTCCAAAATACTCAGTGATACAAAGGACCAGGAAAAAACTGAAAATAGTGATAAGTGACTTCTCACAGCAAATTTATTGTACTTCCATTCCAAGCTATTTTTGTAGTCCTGAAATATTTTTGGAAATGTTCATATTTTGATCTTGGAAATAATTTCAAGATTCAAAATTTTGAAAATTGAAGTTTTCACTCTAAATTTGTGCCTTTTCGGAGACGACAAACCACTAAATTCCAGTTCTCAAATTTTCTTGTTCCTCAGGAGCCGTGTGTGTGTGGGGGGTTCAATTCAAATCTCTTTGCTGTCTAGAGCAGCCTCAGGCAGAAGCTGGAGCAGAGCACTGTTCTGAACCCCTGCCCCCTTTCCTTAGACATTGCTCTTACATTATAAACTGTGAGAAAGGGTGCCATGAAATTGCTACATTGATTCTGTGGTACTTAAGGATTCTTCCTGCACCTGATAAATTTCCGACTAGACAGACGTGAATTTTACAGTCTCTTTTCTGTAGCAAGCTAACCACAAAATGGCCATACCAGAAATCAGAATTGGATCAGTATTTTAAAGAGCCCCATTTTCAGACTTGGTTGCCTAAAGTTAAGCAACTAAAGTTATATTTTTTACTTGAAGTTTAGTTAAGAGTTAAAGTTTGAAAATTGGGCTGTACCTTTGGACTCTGTTTTACTGGAACCTGAGATACTTAACTACTTACAGTGACTCACAGGAAATCTTGGGCTTTTTCCAATATTAAGTGCCTGGAAGGAAACACTGTAATCAGTATATATTAAAATGAACAAGTCATGAGCAATCTACTTGTTTCATTTATGCCAATTACCATCAATAGGATGGCTTCTGAAACTAGTCATTAGCCTACAAAAAAGCTCAAAAGCATTCACAAAAGTGGCTTTTCTAATAAAGTTTCTGGCCTTTTCTATTGTTGAGAAAACCAAGAGAAGTGTCACAGGCCTCAGAAAACTCCATGGCTGGCCCTGCTAAGTTTCTAAACATTTATTCCCCTGTGATTAGAGATGTCCTCAGAGACATCAGTGCTTGACCTCTCCCAGTCTTACAGACCTTGGTGTCTGACTGGAAAGGAGAAGCTGCACAGGTAGGGGTATCTGAATGAAAGTCTGGGCTATGTGCTGCTCCCCTGGGCTTTTCTAACCACCGGTAGTATGGTTCCTTCAGGAACAATGTGCAGTGTGTCAGGGCCAGGCCATGGGCTGCTTGAGTGCCAGCTGCTAAATTGCAGTCAGGAGACAAGTAATGGGGTTGGGAGTGAACTAGTCAGGAAGTCAGGGTCAGGCACCAAGTTGCAGGCAGGGTTGAGCTGGGTCAGGATATCAGGAAGCTGGAGTCAGGTGCTAAGTTACAGACAACAAGCAAATAGCAAAGTCCAGCACAAACCAGGGTCAGAACCCTGAGTCTGGAGTCTACAGCAACCAGGGTCTGGAGCGGAAGCAGGCTGGCAGTCTGTATTGTTGCTCGGACAATGCTCCATGATGGCTTGCTGGTTTTAATATTAGCATCAGCCAATCAATCAGTGGGGCTGTGAGGGGCTGCCACTCAGGCCCTCCTGGGCAGTACTTCCTGAAAAGCCTAGCTTCGCAGAAGCATCAGTGGACTGGAATGCCCCAAGTTCTAGTCCTGCAGGTTCTTACATTGGTCCCCTTTGTGGTTTCATAGCAGCAGGTATGGAGGAGACCCAGGAAATTTAATAATGGTGCTTTAAGCACCATTAAGTTTCAATCTGATATCCACTTGGAGATCTATGTTTACCTGGGGATGATGTCAAACAGATGGTGCTGTATCCAAAATCTGGAAGAGCCTCAATTTAATGATGAAAGGGATTAGATGAAACCACAGACTGCTTCCCCCCCTCATTTCATGCCTTTCTTTTCCAAGGAGATCAACTTGGATCTGAGTTTTCCCTTCTGCTCCTGGGCTCTATGGGGATAATCTAGACATTGTGTATTTTTTTTTAAAGTTTGAGCTCTGAAATGGGGGAGAGAGTAAAACAATGAAAGAAACAGAGACAAAAGATGATTAGTATCTATGCAGAAAGCATATTAGTTCACTGTTGAAGTAATTGTGAAGTCATTCATGTATGCAACAGAACTATCTGCATATAAATAGAAGTTAAATGGTTTGTGGGATACTTTTAGTTAAACTGTGTAAACAAATACAAATGTTTGCATGGCAAAATTCTTCTTATATTTTGATGTGAACTATCTTTATCACACCCAAATCCATATCCCAGTTAACACCCAGGTAACTGGGCTGTGCTCTGATATTTTGAAGGGGCTGAAGCAAGGAGAGAAATACTCTCCTCATAGGCTGTGGAGTGTCAGCAGTGTCACTCCACAGCAGCTGCTGCAGCTCAGGGTTGCAGAAGCCTTCTGTCTTGTTGCCCTCAGTGGCCAAAAAACTGGATAGGTATGTATTCACTGGCTCTGTCCTTGCACTTCTCCACCCTGTCTCCCTCCCCCTCACCTCCCCATGGAGTGGCATGTGGAGTGCCCATGGTGCTGTTCTCTGTAGGTCTCATCCTACCTACCCCTGACCCAGCCTCTCTCCCCAACGCCTCATCTCCACCCGGAGCCCACAGTAGGGTAGAGGGGAGTAGAATTTCCCATAATATAAGCTGCTAGTTTTTGAAAAGTCATTTACTTTATTTAATTTGAAGAGCTTTAGAATATGGTGTGTTAACATTTCCTGTGTTAAAATACTCTCTATATTGATGAACAGCCACTGTCAACCTGACCCATCACTTAATGGACTCATTTTGGAGAATGTGTATAGGAGAGGTGTAGGGCTATTTAAAGAAAAAAATTAGGAAAGGTGTTTATGAATTCCAGGGTCTCTGTATTCAGTCTACATCCTCATTCTGTCCTTAGTGGTGTTGGGATTCTCTCTGAGATCTGTTTCACTCAGCTTATCCAGAACAGCTTGCCCAGTTCTGGGAGAACACTTCATCCAGTTCTCTGGGATCCAAAAAACTCAGTTTGACTCCAGAGTTTGTCACTTCGGTTCCTTTATTTAGCAGACTGCAAAGCTATGTTGAGTTGATCAGACTCAAGCACAGGGGGTAGGTATACGACGTACCACACATCCAAAGTTAAACAGAAAACCTCTTCCTTTATATAAACTTACACATTACATTTCATTTACTATACATTGCATCACACATCTTTGGATTGGTTTGGGTACTTTGCAGGAAACAGTCCCCATGCAGCATGCTTGTCCATGCATTGTTCATGCTTGACCTCAGCTCTACGTTCCGAACTTATTTTGTCTATTGTTAGTAAGTGGGTCCTTGCGTATTCTCCCTCTTCTTTTAGCTGGCTCAGACATTCTGTCTTTTTAGCCTACTAGAGAGACAAGGTGAATGAGGGAATATGTTTTATTGGACCACCTTCTGTTGGTGAGAGAGACAAGCTTCCGAGCCACACACAGCTGCTTTACAGGTCTGGGAAAGGTACTTCCAGCATAACAGCAAAATACAAGAAGGAGCAGATTTTGTAGCATAAGTAGTTAGCACATATTCCAAGGGACCATTCAAGGTAGATGTCAGAAGGTTATAGATGGTGAGACCACTGGGGATGATGTTTTGTTTCTTGCATTTGTTCAGGAAGTAGATGTTGCTGTTAAATTTTGCTTCCTTTTTCTTCATGTTGTGGAGTTTCCATTCCAGATGACTAAATTCAATATCTTCCATTGTTGTATGTGCTAATTACTTACACTAAACAGTCAGTTCCATCTTGCATTTTACTGTGGTGCTCAGAATACCTTTCCCAGACATGAAAAAGAGCTCTGTGTGGCTCAAAACCTTCTTTCTCACCAACAGAAGTTGGTCCAATAGAAGATATTACCTCACTCACCTTGTCTCTCTAATATCCTGGGTGGACACGACTACAGCTACACATGTTTAGCCTACCAACCTATTTACTTATCTTTATTTAATGATCTGTTTAACTCCATAATTCTGTCTTCCAAGAAATGAGGCCTCCCTCCATGTGTTTAATTACTCATGTCAAATCAAGCCTCAGCTACAAGTGTATCTTCTGACATTTTCAACAGGGGTGCTAAAAGTATTAGTGTAGTCGGGTTTTTTTGTTTTTGTTCTTGAACCAGAAAAGTTTCCCAAGCACTGGTCCTGGACAATCTCCCCAATAGATTATTAATTTTAATTTTTATATTTTAATTATGCAGCACTGTGGTTACACACACATTACACACACACACATTTAGAATCCCAAGAAATCTTTGATACCACACTAATTTTTCTTTTGATGTTCATTCAAAAAATTACAGCCTTTTTAGAACCACAGTAGAGAAGTTCCTCAAATGCACACTGATGAATGCCCCTGGTATGCCTTCCTTTCCTCTGGCCTTGTGTGAAGTGATAATTTATTATGCCTCTTCTGAGGGTTAGAAAATGCACAGGCATAGTTCAATTGTCTTTTGCCTCCAAGGACCTGGCATCAAATACTGTTGTAGATCTCAAGTGAATTATGATCACATCTTAGCCTTTTATTAGCATCACAAAATCACCACATAATTTGGTGAAATGGCCTGCCTGTGCTCAAGGGAGCCCCAGAACTACAATAAGGGGTGTGCTCTGGCTTAGAATTGACATGCATTGTCAGAGCTGCCTGGGGAAATTTGCAAAGCTTCTCTACACTATACACGCCCCAGTGTGCCAAACTCATCCCTGGTGTGATTCCATTGAACTTAATAGAGTCACATCCTGGAGATGAATTTGTCTCAATGCAATTATTCCCTCATCTTTCTGAGCACATACTTCAAATTGTCAGGCCACATATTTACTTCGGCTGATAATTGTTTTACAAATTATTCATACAGCATGTTTTACAAGATTCATAGAGGTTTCCTCAGAAATTACAGATCTGCAGGGAGAAACTATTTTATATCCAAAAAGCACATTTTCAAAAATACCCAATTTTCCAACTATTTAAAAAAAATGAATTGGTCTCTCCCTGTCTGAACTAGTAGTAAGTTTCTCATCTAGAAGTAATGTTTTCTTTTACATTTTGGCAATTGCACTATGAAGTATAACAACAAAATCAGAGTACTGTTAACTGGGCTTAAAACCGTGAGTTGTTTTTATCAGTTCAGTTTACTTTTAACTTGCACTTGGTACATCCATTTTGAATTCCTTCAGTGGTAGAAATGGCATAGTGACTTGGTTTATGCTTCATTCAAGAAAGTTTGAGCACAGTTGATGCAGTACATATTAGATTGCCTACTCATTTGACATAGACTTCAGTGAAGCCACACCAACTCCACTGATCAAGTATCGGGGGTAGCCGTGTTAGTCTGTATACACAAAAACAACAAGAAGAAAAGGAGGACTTGTGGCACCTTAGAGACTAACAAATTTATTTGAGCATAAGCTTTCGTGAGCTACAGCTCACTTCATGGGATGCATTCAGTGGAAAATACAGTGGGGAGATTTATATACACAGAGAACATGAAACAATGGGTGTTACCATACACACTGTAATGAGAGTGATCAGGCAAGGTGAGCTATTACCAGCAGGAGAGCGGGGGGCAAGGGGAGGAACCTTTTGTAGTGATAATCAAGGTGGGCCATTTCCAGCAGTTGACAAGAACGTCTGAGGAACAGCGGGGGGATAAACATGGGAAATAGTTTTACTCTGTGTAATGACCCATCCACTCCCAGTCTTTATTCACGCCTAAATTAATTGTATCCAACAAAGAAAATAACAGAATGCCACTAGCCATCACCTTCAGCCCTCAACTAAAACCTCTCCAATGCATCATCAAGGATCTACAACCTATCCTGAAGGACGACCCATCACTCTCACAGAACTTGGGAGACAGGCCAGTCCTTGCTTACAGAAAGCCCCCCAACCTGAAGCAAATACTCACCAGCAACCACATACCACACAACAGAACCACTAACCCAGGAACCAATCCTTGCAACAAAGCCCGTTGCCAACTGTGTCCACATATCTATTCAGGGGACACCATAATAGGGCCTAATCACATCAGCGACACTATCAGAGGCTCATTCACCGGCACATCTACCAATGTGATATATGCCATCATGTGCCAGCAATGCCCCTCTGCCATGTACATTGGCCAAACTGGACAGTCTCTACGTAAAAGAATAAATGGACACAAATCAGACGTCAAGAATTATAACATTCAAAAACCAGTCGGAGAACACTTCAGTCTCTTTGGTCACTCGATTACAGACCTAAAAAGGGCAATTCTTCAACAAAAAAACTTCAAAAACAGACTCCAATGAGAGACTGCTGAATTGGAATTAATTTGAAAACTGATACAGTTAACTTAGGCTTGAATAAAGACTGGGACTGGATGGGTCATTATACAAAGTAAAACTATTTCCCCATGTTTATTCCCCCCCCCGCCCCCGCTGTTCCACAGACATTCTTGTCAACTGCTGGAAATAGCCCACCTTGATTTTCACTGCAAAAGGTTTCCCACCCCCCACCCCCCCCCGCTCTCCTGCTGGTAATAGCTCACCTTACCTGATCACTCTCGTTACAGTGTGTATGGTAACACCCATCGTTTCATGTTCTCTGTGTATATAAATCTCCCCACTGTATTTCCACCGAATGCATCCAATGAAGTGAGCTGTAGCTCACGAAATCTTATGCTCAAATAAATTTGTTAGTCTCTAAGGTGCCACAAGTCCTCCTTTTCTTTTTGTGGATACAGACTAATACGGCTGCTACTCAAAAACAACAAGGAGTCCTGTGGCACCTTAAAGGCTAACAGATTTATTTGGGCATAAGCTTTTTTTACCCATGAAAGCTTATGCCCAAATAAATCTGTTAGTCTTTAAGGTGCCACCGGACTCCTTGTTGTTCAACTCCACTGAAGATCTCAGGATCTGGCTCAGAAAAGTTTGAACATGACTACAAAACAGGAGCATGTGGCTGCTGAGTACCCCAGTATATATCCCAAAGTATTGGAGGCTCTGCAATGATCCTTCTCCCAGTATGGATCACATGGATTCCAATCTCTCTTTGGGGATAAAGCTACACTACCTTGGACAGATCCATGGAGGGCCTGGTGGGACAGTAAAACTGTTTGCTAGCTGCAAACATAGGGCCAGATGCTCATCTATTGTAAATCAACATATTGAAGTCAATAGAGCTGTGCCAATTTACACCAGCTGAAAATCTGTCCCATAGTCTGATTGTCAGAGCTGCTGAGCTCCCAAAGTTTCCACTGACTTCAAATGGAATTGTGATTGCATGTTATTTCTGACCCATAGACATCTTGGGGCAGATTCTCAGCTGGTGTAAATTGTCAGAGTTCCATTGAAATGGAGCATAGACAGTTCACACCAGCTGAGGATCTTATCCCTTGTTCATCTTGTTATCAGATTGTGGTGGAAACTTAAAGGTTGTCCTTAAAGGAAATCCCAGTCCCTCTCTAAATTCTCAGATAGCCTCCAGCAGGTCTGAAAATCAACAGTTATACACCATAAAGAGCTTTTATTCTACTTCACGGAGATGACCAGCTGCGTTTGAGGCACCCTTTCTGATGCCAAAAGCAGGAAGGGATGAATCCACAGTCTCCCCTAATTAAGGTTCATCCAGTTTCCCAATCAGAGGTTGGAAAATTCTAGATTTCAAA
Source organism: Natator depressus (assembly GCF_965152275.1). NCBI lineage: Eukaryota > Metazoa > Chordata > Testudines > Cheloniidae > Natator > Natator depressus. Next base: position 98,474,921 of record NC_134240.1, on the reverse strand, counting down.
GGAAAACATGGATATGTGATAGTATTGAGCATTTCTATACCCTTTTTCGGGCTAAGCTGAAGCATGAGAAAATTCAGCTAAAGAGTAAAATATTTGGGAAAGTGATTAACTACTGCAAAGGGGGTTTAGAATAGAAACTGGGTCCCATCTAAACTCCGACAGGTGTCGGACACAAGTGGGATACAAAAATGGCTTTTTGCCACCATTATAAGTCCACTTCCAATTGTGGGGGGTTGACCAGATGTCAGTTCTTCCACTGGTGCAAGTTAGAGCAGACTAAAGGCTGCTCTAACCTGCACCAACTGGTACTGGCCCCAAGCAAGTGGTAATGACAGCTAGGGATCATTGCACTACAGAGGGTCCCTGCATCTCTTCCCCTGGCCACACCACAACTCCCCACGTACCCAGATCAGGTGCTTGTGAGCTGGAGTGGTGTAGAGCTGGTTCTATACCACATAGGGATTTTCTCTGTATGAGGGGGAATCTTTAATTGGCAGGTTAAGAGAGCTTCACAGCCACTGAAGTGGCACAGAAGGCCTATATCTGGCCCAGAGTATCTGCTGGTTTACTTCATATTACTTCTGTAAGTCATTCAAATAGCAGATTATTGACTCCTTATAAATGCTAGAATGGAGTAATAAATCCCTACCTATTAATGTTTCTGGACATCTTAAAATAAAAAATGAAAATCTTCTAAAACAGCATTGATACTGAGAGTTAATAATAGAGGAAACAATCACACCTATATGTAATTATAAACTAATGACAACATAGGTCTGTTGCTCTTGGTGGGCAGAGATCTTTCCCACTGTTCTGAAAACAAGTCATCGTTTTTCAAGCTGTTTTTTTACTTCCTTGCTGTTTGGACTCTGGATACATGCTGTTTTGCATACAGACTGCAACTTTTCCCTTCAGATCACTGTATTGACTGTTTGTGAAATGACAATATGCCCCTAATTTAGAATATATTGTTTAAGAAGGGCAAATGATGATGAAGGATAATGGAACTAGAATATGCTCTCCTTTCATATCTTCTTATATTCCAGAAAGCGCTTTTCCCTTATCTGGTTGGAACTTCTTCAGTCTAAATGGAAATCTTCAAAGGCAGATTATGCAATCTTAGACAACTGCTATATTTCCCATCTTATATGTGAATGTGGTGGGTTGATGCCTATAGGCATCTGTGATAGCCCAAGGGTTAATTACTTATTAATTTTTTGTGCTTATGCTAATAATATGATGGCCGTGGCACAACAGCTGATGAATATGATGTCAGGTCTGTGAGTCTATCATTAACAAAAATCATGCTCCAAATATCCTCTATTAATATAGGTTTCAGAGTAGCAGCCATGTTAGTCTGTATTTGCAAAAAGAAAAGGAGTACTAGTGGCACCTTAGAGACTAACCGATTTATTTGAACATAAGCTTTCGTGAGCTACAGCTCACTTCATCGGATGCATTCAGTGGACAGTCCACTGTAAAATTTTGCTGTGCTGGAATAGAATACCTATTCTCTGATAGTGATTGTCAGCCTACAGAAAAAGACAATTCCCTTGTCTCTGCCCTGGGCCCAATTCAAAGCAAAAAACCTCCAACTACGTGGAAACCTGCTTACCCAGCCCAAAGAAAAAGCAAATGGGTAGAACACAGCCCCCCTATTTACTTTTAGGAAAAAAAAAACTCTGGGTTGGAAGACTGTGAATTTCCCTGCAGGAGTTAAGTACCCTGCCTCCAGGCAAAGAAAACCTGCAATTCACAAAGATAATCCCCTTTTGTCTCTGCTTGGCCACAAAGCAGAGAAAAAACAAGCTGCTTTCAGTTCCAGCTGCTTTTTGGACTTCCTTTCCAAAGGAAAAAAAAAATTCCTTTTTAAAATCTGTATTTCTAGTTCAAAAAAATCTCAACTGGATCTCAAAATGATTTCAGGTTAATCCCACCACTATGCCACCATGTCAAGGTTCCTCCCCCACTCTGAACTCTAGGGTACAGATGTGGGGACCTGCATGAAAAACCTCCTAAGCTTATCCTTACCAGCTTAGGTCAAAACTTCCCCAAGGTACAAAATATTCCACCCTTTGTCCTTGGATTGGCCGCTACCACCACCAAACAAATACTGGTTACTGGGGAAGAGCTGTTTGGACACGTCTTTCCCCCCAAAATACTTCCCAAAACCTTGCACCCCACTTCCTGGACAAGGTTTGGTAAAAAGCCTCACCAATTTGCCTAGGTGACTACAGACCCAGACCCTTGGATCTTAAGAACAATGAACAATCCTCCGAACACTTGCACCCCCCCTTTCCAGGGAAATGTTGGATAAAAAGCCTCACCAATTTGCATAGGTGACCACAGACCCAAACCCTTGGATCTGAGAACAATGAAAAAGCATTCAGTTTTCTTACAAAAGGACTTTTAATAGAAATAGAAGTAAATAGAAATAAAAAAAATCCCCCCTGTAAAGTCAGGATGGTAGATACCTTACAGGGTAATTAGATTCAAAACATAGAGAACCCCTCTAGGCAAAAACCTTAAGTTACAAAAAAGATACACAGACAGAAATAGTTATTCTATTCAGCACAATTCTTTTCTCAGCCATTTAAAGAAATCATAATCTAACACGTACCTAGCTAGATTACTTACTAAAAGTTCTAAGGCTTCATTCCTGGTCTATCCCCGGCAAAGACAGAATATAGATAGACCCACATACCCGTTGTTTCTCTCCCTCCTACCAGCTTTTGAAAGTATCTTGTCTCCTCATTGGTCATTTTGGTCAGGTGCCAGCGAGGTTACCTTTAGCTTCTTAACCCTTTACAGGTGAGAGGAGATTTCCTCTGGCCAGGAGGGATTTTAAAGGGGTTTACCCTTCCCTTTATATCTATGACACATATTTAAAATCACAGTAAGTTGGTGAAGGAGGCTGGTGGGATGCCAGACTTGTCTGGCAAACTCATTTTAGAGCTTGATCTAACTAAACCCATGGAGGTCCCATTAATTTCAATGTTTTGGGCTTTGGATGAGGCCCTTAATAAGTAGGCTGTTGCCCATTCTATCACTTTCTGTCCTCTGCCTTCATCACCTTGAATTGCAGCAGAGAATTAATTGGAGGCATTTTTTCCCTTTATCAAGCCAAGAAATCAACTTGCAGCATAGAACTTCATAGTTGAGTCTGATGATATTGCTGAAAACAGTGTTTATCCAAATGAATTTACTGAATATGGGATTTGTGATGCAAATGTAATCACCTCTCTCATTTCCTTTCCATCAATGGATCCATCATTTCATGGTAATAGGCCCTGGTATTGAGAGGGTGCATAAGGATCCACAACATTTAGATCCAAAATAACCCAGTGCCGGACTATATTGAAACCTCCTTGAGATTCTGGAGAAAGAGACTCTTGGCAGGGTAGGTAGCTTGGAAGTGCCATGATTTGTTATGGGAGGGCCATTGGGGTGAACTGGATTTGGCCCCCATTGGGTCTAACTCACCACTTTTTCTTCATTCTTGGCCATTTTCAACATTTCTTAACAATGGGCAATGTGCCCTTTGTTCTGCTTCTTTCTAGAATACATTTTTTGTCAACATCAGCGTATTATAGCAACTACCATCTGCTGGACTCCAGCTTAGGTTAAGAAGTGAACCAAGAAAGAAGAGAGAAACACAGACAAAAATCCTTTCTTTTAATTTGTTCAATTACATGTTAATAGAGATGATATAGCGTGTTGAGATTTAGTGAACTTTTTTAGTTTTTACACTTCAGAGGGGCCAAGGAATGATTGGACTTGGAACATGAAGTGCAATAACTGGAAATAGGTCTTTTTCAGGCCAAAGCTGAGACATGTGAATGTGTGTCTGTGTATGTTAAATTGAAAATAAAATCTTGACTCATGTCTCATATGGCCTAAATTCAGATCTGATGGATAAAATACTGTAACTTAGACATTATTACATTCAGTCTTACACTCAGACTTCCTTTGACCTATTTCTATACAATCAATGTATAGTGGTGCAATGAGGAGCCAGAAGGTTGTTTAATTAGGAGTAAGTTTAAGTATTTGCCACTTTGTTTTAACTTATACCTTCTTCTGACTCATTGACATGTAAATTACAGCATCTTAGACTCCCTCATATACAAGGAGAATGGATGTAAGTAGGCATAAGGGAATTTAACGGAGTATAAGTTTGATGGCAACTAATTTACACAGCCTTACTCATCAGCTCTAAATTTGGCCCACATCTATCTATACTGAGAGGTCATCTGATCAAATATCTTTAATCCGAGTCCTTCCTGACCTTCTCTGCTATCTGTTATGTTCCTCTTTTCTGTCACATTCATTGTTTAGACTGTAAGCTCTTTAGGGCAGAAATGTCCCTTCTATGATGTACCTAACACACTTGTAGGTGCTATAAAATTAATCATACTAATTAACAATAGGAGGCAGGGTGAAGTGGGAGCCGGGCTTACATTTCAGTCTACAAGGTCGTCAATTTGTCACTTTTCACAGATAGAAAATTCATTTTAAAATATTCCCCATAAGAAAATTGATACTATTTGTATATGACGTCTAGGATTTGAAATAGGAATATACACTATGAAATAGTCAAGTAATAAAGAAAATGTATTTACATTGCAAGTATATAGGTACCCCTAAAACATGCCATGTTTGTGTGACCTATATGGACTATGAAATTCAGCTAAGAGTGTGGTAGCAGGTACTGGGTGTGCAACTTTATTATTTTTTTAAATGGTGCTTTTCTCAAAGCTGCAGTGCTCAGAAAAAGCATGTTTTTTAAGACTTCAGTTGCTGCTCTTCAGCTGATTCAGCTTGTCAGATTGGATCTCTCATGTCATGTTAAAAACTGATTTCAGATGTCACAACCTAGCACATCAGCTGCAAATTTGAAAAGCCTGGTCTTCTCATAAGAATGGTTCAGAGAATATTCTTATGAAGAGTGATTTTATTTTTGGACCTACTTTCTGCAGAATATTTCACACCTCATTTTCCTTATAAATATTTTCTAAGCTGACAATAAGTGCTATGCATGTTAAGAACTAGAATAATAAACTATACCTGTTAGTAAACTTTTTGTATACAGCTAAAAATGTGATGTTTCCCTTGTGCCAACTATGTAGTGCCCAATCATTGTTGTATCTCTGTACATCATACACTACCTACTTTATCTGTGTATGTTGGCTTAAAAAGATATGTAGGTGTGAATTTCAGTTTTTATTTTTGAGTAAAGCACTCAACATGCACAATACAAACCAGATCTCCAGCTGTTGTAAGTCTGCAAGTTTCCTTTGCTTTCTGTGGAGCTATCCAGACTTATACCAGTTGAGAATTTGGCCCAAGTTTCTTTTTAAACCTTACCAAATGTCTGTTTCTGTAGATTATGTATTTCATCAGGTATGCACGAGAGACGGGTTGCCAGGCAAAATAAGCAATACTAGCAAAAGTACTTTTATGCCCCTATAACCACACCCAGGATTGACATTACTATACTGGCAAATTTTCTAGAGCTGGCCTTAGTTTATTGAACTGATCTTTTGGTGATATAACATTTAGTAATAACTACATATTTTTGTAGCATTGATGTCTTTTGATATATGCATCATCTAACACAAACATTTTACACATCACATTCAGTAACAACGTGAACTCTAACAACTGTATTTGCAGAGTTCAAACTCGTGCTGCTATTCAGAGCTGGCAGATAAGGATTCCACACATGGTTTATGGCTTAAGTGTCTTATTATCTTATTATCAAATTGAACAAGAAACCTCGAACATGGCTCACTCAATAGTCAAACTTCCAATAGTTACCCCCTTGCCATGTGGCCATAAAAGGGGGTAACTAGGACTAGGATTCTAGATAGGCCCCACCCAATGGGAAACAGCTCCGATGAAGTGAGCTGTAGCTCACCGAAAGCTTATGCTCAAATAAATTGATTAGTCTCTAAGTGCCACAAGTACTCCTTTTCTTTTTGCGAATACAGACTAACACGGCTGCTGCTCTGAAGCAGCTCATGAATGAAATCCCTCAATGTATTTTCCTTGTGCACAGAAATGGACATGAACAAGGGGTGCATCTAATGTGTGTTGGAAGTGAAAAGTCCTCCTCTCCCAATCCTGTCATTCATTGCATCCTGTGACCCACACACTCTTGCCCCTCAAAACTGTGGTGAGCTATAGCACTTCTAAACCCCATCATTAGAGAGGACTCCAGCCACAGGGAATGTCAGGGGAATGGCTTGACCAATCACCTCACCCAGCTGAGTTAAAAAAAAAAATTAAACCTGCCCTTGGTAAATCAGGGGCCTATATTTTCAGGAAAAAGGTATGTTGATATTTCAGGATATGACATCAGACTACTAGTTACTGTATGTCCCTGTTGTTGTCTTGTCTCTGTCATTAAGAACCAGATCCCCTTTGTGGTGAAAAGTTCTTAAAATCTGTATAACTTTATCCTCATGACTGTCTGTAGTGACAGATTGATATTACATCATCATGAGGGAAGATAAGTTCAGTGCCTGCATTGCCAGGATCAAAATAAATCCTGTTTACCAAGGTATTAATCTATTAGAATCTGTCCTAATGCAGATTTTAAACCTGTTGAAATTAACACTTTTACAACCAATTTCCTGCACAGTTAATTAGAGGTCAAAAGACAGAAGATGCTCTAGCTTCAGTTGGGGGAAAAAACGTTTTGGAATTATGCCTTCATTAATGTGGCTGAATTTTTTTTTATATGCTTGCCTATTTGGCCATTTCTTAGCATAAGGAATTTAACATGAATATATAAATGCTGTCATCACCTACACCGTACTGTATTTGTTAGTGTTTCCTCAGACTTGCTTTAGGAATTAAAGTCATCACATTGTGTTATACAATACCTTTTATGTATTATTGATGGCATCTTATAAAATTAAATTGCATCACTCACATAGTAATGCAATCCAAAAGCTTCAGTCTATTAACATTTTATTGCTGGAGGGGACAGCTAGCTAGTTTGAACTATACAATAGATCCCAAAGGGCACAAGAGCCTGCTGAAAATGCTGAAAATTTAGCTTTCAATAAACATATTAAATTGTTACAATTTGTTTATGATAGTAGTTCACTCGCATGATACAATTATTTTCTTTTTCATTTTGCAGAGCACAGTGGGTGCCTCCTGTGGATTTCCCAGTGTGCTGCACAGATATCACAGCACAATGAGAGAACAGAAAATTAATTTAATCCCTCTAGAATTCTTAGATCAGCAATATGTAACTTTTTCTTCAGAAAATGTACAACTCTCAGGTACTGTAACTATAGTTTTTTAAAAAAAATCCTCAGAGGAATACAATAGGGAAGCATAATCTTCTTGACAGTGCTAAGAGTCTTTTCAACTAGAATATAGAAAATTATGTCATTTTTAAAAGGACTAGTATATTTTATGCAAAATCCCCTGCTTGTTTTACAAACCCATCAAGCATAATTTGCTCATGCTGTTCCCCCTTAAAATTCAATTGAGAAACTGAGGCAGGATAGTGTCTTCTGCTTGAAGAGCACATTCTCTGAATCGTTTACTCTTCCCTCCCTTAAGGAACTAAAGTACTTCCTGACCCAGTTCCCTCTTTCTGGACTGGTGAACTCAAAATACAGTAGCTGGAACCACTGTAGAGAGCCAGCATAAATTGGGATGTCGGCATGGTAGGCTCTTGGCTGAATGAACTGCTTTTGTCTGATAAAAATGTATTTGAAATAAGTTTGAGAGTCTCATGTATCAAACAGTCTGCCCCAAGAAAGAAAAGGGGACTGATTAACATAAAAGCAAGGCTCATTGATTGCCAATTTGGCTACCAATTTAGCTACCAGTTCACTGCTAGCAAACACAGTGATATACTAGCTGAAAACAAAACTCTGATAAATGGGGATTTTATTATTATTTCTCTGGCGTAAAAACAGCTGAAGTCTGTTGCACAATAGTAATTTCACTAAGCAGAAAGCACAGTGAAAATACTGTGAATTGTTAACCAAAGTAATAAAAGTCCAAGGATTCTTGGGTAGGGCAATGCATGGGCACAATTGAGTACATTAAGGAGATGCCTTCAGTATTGCAGGTCAGTCTTGAATGTGTGTTTCCTTATTTTCATTTCTTTCTGTCACAATGTTATTGTGTGGAATCTGTTTTCTTCAAGTAAATTTCCTTCATTTGTGAATTATTCAAAAGTAGAAAATACAGTTTTAAAATGTAATTATATGATAAAATATGTAATGACTGTAGAATGATTTAATATTATATAATGGTGATTTTGGTTGGTGCAGGCTCAGTAATTTATCATCATTAAAATAATCAGGCAAATTTTGTGAAAAGTTGCCGCTGAATAGGTGGAGCAGTTTATTAGACCATATCACAGACTCACCACCTGTCAATTTGCATCTTTAAAAATAAACCCCTCTTTTTTTTTAAAAAAAGTGAAAGTTCTTAAAGAGCCTCATACCATTAACTGACTTTTCGTGGGTGGTAGTGGTTTTTGTTGCAGGATTGCAGTTATTCCTGCAACTCATAAGAACCCAAACAGTAACAAGAAAAAAAACCCAAACATTTCAGTGGAAGTTTGGGATGTGCAAGGAATGCAGGATCTTTCAAACTTTTTTAAAAATAAAATTGTTCCTAGGCAAAGCATCAGACTGCCAAGTTTTAATCTTGAAGGCATTTTTTATTACAGTCTTAGATTCTTGTCACACACAAAATAAAATTGGGATCAATAATGAGAATGCTGGTATAGCCATAAATAGACACTGTTCAATTGAATTTAGCCTAAAGTGGTTTGTTTTTTAATCTGTGTAAAAAAACAAAACAAAAACAAACAAACAAAAACCCCCAAACAACTTTTACAGAGCTTAACACCTCTAGAAATATGAGTTTAAAGAAGAAATTGCACATGGGTTTTTATTTAAATAAGTAAATATTCCCCATCAGTGTTTGAAGTCCAAATATTAGCATTTTTATTAATGAACTGGAGGAAAACATAATCACCACTGATAAAGTTTTCAGATGACACAAAACTTGGGGTAGTGGTAAATGATAAAGAGGACAGGTCACTCACAGAGTGATCTGGATCTTTTGGTAAGCTGGGTACAAACAAACGACATGTGTTTTACTATGGCTAAATGTAAATTCATACATCTAGGAACAAAGAATGTAGGTTATATTACAGCAAAGAGGATTCTATCCTGAAGAAGATTTGGGGGGTAATGGTGGATAATCAGCTGAACTTTAGTGCTCAGTGTGACACTGTGGCTAAAAGAGATAATGCAATCCTTAGATATGTAATGGGGGATCTCAAGTATGAGTAGAGAAGTTATTTTTCCTCTGTATTTGGCACTGGTGTGATCACTTCTGGAATACTTTGTCCACTTCCGGTGATCACAATTTAAGAAGGTTGTTGATAAATTGGAGAAGAGTCAGAGAAGAGCCACAAACATTATTAGAGTATTAAGAAAACCTGCCTTATAATGCTAGACTCAAAGAGCACAATCTATTTAGCTTACCAGGGATAAGGGATCACTTGATTACAATCTATAAGTTTCTACATGGGGAAATATTTAATAATGGTCTCTTCAATCTAGCAGAGAAAGGTATAACATGATCCAATGACTGGAAGTTGAAGCTAGACATATTCAGACTGGAAATAAGGTGTAGCTTGTTAACAGTCAGAGTAATTAACTATTGGAACAACTTACAAACGGTCATGGTGGATTCTCCATCACTGACCATTTTAAAATCAAGATTGGATGTTTTTCTACAAGCTCTGCTTGAGGAATTGTTTGGGGAAGTTCTGTGCCTGTGTTATGCACAGGTCAGACTAGATGATCACAATGGTCCCTTCTGGACTTAGAATCTAAGAACATTCAGTATTGAGCTAGTGCGTGGGAGCCTGAAGGTGAAACTGACTAGAAAGTGACTATAAATGAAGGGGAGACACTGCATACATATACATGAATGAAACAGACTATCCAAGCTGCGAAAAAATGTTAGTAGAGTGAAATTATCTTCGCCTGCATTAAGCTTGAGTAACTGGGATTTATGCAGGTAAATTATGCAGTTGTTTGTGGGACAGGGGTAAAATGCAGGGGCAGGATGACATTACAGCCTCTCTTCTCTGTGGGAATAGGTTCAGAAAGTTGGAGTAGAAGCTGCAGCCCCTCTACGCAAGTTCAGAGATAGAGGTCCCCTTGCATGACTGCTCTGCTTACAGCTCTCCCTGCTCATCCCCACAGCAGAAATGAGGTGACATGAAGAACCTTGTGTGGATACTTCACTCCAAGGTAAATTTTAGCCAGAATAAAGAAATATAAATAGTGAAAAGTAAATGAAATAGTTTCAGTTTTAGTATCCTAAGGTGCTATCTGTAAAAAAGGTAAAGATTACGGGGAAAAGGAATATGGGGTGCAGGTCCCCTTTAAGTCTAGCAGTGTGAATGACATTGCTACTGTTTAATACCACCAGCTTCCTTTAATACAAGGAGAATTAAGCAATGAATTGAGAACAATCCCTTCCCTCCCACCCACCCCCCAAAATCCCAATAGAATAAAATACACTACCCACAGTGTCTAATTATGACATCATCCACAAGAGCCTTAGCCTGGAAATTCCAAAGGACAGTATGTCACTCTGACTTTGCCCATCAGTGCTGCATGGGAGATGGTTATGCAGGTTGAAACGGAGTCAGAGCATTAAAAGGGATTTTCTAAAACACTCTAAAATTTGAAACTTAGCTTTCCGCTATGTAGAGTGATTCTTGGATTGTTGTCTCAGAGGAGGGCTATTTCCAGCATGACTTGCTGCAGTGTACAAGTGTTGTCACTGTTGATGTCAGTACATGAAACAAGCCACTTCTTCAGTAAATCACACTGAATTAATTTGATTTAATTGCTTATATTTGCCAGGATGAAAAAAAATACATCATGTCTATTCAATTCAAAGCAAATAAATCAGGGAGGAGGTCAATAACTAACCTTTTTGAAATGGTCTGTGGGCAAAAAGTTGTTAAACAGAATATAGCAATTAGACAGTCCAGTCACAAGAATTAATTAAAAAGTTCCACGTACAACATTAAATAGTTTTAGGGGAGAGCTAAAATTGCTCACAGTATGTGTCAGTACACATTCACCAACACTCTCAACTTCACTAACATTCCAAAAAGAATGCAGCATATGATTCAAAAATGAGTTAAATTCCAGGTCTCAACAGAAACAAAGTGGTCTTAATTGCAGACTGAGAGACATTACTCGTGGCACCACCAACAATGGAGGCTATACAGTGCACATAAATCATGAGGTGTGCTGTTGTGTATTTGCCTGTACTTCTAAGACTATAATCAAGCTGAAATGAGTTGGGCTAACACTAAAAACAAAGGGGAAAAGTTTCACCTTAGTGAATGGGGATTTAGCTGTACAAATCCTCTTGGTGTCTTAATGCTAAATCCCTGTATAATAGTTGGAAAGTGCACCTCTAAACACTGCCTTCTTGATGAAGGGGATTATTGACAGACATCTAGCTAATCTTACTATTGACTATAATAGCAACAAATACCATTGACTCTAGCAAAGCTTTGCTATGAAATGAATGAACATTATAGAGATCTTTAATAGGAGACTGTGTAGAGTTGAATGTGTTCCCCCTCCACTCTCAAGAATCCAGGATTTAGATCCTCAGATGCTCCTGAGTTCTGGTAGACACTCCAGAGAAGGAGAGAGGAGGGGATAAAGATAGCTTTCTGCTACCTTGCTGATCCCCACACTCCTTAATTCTGGGGGCTGGTTTGGGTTGCTCTAACTTGTGTTGCTCTAACATGAGATGGTCGAGTTCAGGATCCTGACACAGAGAAGAAAGGTAAGCAGCAGGATACGGACCCTGGACTTCAGGAAAGCAGACTTTGACTCCCTCAGGGAGCAGATGGGTAAGATCCCCTGGGGGACTAACATGAAGGAGAAAGGAGTCCAGGAGAGCTGGCTGTATTTCAAGGAATCCCTGTTGAGGTTACAGGGACAAACCATCCCGATGAGTCGAAAGAATAATAAATATGGCAGGCGACCAGCTTGGCTTAATGGTGAAATCCTAGCGGATCTTAAACATAAAAAAGAAGCTTACAAGAAGTGGAAGGTTGGACATATGACCAGGGAAGAGTATAAAAATATTGCTCGGGCATGTAGGAATGAAATCAGGAGGGCCAAATCGCACCTGGAGCTGCAGCTAGCAAGAGATGTCAAGAGTAACAAGAAGGGTTTCTTCAGGTATGTTAGCAACAAGAAGAAAGCCAAGGAAAGTGTGGGCCCCTTACTGAATGAGGGAGGCAACCTAGTGACAGAGGATGTGGAAAAAGCTAATGTGCTCAGTGCTTTTTTTGCCTCTGTCTTCACTAACAAGGACAGCTCCCAGACTGCTGCGCTGGGCATCGCAACATGGGGAGTAGATGGCCAGCCCTCTGTGGAGAAAGAGGTGGTTAGGGACTATTTAGAAAAGCTGGACGTGCACAAGTCCATGGGGCCGGACGAGTTGCATCCGAGAGTGCTAAAGGAATTGGCGGATGTGATTGCAGAGCCATTGGCCATTATCTTTGAAAACTCGTGGCGAACGGGGGAAGTCCCAGATGACTGGAAAAAGGCTAATGTAGTGCCAATCTTTAAAAAAGGGAAGAAGGAGGATCCTGGGAACTACAGGCCGGTCAGCCTCACCTCAGTCCCCGGAAAAATCATGGAGCAGGTCCTCAAGGAATCAATCCTGAAGCACTTACACGAGAGTAAAGTGATCAGGAACAGTCAGCATGGATTCACCAAGGGTAGGTCATGCCTGACTAATCTAATCGTCTTCTATGATGAGATTACTGATTCTGTGGATGAAGGGAAAGCAGTGGATGTATTGTTTCTTGACTTTAGCAAAGCTTTTGACACTGTCTCCCACAGTATTCTTGTCAGCAAGTTAAAGAAGTATGGGCTGGATGAATGTACTATAAGGTGGGTAGAAAGTTGGCTAGATTGTCGGGCTCAACGGGTAGTGATCAATGGCTCCATGTCTAGTTGGCAGCCGGTGTCAAGTGGAGTGCCCCAGGGGTCGGTCCTGGGGCCGGTTTTGTTCAATATCTTCATAAATGATCTGGAGGATGGTGTGGATTGCACTCTCAGCAAATTTGCGGATGATACTAAACTGGGAGGAGTGGTAGATACGTTGGAGGGCAGAGATAGGATACAGAGGGACCTAGACAAATTGGAGGATTGGGCCAAAAGAAACCTGATGAGGTTCAATAAGGATAAGTGCAGGGTCCTGCACTTAGGACGGAAGAACCCAATGCACAGCTACAGACTAGGGACCGAATGGCTAGGCAGCAGTTCTGCGGAAAAGGACCTACGGGTTACAGTGGACGAGAAGCTGGATATGAGTCAGCAGTGTGCCCTTGTTGCCAAGAAGGCCAATGGCATTTTGGGATGTATAAGTAGGGGCATAGCGAGCAGATCGAGGGACGTGATCGTTCCCCTCTATTCGACATTGGTGAGGCCTCATCTGGAGTACTGTGTCCAGTTTTGGGCCCCACACTACAAGAAGGATGTGGATAAATTGGAGAGAGTCCAGCGAAGGGCAACAAAAATGATCAGGGGTCTGGAACACATGACTTATGAGGAGAGGCTGAGGGAACTGGGATTGTTTAGTCTGCAGAAGAGAAGAATGAGGGGGGATTTGATAGCTGCTTTCAACTACCTGAGAGGTGGTTCCAAAGAGGATGGTTCTAGACTATTCTCAGTGGTAGAAGATGACAGGACAAGGAGTAATGGTCTCAAGTTGCAGTGGGGGAGGTTTAGGTTGGATATTAGGAAAAGCTTTTTCACTAGGAGGGTGGTGAAACACTGGAATGCGTTACCTAGGGAGGTGGTAGAATCTCCTTCCTTAGAAGTTTTTAAGGTCAGGCTTGACAAAGCCCTGGCTGGGATGATTTAATTGGGGATTGGTCCTGCTTTGAGCAGGGGGTTGGACTAGATGACCTCCTGAGGTCCCTTCCAACCCTGATATTCTATGATTCTATGATTCTATTCCTTTGATCCAGGATCTCTGGAGCACAGTGTGCTCCAGCTATGCCCCCTCCCACACCTGGTACAATCCCAGAATTCCCACTATACTTAATTTAGTTCAGGAACTGCCTTGTAGAATATAAAAGAGAGTGTGATTTTTTGTTTACATTGATAATGCACAGAGCCGTGGCACCAAGGCTACAGCAAATTTCTCATCTCAATGGTACTTTGTTTCACGTGGGAAAAAATTGATTATTTTAAACTATTTTGCATGTAAAACCATTTTTCTTTTCTGTAGCTAAATAAGATAAGTTGAACTAAGAGCCTGAAGTTATTAGTAGAAGTAATTATACATATAGAATACAAATGAAAGAATTATGATAAATTTTAATAGATTTTTTACTATATTGTCTCAGTTTCTGTTAAATAGAACAAGCAGTTAGTGCATGCTGTGGGATCAGAAGTTCAAATATATAGCTTCTGGAGCACAAGCAGATTTTAAAAATATTTGCAGCTACTATGAATTGATAAAAGAAAAGGAGTACTTGTGGCACCTTAGAGACTAACAAATTTATTAGAGCATAAGCTTTCGTGAGCTACAGCTCACTTCATCAGATGCAGTGAGCTGTAGCTCACGAAATCTTATGCGCTAATAAATTTGTTAGTTTCTAAGGTGCCACAAGTACTCCTTTTCTTTTTGCGGATACAGACTAACATGGCTGCTACTCTGAAACCTGTGAATTGACAAGCATTGCTACCAGAATGAGACCCACTTACATCATGAAAGAGAATTGAATGGCTGGAGCTGTCACTGCTTTCAAGTGCATCTTAAAGTACTATTGTGCTCTCTAAAAATGACAGTTTAGGTTCCATGTTTGTGTCCTGAGGACTCCATATCAAATGTGATTGATTTTCAGTTAAAAGCATCTTGAATTTTTTTTTATACCAAATGCCAGCATTGCGAACTCAGTGTCAGATTCTCAGTTATGATCTGGCCCCATGATGTATTGCTTAGCACGCACAAAGGGGCTAGATTCTGCCTGCAAATGACCAATGGATAGTTCTTCTGATAGAGGGGAACTCGCAGCTTGTTTGAGCTGTCCTCTACTCTGAGACACATCCATACCTGCGTAAGACCACTTAAATCTTTTTGTTCTGTATATTATACCTAGCACAACGGGGTCCTGGTCCATGATGACTGGGGCTCATAGGTGCTACTGCAGTACAGATAATAAGAGTTGTGCTGGGTGAGAGAGGTGTGATAGATTGTAGCTCTTGTACACTGATCCTCCAAAGCTGTATGTTCCCTTTGAAGCCCTAAGCCAGCTGCATAAATTAGAATAGCATCTAGGCTCTTTAATTCATGGCTGGGCTAGCACAGGCTTGGATCAGGGAGCTGTAATCTACTTCCCTGTGTCAAGCAGAACTTGGCCAATGGGAAGGATCTAGCCTCCAGTCTGAGTGTCCAGCTGGGGTTCTTTCCTTCTCATACATCCTCACTATTAGTAAAGAAAGTGTGGGCCAAATTCCGCTTTCTGAAACACAGGTATGTAGCCATCTTGTCCTTCAGTGGGATTGCATAGGTGTAACTGAAGGTATAATGTAGCCTTTTGCTGGTGGTGATACATAGAAAATGAAGAACCCAGTTGGGCTTTATGATCTAAGGCTGAGTCTACCAGGACTGGCATTTAGAACTGACATTTTTTTTAAACTTGAAACCTGAACAAATCTGGTAACGAATCAGTGAAACACAATAAATATGGAGCCCTACTGTGCCAGCTTTAGACTTATTTTTCAGAGAAGAACATAGCTTTAAGGAGTGTCCAACAGAATGGGGCTCAGACAGAAAAAGATAGCGGGAAACGACTGAGACAGTGTGTCCCATTTGGAGAATTTTACTTTGGGTTATAATATCAGACATAAATATGATAAAACAGAAGTTCAGTCGTGCTTCATCGACAAGCAGGAATTTCGTACTAAAATCATTTTGAGAATCTCATTTCCCAGTTATGCCACTGGGAAAGTTTATGTAGGGAGGAAGGACTGCTAAACAAAAATCTCTGATATGCATGGAAGATGTTTGCACCAATTCTCTCCCCTCTGCAACAATTTGTGGCTTCATTTTTTCCAAAGCCTGGTCAAGTCCTACTCAGTTGTCATGTGTCCTGAAACTTGATACAATGCAACAATTTAAAGCTACAGCCTATAGGAATTAGGGATGGTCAAACTGCTATGGAGAAATTGTGAACAGTCCTGAAAAAAGCCAGACATTTTTGAAGGTGTGGATTAATTTTGGTTCGGTAAACCTCCTTTGTGATTTAAGACTTTGTCCCAAACACAGCGTTTATCTTTGCTGATAACCTGTATGCATTGTATACAAAGGGTTTTTTGCTGTTATGATTGCCTGTGCTGGTTACTTTCTTCAAATTTTATGCATCACTAGTTGAGCCTTAGAGAGGAAAAGATTTTAAGATATTAGGCAGTCAATGTCCAGCAGAGACTGTCAGAAAATATCTGCAAAGTAGAAGGCAGTTTACTGTGGCTCTGGGAGAAGAATGGAGCTGGTTGTGAGTGATAGAGGTGAAAATAGAGGGGCTGAAGTGTGAAGGAAATATAGAAAGTACTGGTGACTGGAAGTCACTAGAACTGTATTGTGAAGATCAGATAGGGAGAGCTGATTGTGCTAGCAGAAGGACAGGATGGGGAACGTGACAGAATTTGGGTTGGATATAATTTGGGTTGCACCACAGGGCTTGTTGTATGAATAGTAAGAGTGTGGCAAGCTGGGATGTAAACCTACCTCACACTAGCCTGGTGCGCACTTAGTGGCCATGGACCCTGCTGCCATATACTAAAAGTTTGTTTGTGTGCATTGATCTACTCCTGTTTCAAAACGGGGTAGATCAACGTATACTACATAACATTTAGTGTGTGGCAGCAGGAACCACATAGACATTTACTGTGTAGCAGGGTACTCTGAGGTAGATTTACATCCCAGCTTGCAATGCACTAATTGTTCACATAGACAAGCCCATGGAAAGAGCAGCATGATCCAGTAAATAGAGCAGTAGGCTAGGCACTGCCATTGACATGCTGCGAGACCTTGGGTAAGTGACTTAACCTCTCTGTTTCTGCACCTATAAAATGGGGATGATACCTTCCTTTGTACATTGCTTTGAGATCTATGGAAGACAAGTGCTGTGTAAGCATTAAGTATGATTTTAATAGAAAGCTGGACGTGCTTAACTAATGGACATGATTTGATTTAGAAAGAAATTGGAGTGTTTGTTCCCTGGTCAGTTTTCCAGTGTGAATACTTGTGTTTCAAAGTTCAAAATTCACTTCCCACGAATATTCTGAAATGTGCTTATAAAATTTGCTGATTCCATTCACATTCCTCTCAGCAAATTCTAACTATAGTATTTAGAGAATGCAAAATATAAAAGAAACACGAGGACAGGTGAAGCAAATTTCTTTTTCTTTCTCTGTTTCTTTTAATGTGAGTGAATAGGAACAGGGTTTTTTTGTATTTGCCCTCTGTCTGAACCTTCTTTAAGTTTGCCCATCAGTAAGTTCATCTTATTTCCTCTGCAGAATGGTGAAATAAATGCCAGTGCATACTATTTTAAATGGTGCTTTGGAAACCTGCAAGGTGATTCAGATAATGGAAGATATTTTGTCTAGCCAACTAGAGAGAATCAGTTAGACTTCACAACATAATACACATTTTTCACCTAACGTGTTGGAAATCAGAATTCTGTCTTCTAGCGGCACCTCCATGCAGAGTGCTACAGTCTAGTTAATGAAGTGTGCTAATAGTAATTAATTTGACTATGTTCCTTATTCCTAGTCCATTATTTTGATGTACAAGTGCAAGGAATATTAGAATGATCAGGGCTTAGTGTGTAGTTGTAACATTTTTTAAAATCCATGGAGGAGCATCTACCTGCTGTGTAACATATATCACTTATATGTATCTGTGTGTTTTTGTGTATATAGAACATGGATATAATTTATTTGGCAATTAAAAAGCATAAATATGTTTGCGGGAAGAGGAAATCACCCTTTAGCCTCCCTTAAAACCTCCTAAATATTGGGCCTCAGTTAAAATGGATTCTGTGCCTGCCTTTTGGACATGTGAGTCATGCAGAATCCTCTTTTAAATCCATGAATACAGCATTGCTATGTGTTAACCCTAGCAGAAAGTAAAGTTTTGCTAAAGCCTTGGTAATTGCATTTCCAGCTGGATCCATGAACAATTTGCCTTTTGAGACAACATCCTCAGAAACAGTTCCCACAGTCATGCATGAGCTTAAAACAAGGAATGAATATGACGGCACTGTTTATGAAATAAAATAAATTCAGAGATACTCTTATGAATAAAGATACTGCTAAAGTAAGAATTAGAACTAACAGGAGACTAACGTTAATATACAGCAGAACAAATTTAGAGACAAAGTTAGCTGAATCTTTATGGTTTTTCTTTACTCTGGGACAAATCCCTGAACCATGTTGCCTTCAGAACCTCAGTTTACCTTGTCCGTGTGGTATTAGAAGAGAAATGGAACCCTGATCCTCCCACGAGCAGCTACATAGCTTCTGTACAGCTGTCCAGAGCTGCCCTGGACAGAGAAGGTGGAACCCATCTGGGTGGTTATATTACTATTTAGCAGTGATAGCTGGGAGGCAGTGCCCTCTCTAATGTCTGAGCTGTGTGTATGTGGTGGGGGGAGGAGTGGTGAAAGGAGGGATGTGGGAAGAGACAGGGTTCTCCTCAGCTGTCTGACAGCCAGAATACTTTATGGGTCATAAGGCCTAGCTCCGGTGAGGAAGGATGTCTGCATGGTACTCGGTGCTGTCAGGATGTAAATGGAGAGCACATTGATCTTTTATATGACCCTTCAAACTAACTCACAAGCTATGTTTTTCCTTTTGCTCTGACTCTGGTTCATTCTATCCTACAGCTAGTATGTGAAGATATCTCTATGGAGCATGAATGGGGAGAATCTGTGAAGGGTTTTTGAAGGACAGAAAGCGGCATTTTCAGGACCTCCCTGTTCTCCAGAGCTGTTCTGTAGATTCCAATCCAGGAATTGGTGGGGAAGGATTCTGTACTGCTTTTACTTCCTCAGGACTGATCACATCAGTGTTGAAGAGGCACATGTAGAAGTAAGGGAATTACTTCCCTTACTTCTATGTGGGAGAGTTGTTGAACCTTCAACTCCTATTGCAGTCAAATGTCAATTTGTGTAAGGATTTGTCTTTACTGAACAATGATGAAAGTCAGAGGAGCTAAGCATCTTGGAGGACCAGCTCATTGAGAACTGCTGTCAATTTCTGAAAACTAATCATCACAGTAACACCAATAATAGTAATAAAACCTCCAAAATATAAAAAGCCAGATCTTCACAGCTGGTATAAATCAGCATAGTTCCATTGGCTTTAGTGGAGCTAGGCTGTTTTAACAGCAGCTGAAGATCTGGCCCATAATGTCATCTTTTCAGGAGCTTTGGAGAAAGCAGGAAAGGTTTTGTTCTAGTCTCTATGCCTCTTGAACTATCAACAAAATAGGCCAGTCATGAAATAAAAATGCAAAATAATCCCTAAATGTGTGTCTAATTCATTCTGGTGAAAACCAGCTCTTAGGAAAATTGCAATTAATCCCATTTCTAAACTTCCATATATGTTAATGGGATTTATTTAATATAATTCAGGGAATGTCTGTGAAAGTTTTTCATGTCAGCTCTTCTTTAAATTCACTGCAAGGTTCTATTTTAAGATGAAAAGCTGTGTTTTCAAAGCTATTGTCCTATATATTTTATAAATCCTAGCTACTGTTTTAACTCTAGTGGGAACTGGCAATGTCTGCTCAGCCTCTAGTTTTCATCCAACCACAGCTCTAAGGTTGCACATTAGATTATAAAATGTAGGAACAAAAATAAATGACAAACTAAACAGTGTAACACAAATAGAAATGTGTAACAATTATTATTATTTGTATTGTAGTAATGCGTAGGAGCCACAATCATTGACCAAAATACTAGGTGCTGTACAAACACACAGTAAAAAGATATCCTGAGGGGATTACAATCTAAGTATAACACAAGAGATCTTCATATGAAGAAAAAGTTAAAACCTCATTTGCTTGGCTCCTTATCACGCATTAATTTTTTTGTTAATTGAAAATGCAGGTGCGTTTTTTTTTTCTTTTCTGAGGCTGGTTTTAACCTGAATTTATTTAGGTTACTATCTTGCTTCATTGTCGCTGATAACAAACAGCTGTAAATTATAATTACACCTTTTAATAGATGCCATTAAGAATGCACTGTGATCATGGAGGACACGATATTGCAGCTAAAAGGATAAAGCTGCAGGTAAAAAGAACAAACTAGCTTCTCATTAAGAAGACAGTGTTAATGATGACACAGGGACACCTCTAGCTTCGAGACATGAGTTAAAACAACTTTTGTTAAATTAATCACTCTCCTACAAGCTTTCTCTTGCTGCTTTTTCTGGGTAGTGTTAGAGATTGAGAAGTGTGGATTTCAACTCCCCTGACTCCTATCCCGATAAGGAAAGGGAACAAAAGTAAGGGTGCTTCGAGAATGTTATATCTGATTTTCCTGACTTTTAAGGATGAGAATTAAATTCACGATATAGTTTTTTTTCCAGTGTTCATAAATGATAAATAAACTACATAATATTACGTGCATAGGTATTTTATAAGTAATAAATGGAATTGAAATACAATAAGATCCACTATATTTAAGCCCCAATCGTGAAAGTACCTATGTATGTGTTTAATTTGAAGCATGTGAATAGTGCTTTTTACATAAATTATATCTATTACATAAATTCACATGAAGTATCTTAACTTAAACTTTATTGTGCAACCTACAACATTCTCCTAATGTGAGGAGATTACAACGTGGCCTGGCTACAGCTCTTCGGCCACCAGGCCAGGCGCCAGAGCCAGGTCAGGGTAAGAGCCAGCGGGCAGTTGTGGGAAGCTGAAGACCCTCCACCTGGCTTGGGTAGGGGACCAGGAGGTGGAGAAATGGGCCAAGGGCTGCTCTCGCCTCCCCACCCCCGAGCAAGTGGAGCGGCCTGGGCTTCCTGGCCTGGCACTAGCTTCTGGCTTGGCCAGGGGGTAGGGCCTCAGGGGGAAGAGGAGGGGAAGGAAGAATCAGTTGCCCCTTCCTTTATAGTTTCAACCAATTTGGCTGGTATTGAAGTTAGAATTACCATCCTGTAATTACCAGGATTGCCTCTGGAGCCTTTTTTTTAAAGGCATTACATTAGCTATCTTCCAGTTATCTGGTACAGAGGCTGATTTAAGGGATAGATTACATACCAAAGTTGATAGTTTTGCAATTTCATATTTGAGTTCCTTCAGAACTCTTGGGTGAATGTCATTTGGTCCTGGAGACTTCATATTGTTAAATTTATCAATTGATTCCAAAACCTCCCTTATTGACCCCTCAATCAGGGACAGTTCCTCAGATCTGTCATCTAAAAAGTATGGCTTGATTGTGGAGATCGCCCATACATCCTCTGCAGTGAAGACCAATGCAAAGGATTCATATAGCTTCTCTGCACAGCCTTGTCATCTTTGAATTATTCTCTCCAGTTATTAGGAAGAGACAGGTAATAGTTATGGGGGATTCAATCATTAGAAATATAGATAGCTGGGTTTGCGATGACCGGGAGAACTGCATAGTGACTTGCCTGCCTGGTGAGAAGGTTGCGGATCTCTCGAGACATCTAGATAGTCTTATGTGTAGTGCTGGGGAGGAGTCAGTGGTCATGGTACATGTAGGTACCAATGATATAGGGAAGGATAGGAGAGAGGTCCTGGAGGCCAAATTTAGGATGCTAGTTAAGAGATCGAAGTCCAAGACTCCCATGGTAGTTTTCTATGAAATGCTTCCAGTTCCACGTGCAGGGCGAGTCAGACAGGCAGAACTGCAGAGTCTCAATGCGTGGATGAGACGATGGTGTAGGGAGGAGGGAGTTTAGATTTATTAGGAATGAGGGAAACTTTTGGGAAACGGGGAGCTTATACAGGAAGGATGGGCTCCACCTAAACCAAAATGGCGCCAGATTGCTGGTACTTAAAATTAAAAAGACCGTAGAGCAGTTTTTAAACTAAGGGCTGGGGGAAAGCTGGCAGGTGCGGAGGAGCACGTGGTTTGGACAGCGACATCCCTCAGGGGAGGATCTATTAATGGAGATTCTCTATGTCCTAGTAAGGAGAGGATGGAAGATGACAAAATACAGGTAGGATTCTGATGAGAAACAGTCAAATGAAAAAAAGTCCCATTCAATTACATCATGTAATAGTAGACAGCTAAAACATGTCAAGTTTTTGAAGTGCTTATATACCAATGCTAGAAGTCTAAATAATAAGATGGGTGAACTAGATTGTGGAGATTAATGAAATAGGCATCACAGAAACTTGGTGGAATTAGGCTAATCAATGGGAGAGTAATACCAGGGTACGAAATATATCAGAAGGACAGAATAGGTCATGCTGGTCGGGGAGTGGCACTATATGTGAAAGAAAGCATAGAATCAAATGAAGTAAAAATCTTAAATGAACCAAACAGTACCATAGAATCTCGATGGATAGTAATTCCATGCTCTAATAATAAGAATATAGCAGTAGGGATATATTACTGAGCACCTGACCAGGATGGTGATAGAGATTGTGAAATGCTCAGGGAGATTAGAGAGGCTAAAAAATAAACTCGATCATAATGGAGGATTTCAGCTATACCCATATTGACTGGGAACATATCAAGACAGGATGCAGAGATAAAGTTTCTTGACACCTTAAATGAGTGCTTCTTGGGGCAGCTAGTCCTGGAACTCACAAGACGAGAGGCAATTCTTGATTTAGTCCGAAGTGGAGCACAGGATCTGGTCCAAGAGGTGAATATAGCTGGACCACTTGGTAATAGTGACCATAATATAATTAAATTAAACATCCCTGTGGTGGGGAAAACACCACAGCAGCCCAACACTGTAGCATTTAATTTCAGAAAAGGTAACTACACAAAAATGAGGAAGTTAGTTAAACAGAAATTAAAAGGAATGCTGTCAAAAGTGAAATACGTGCAAGCTGCATGGAAATGTTTTAAAGACACCATAATAGAAGCTCAACTTTAATGTATACCCCAAATTAAAAAACAGTAACAGAACCAAAAAGTGCCACCGTGGCTAAACAACAAAGTAAAAGAAGCAGTGAGAGGCAAAAAGGCATCCTTTAAAAAGTGGAAGTTAAATCCTAGTGAGGAAAATAGAAAGGAACAGAAATTCTGGTAATGAAATGTAAAAATATAATTAGGAAGGCCAAAAAAGAAGTTGAAGAACAGCTTGCTAAAGACTCAAAAAGTAATAGCAATTTTTTTTAAGTACATCAGAAGCAGGAAGCCTGCTAAAAAACCAGTGCGGTCACTGGATGATCGAGATGCTAAAGGAGACCTCAAGGAGGATAAGACCATTGCGGAGAAACTAAATGAATTCTTTGCATCGGTCTTCAAAGTTGAGGATGTGAAGGAGATTCCCAAACCTGAGCCATTCTTTTTAAAAGACAAATCTGAGGAACTGTCCCAGATTGAGGTGTTGTTAGAGGAAGTTTTGGAACAAATTGATAAACTAAACAGTAATAAGTCACCAGACCCAGATGGTATTCACTCAAGATTTCTGAAGGAACTCAAATGTGAAATTGCAGAACTACGAACTAGTCTGTAACCTATCATTTAAATCAGCTTCTGTACCAAATGACTGGAGGATAGCTAATGTGACACCAATTTTTAAAAAATGCTCCAGAGGTGATCCCAGCAATTACAGGCCAGTAAGCCTGACTTCAGTACCGGGAAAACTGGTTGAAACTATAGTAAAGAACAAAATTGTCAGGCACACAGATGAATATAATTTGTTGGGGAACAGTCAACATGGTCTTTGCAAAAGGAAATCATGCCTCACCAATCTACTAGAATTCTTTGAGGGGGTCAATAAGCATGTGGACAAGGGGGATCCAGTGGATATAGTGTACTTAGATTTTCAGAAAACCTTTGACAAGGCTCTTAAGCAAAGTAAGCTGTCATGGGATAAGAGGGAAGGTCCTCTCATGGAATAGTAACTGGTTAAAAGATAGGAAACAAAGGGTAGGAATAGAATGGAGAGAGGTAAATAGTGGTGTCCCCCAGGGGTCTCTACTGGGCCCAGTCCTATTCAGTATATTCATAAATGATCTGGAAAAGAGGTAAACAGTGAGGTGGCAAAATTTGCAGATGATACAAAATTGCTCAAGATAGGTAAATCCCAGGCCGACTGTGAAGAGCTACAAAAGGATCTTTCAAAACTGGGTGACTGGGCAACAAAATGGCAGATGAAATTCAATGTTGATAAATGCAAAGTAATGCACATTGGAAAGCATAATCTCAACTATACATATAAAATGATGGGGTCTAAATTGGCTGTTACCAGTCAAGAAAGAGATCTTGGAGTCATGGTGGATAATTCTCTGAAAACATCCACTCAGTGTGCAGCGGCAGTAAAAAAAAGTGAACAGAATGTTGGGAATCATTAAGAAAGGGATAGATAATAAGACAGACAATATCATATTGTCTCTATATAAATCCATGCTACGCCCACATCTTGAATACTGTGTGCAGATGTAGTCGCCTCATCTCAAAAAAAATATATTGGAATTGGAAAAGGTTCAGAATAGGGCAACAAAAATTATTAGGGCCATGTAACGTTGCCATATGAGCAGAGATTAATAAGACTTGAACTTTTCAGCTTGGAAAGGAGACAACTAAGGGGGGATATGATATAGGTCTATAAAATCATGACTGGTGTGGAGAAAGTAAATAAGGAAGCGTTATTTACTTCTCATAACACAAGAAATAGGGGTCACCAAATGAAATTAATACGCAGTAGGTTAAAAACAAAAGGAAGTATTTTTTCATACAACACACAGTCAACCTGTGGAACTCCTTGCCAGAGGATGTTGTGAAGGCCAAGACTATAACAGGGTTCAAAAAAGAACTAGATAAGTTCATGGAGGGTAGGTCCATCAATAGATATTAGCTAGGATGGACAGGAATGGTGTCTCTAGCCTCTGTTTGCCAGAAGCTGGGAATGGGTGACAGGGGATGGATCACTTGGTGATTACCTGTTCCGTTCATTCCCTCTTGGGCACGTGGCATTGGCCACTGTCGGAAGACAGGATACTGGGCTAGATGGACCTTTGATCTGACCCAGTATGGCTGTTCTTATGAGTTCTCCTTTAGCACATTGATCATCCATTGGCTCCACTGATTGTTCAGTTGTGTGATTTATCTGATGGACATTTCAAATTCTGTCATCACTGTAAATAAAATGATTTGTTTTAGATCTCATTAATAATAGGAATTGAGTTCCCATGAATTTTGCCACCTTAACCTAATATGATGCCTAGATGCTATACTGCTGAGTGCATTAGAAACACCATAGATAGATATTAGAGGGAGGAAAGGTGGGAAGAAGAGATGGGGGAGTGATGCTATAAAAATTTTACTACTGTTTTCAGGATGAACACATTCTTATGCATGAGCTATGCAAGTCTTTCCAAGCCAAATGACAGTAGTCAAGTATTCATCATAAATATGTTTTGTATGTGCCTCTTTTTCTGATCAGGTTTTATCCTGTTTTTACATTTCTCTGTGCATTTTTCCCTTTCAAAGTATATTTGTTACTATGGAAACAATGAAGTCATTGGTACAAGTGGAGCTTAGTGGTATGAATGAGGTCCAACATGAATTGATCCATAGAGTAATTTGAGAATTTCTATTTTGGTTATTGGAAAAATGGGTGTTTTTATGTCAGAGTTATTGTGATTGCATTAGTGATATAAATATAGGCAAGCTGAAGAATAGAAAACAATGCCAGCTTTATTCTGTTTCTTTGGAATTTTATTAAAGCACGATGAAAAAGAAATGAGCAGCTTTAATTGAGGTCCTTTGGAGACAGCATTTTTAAAATTGGTCCTTTCACATGCTACAGTTTGTATAGAAAACAGTATTTCTACCCTTAAAGGTGTACATATTAGTGTAAGTAGCTAACATTTGCAATCCAAACAGTTTTAATTGCCTCATTATTCTTAAATATTTATAACACTCAAAGGCACAGTCTAGACTGGGGCAATGTACAAATGCAGGAAAAAGAGATCCCGGCCA
The DNA here is from genome assembly GCF_965152275.1 of Natator depressus. Taxonomy (NCBI): domain Eukaryota; kingdom Metazoa; phylum Chordata; order Testudines; family Cheloniidae; genus Natator; species Natator depressus. Next base: position 98,448,646 of record NC_134240.1, on the reverse strand, counting down.
TGAAAGGCTTACTCAGAGTTCAGAAATGTAAAAAGTCATGTAACTGCTGTGGGCAGGATTGTGCTCTGCCCTTAAGACACTGCAGGTGCAGATAACCACTGCAGGTGGGCAAGGAGTGGGTGGTTGGACAGATATAGTAAATGGGTGGAGCCTTTGGTATCTATCCCAATTCCTGGGTTAGCACAGCTGAGTTAGCTGGAATCCTGGTCACCAGAAATCAGAAAATAGAGCAGAGTAAATTCAGGTTGGGAGAAGTAGAGAGAGGCCCCAGGTTGCAGCTGGATTTGTATAAGGATTCCCTGCATCAACTCAGTGGCAGGATTAGAGCCATCGTGGGGAGGTGTTAATTCATGTCTCATATTTAAATGTAATGCCCATCAGATTAAAGGGAGATTATGCAATTCAAATACATTCCAGTCTGTTTTCCATGGCCCAGAGAGAGTGTGATTATTGAAAACTAGTCTGTTTTATTTCTTGTTAGTCCAATCAAAAACATCACCCACATCTTCTTATAGCTTTTGATCTTTTGATATTCTGGACTAACATCATAACCAGTGCTATGCACTTTCATGTTAGCTAAAGATAAATGGAGTGTGGTACCATAAATTTAAACTGAGTTGTAGCCTAACAATATAGGTCTTGGGTATGAGATAGCTGTACTCCATCTGACCTTTCTCTGTTAGTTCATTTTTGTTAACCATTTGTAGTCTGCCTCTGACAGGGAGAATTGCCAAATATTAAGTCATAAACAAATATATTAAAACTATAATTGTTTCTATTATTGCAGTAGGATCTAGCAATCTCAGTCAGGATCAGGGCTCCTTTGTGTTAGGTGATCTACAGATATTGCAGGACACAGTTCCTGTCCTCAAGAGCAGAGAATGAGTCCATGCTCCCTTCTGCTTCTACACATGGAGGGAACCAGTATCTACAAGAGAAGCCAGTTTTACATCTGCAACATCTTCCTCTTTTCCTTTTCACCCAGCAGAAGCGCTTCCACTGGCTCTGGCTCGGAGGAGCCGGAGAAAGCCCTGACACCTGTAGCTATGAGGTTATTTTGGAGTTGGCTGGTCCCTTCAGACTCTTTACTGCCTCAGCTCCACAGGTAAAAGTCGCGGAAGTAAATACTGGCTGATGCTCTATCAACGTACACTGTGTTCTTCTGCACACTAGGGGAAGCTTCACTTTCTGCAGTTGAGGAGTCTGTGAGATCATTTATGATCAGGACAGGGAGATCTGCAAGCACAAGTTCTTCAGCAGTCTTTCCATCTGGAGGCAAGTGGGAACTGCTGAGATGGGTGGCAGAGGGAAGCTAAAAGGGATGTCCCTTTTATGGATGTCTCTTGCCTCCATTGGGTACCCTGAAATTTGTGTAGTTCTCAGGAGTTTCACAGGCTGAGGAGGTGGAGCTTCTTATGGACATGGGGGAAATCAACCCCCAGTGAAAAAGTAAGCGGAGAACTCTATGAGATGAAACTCATGCAGCAGTAGGGGATTGGGGAAGCCCTTAGTAGAAACACTGTAGCATATCGTACAATATAAAACCCATGATGACACCCTTCACTGATATTAGATGCTCAATTTGAAATGTTTAAGGTATAGTCTACTCTAAAACTGAGGCACCCCAAAGTAGTGGCCATTGAAAACATTGGTTGGAAGGTATGTTTTAGTACTGTGAAATGATTGCTCTCAAATTTATATATATTTTTAGTGAATGTAGAACATAACATCAAAAGACATAATTATCAGTTCATAAGGCATAATTATCAAGAGCAAGGGATAGTTTCAGCATTCATTCTACATAAAATCTGGAGATTTTATTGCAGTGGGAGCATGAATACTTTGAGCTGTGGTATTGTTACATGTGGGTGAAATGTCTTGGAAGGAATTAACTTTAGAGAATTCTGAGGGGGAATGTCCTACACTTATACGTTGCTGAGAGAGTATAATTAACAAACATAAATTTTGGCTTGATTACAGTAATTGCACATTTTCAGTTCTATAAGCATATTGAAAGAGAAAATATTCAGGACCTAATTTATTCTTCGGGAGGAGTGGGGAATGAACCATTAGATTGTAGTATTTTATTTCCAGTAGCATGATTTAAATTATTTGTCAGATTGTGGCAATCTAAAGTTGAATGTGGCATGAACATAGTATTACATTAAATGCATATAGTGCTTTGATCTATATGCTCCAACTAATGTACAACATTAACTAATATTCTCACAGAAGATAAAACATACTGGTCCTGATTCTCTCTTGTAGTGAGGCAGTTGCTTTTGGGGAGCCATTTATGGCTCCCAGTTCTCATGGCAGATCTATGCTGGCAGGCTCTAACTTACACCTGCTGGCTATGATCATACACCACCATGGGATTGCTCCTGTGCAGTGGTGATCCAGCTTTTCCCCTATCTGCTTCTCACTACCCCTTACACAGGAGAAGGGAGCAACTGGGATAGGAGCCATGTACACTGCTTCTGCACTCACTACAAGCTCCTCCTTCCCAAGAGAATTCTAAGCTGAATTGCTTTCTGGTTTCTTTTGCACCGTGTGGCATAAAGGGACCAAGATATGCAGTAGAGACTATCCCAATATATTTTTATCTGACATTTTCCTAAGGTTTTTCTGAATATTCCTTTCTAGGAGTATGCCTACCCTGCAGTAAGAGGTATGACTGCCACATTTGATCTAGCTAGCTCCAGTAACAATAGCAGTGAAGCTGTAGGAGCACAGGACGTACAACCCTGTCTGGGACCCTGGGTACTTTGGCTGTGCGACTGCAGTTTCACTACTACTGTTATTCGAGTACCTATATCAAAGCTAGCTGGGGTATATCTACACCAGCTACAGTCACACCTCTGATTGCAGCTTAGACATACCCTAAATAATTTGGAAAGACGTCACTTGTAAAGCATGCTGAGGAGGACTATATTGTTTTGTCCCCATTGGGAGGTAACTGTCTTCTCAAAAATAGTTCCATAATGCTTTTAAAATGGAAATGATAATTGAAATAAATAAGCACACACCTCTATACTTTGCTTACTTGGTTGCACTCATGAAACATTTAGTGGACAGCTCTGTCATATAAACACCGTGTGTAGAGTAGACAAGCTGCATCTGTTTGTTAAAGAGATTGATTAATGTAGAAAATGAGCGTGCTCGGAGACCTGTGAGCAGGGAAAAGGCTGACTTGCTGTAGTTGCTATCTTGTTTGCTTAAAGAGAGACAGCTATTTTATATCTAACCTTGCACGCTTGCATGTGCTAGGTGTTCTGCTGTTTCTCCTGCAGCTCATATCAGTGGGGGGAGGAGAGGCTTGGAATCAGATGCCCCTAGAGAGAAAGAGATCCCCCCTCCCCCATGTGACATTTGGTGCTTGCACTATATGGCATTCAGTGGTGAGAGCCTGGATTTAAAAAGGAGGTATCTCATTTTAATAAGTACTTAAGGTATGGTAACCTGCCTGAACCTGTGTGGAGAGAACTGAGGCTGGCAGCCCAAAGGCTCAAGCTGTCAAAATGTCACTGAGAGACTCAGATTAGACTTGAGTTCTAGTCAACAGTGGGGGTGAGTGGGCCTGATGTCTTACCACAAGTGGGCAGTGGCTTGGTGTTCCAGCCTTTAGGAAGGAGATCAGGTTGACACAGCAGCAGTTTCCATCTAGAGAAGCAGGAGGGTGATGGTGATAGGGAGTGTGTGTGTGTGGGGGGGGGAAGTTGCCTATCCAAACAGATAGGTCCTTGAGACTGAAGAATTCCTCCTGGGAAGAGTTTTTATGATTAAAATGTGTTTCCTCTGGAGACCCACAGACATTCAAACAGGTTTAGACTAAAAGAGGTCATCCATGTTACCCTAGGAGGCTATTGTGATGCTGGCAGACCTAGGCCTCAACTGAGCACTGACCAGTATATAGCTGGAAACCAGCATGGCTCACCTGTGTGTTAGCACTGTTAAAATAGATATTAAGTTTATAAGGATGTGTTTAGTGTTTAGAATTGTAGGATGTTGCATGTAGTAATCTCACTTATAACATCTGTACCCCCATGTTATAAGGTTATATTGAGTGTTTGCATTGTAATCCTCTGTAACTGTTGTTCCCCAAACAGGAAAGAAGCATTAAAATGCTGGCTTCTTACAGAAGGTATTATTAGGTCCTGCCCATCAAGAAAGCCCATTGAAACCAAATAAGCCATTTGAAACATCAAAGAACAAAGACTTTGTTTATTGCATTCCTCCCCACTCTCCATGAAGAAGAGCCCTGCATGGGAACTCATCCCATCACCTTGAATTCTGGGAGGAAGGGGATAACAATCCCTGACAAGAAGAACCTGGATCTTTCTACTGCTTGGATTCTGAGGGGCAAAGATTTCTAAGCGTAATCAATGAATCCCGAGTGCTTAGCCTTGGTTAGCCCTGAAGGACATATAGAGCCTGCATATTACAGCAGCTTCTTTCACCTTTTGGGACCTAAGACTGCAACTCATTTGTGTGTGAATGTTTACCTGGATTAACCCTGTAAATAACTCTTATTTCTTTCTCTTAGTTAATAAATCTTTAATTAGTTTATTCTAGTGTTGTCTTTGGTGTAAGATCTAAAGTGCAATTGACCTGGGGTAAGTGACTGGTCCTTTGGGACTGGGAGTAACCTGAATCTTGTTGTGATTTTTGGTGTTAGGGATCATGTATCACACAGGCAAGCTTGGCTAGGTGTCAAGACAGACCAAAGTTAGGCTGTTACAGTGCTTGAAGAGTTTACACTTGATTCGTGGTTGGTGAAATCTAAGTATAGAAGTCACAACCTGTTTGGGGTTTGTGTCCCACCTCTTAACAGTCTTCCCTGAGGTTGATACTCACACTCTTGAGACACTCCAGATAGCTTGACAGTTATAACTGGAACTCCTATCATGTCTTTTAATGCTGCTTAGTGCAACTTCTTTTGAACTGCTTTGCATGTTGAGTTGTATGTCCTTTACCTTCTTTCTCCCAAACCAAGAGCGATGGTTCCTTTTTTGGCTATGATCCTACTGCGTGTAAGTTGTTCTTGGGTGAACCCACCATATGTTAGATACCTAAGAAGTTCAGAGAGCTGAAGTGCCTGTAGTGCTTCCCCTCAGTGTAAAGACTATGTTATTGCACTGGCTACAAGTACCTACCACTGCTTACGTGGGTTCAGTTCTATAAAAGGCAGATGGGAAACTGGGATGGATGGAGGTCTGTTACATTATTCTGAGTCTACACAAAACTGCTTTAAGACCTGGAAATGTAGATTAGGAAATTGATTTATTCTGTTAATAACCAGGGTGATTAAGTAATTTATTCAGTGTGTACGAAGCTGTGTACCAGGCGAAATGGCTGAGCCACAGTAAACTGCATAGCAATTTAATGTATTGTATTACATTCAAGTTTGCATTGGAACACAATGAAAGGCACAAAGACACTGAAGGTGAGATTTTCATAGCTGCCGAAGGATATGAATGACTGGTTCTCATTAAAGTTAACAGAGATTGCATATTCAAATCCCTCAAGCAGTTTTGAAAATCTAAGTGTCTGTGGAATGTCCAGTAGGTCTGTTAGGATCTCCACACCCCCCAAGGTTCACGGTTCTCTGGGGTTGGTTTGGCTCAGGCCCACCTCTATATGCTATTTTTCTGGTGTGATGCTGAATGATTAGATATGACTGTTTATATCATTAATGTTCCGCTGTTATACAATTACACAAATCTTGTACAAAGTATGTCATGAAAGGTGTCGATGGAAAAGTTAACATTTGCTAAGTAAGATTATCATCTTTGTATCTAAAGTTATGAATATTGGCCATGGACTTGTATCTTACACATGTGTTGTATGGCAGGGTAACACCCACCAGATAAGATTTACATCAGGGCTAGACAGCTATGTGTTGATGGCCCATTAAGGACACCTCAAGAAGAAGGGCCATAGAAGAAACTCATCCAGCCCAGTAAGCCTTCCTGTGGATGCCTCAGCAAGAATATGAGCAGTGGTTGTCCCTGTGAGTCATCAAACCATGTAAGGACATGTGATATGCTTACATGACCCTTGACTCCATCTTGCGCCAGTAATTTTCCAGGCACCTGGGCTGTGCGCTCTGTTTGAGACAGTAAATTTCCAGGCATATGGCAGAGGATATAAAAAACCTCTAAGATACCTCCATTTTGCCTCTTTCCTGCCCTGATTCTCTGGACTCTGAATTTACAACTAAAAGGAGCATTTTGAACTATGGACTGAGGACCTTCAAATCTTTTGGAAGTTACCAGACAGACTTTTACAAGCCAGCAGTCTATTCCATCTCTGTTACAAACCTGAGATAAGGACTTTGCAATTATTTATATGTATATGATCTATTAACCATTATTAACTCTCTTCTTCTTTTCGTCCATTATTAAACCTTAGTTTTAGTTACTAAAGGATTGGCATCAGTGTGATTATTGGGTAAGATCTGATTTTTATATTGACCTGGCGAAGTGGCTGATCTCTTGGGATTGAAAGGACCTTGTACCTGATGAAACTGGTTTTCAGTAACCACTCATCATATAGTCCAGTGTCTGGGTGGTGAAACTAGGTCTGGAATGCCTAATGAGACTGCATTTTTGACTTCTTATTAACCAGTGTAGTAATATAGAAGTATACTTTTTGTTGCTGGTTTGGTGTAATCTAATGATAGAAAAAACCATTTGGTGTGAGTCTGCCCTATTTCTCAACAGTCTGTCCTGAATTTGACATCCTTAGCTGTGACCCACTGAGGCATGGTGATATCTGGTTAATGTAATAAGACATAATGTAGAGTAATTATAATTATGGACCCATTCTTGCTTCTGCTGAAATCAGTGGCAAAACTCTCATTAACTTAAATGGGCTGGATTATGCCCCTTGTCTGTAATCTTTCTAAAGCTAGGAATTCAGTTTTTGTTTTATATACTAGTCTCATTGTGTGTGTTTAAAATTGGACAAACAAAACAGGATCTATTTTGGTTTATTTTTAAATACAAAATTACTTTGCCCAGGCAGCCTTAATTTTTCCCATTTGTGTACATACATTAATACAATCTTTAGTTATTTGGTCACATACTACTTGTTCTACAGCAGCCTCGCTCTATGCACAGGACAGATCACAAATGGCAAGGCAGAGGCTTCCAAGAAGTGAAAAAATATTATCTTGTGTTTTAGGCACTGGGCTATGACACAGGAGAACTGGGTTCTACATCCGTGGCTCTGACACACAAGGGCAATGTTATCATACCGAACAAAGGGAAGAAATAAGGTTGCACAGGTAATTTTAGTTTTGGCATTTCCAGACTTTTGAGTGCTTGACTTTGTAGCCAGAGTAGGGCTGGCTGGATAATCAAAGAGTTGCAATTGACTCGTTTGTCCTGCCGCCCCCTTGTCTGTTGTGCTCAGAGAAGGCTGGGTTCAGCCAAGTTTTTGGACCTCTGTATCCAAATCTGCAAATCTTACCATAGCTATACCCAGAGATGGTACAAGTATTTGCAAAGACATGATCAAACTAATATAGTCCAGGTTTTTTTTATCTCTTTAAAGGACAAAATGCTCTTTTTCTTGATGTTAAAAAGCAAATTTAGAAGGTGAATTTGAGATGGATGGAAATGTGATAGCTTCTGATAATAAAATACTGTGGAAAATTGGAAGTGGACTGTTTGGGTTACGATCAGTGGGACTACAAATTAGAAGCTATAGAAGGATTATAATTAGATCAAAGAAAATGAATTTTGCTGGTACTAGGAAAGATACAGGTCTGTCTTTCCAGAGAAATTGGGAGTTAACAGGAAAATTGCCATCAAACTGTACCAGAACTTTTTTCTCTATAGGACTTGATGATTGGCTGCACAGTTTATTGGATTGCAAGTCTGTACAGTTGGCTACTGTTATACCGGAAATCAGTGTTACCCACACAAACCAGAAGCAGCTTTATTAAAGCTACCTTGGTGGATGCACTCATTTGGCCCATGGCCATACCCTGTTGTTTTGTTGATTAAAGAAAACCACAGGTATTTACAAATGTAATTTACAAGTGCATTACAAATGTAATCTACAAGTGCATTATTAAAATGTGTATATTCCTAACATGATACAGATTTCTTATTTTTGCGATGAACATTGGTAGCCAGAGGCTGCAGTGAAAAATTACACGACCAATTGAATGACTCATTTCTGCATGTTGGAAATGATACAACCAATAGTACATTTTAATGCACTAATATCTGATGGCCCCTGAGTGCTTTAAAACAAGATGGTTAAAAACAATTCACACTGTAATCCCCCAAAATGGCAAATTGCCACCCGAGAAAGTAAAGAGCAAGAACAAGCTCCCTCTCAATATGACAACATACAGATCATTTCCTTTTCCATTTTGCAAAAATGAAATGACTTCTGATTTCCTGGAGCTGAAGAAGGTAGAAGATTTGGCATCATGGTAAGGGAACAGTTACAGGCCGTTATCCAGCAGTCTGATGCAATCTGCAAACTTGTAGAGTCTCAATCCTTGTGTCCCTACTGCAGTACCTTGCAGCAGGCTTATATCAGGGGCAGTATATTTCTCAACCAGTGCACCAGCCCAACAACGGCTTAGGGTGGTGGAGCCTTAGACCTTCCCCTGCGCCATCCACCTGCATGGTTGGGGGAAGTAACAGCTCTGTAGATCCTTTCATGCTGCAACCCATGGTAAAGGTAGCCTTATGTTTTCTGCCTTATGCCCTTATTGAGGCATGGAGTGAGGATCTGTCCCAAATATTATTTCAGCATGTATTTTGTATGTCCATATCCATACCTATATAATATATATAGATAAAAAAATAAAAGTATGTGTTGGCACACAAGTGCCCAACTCTCTGGTCCTATTGAAATCAACAGAAACTATACCATTAACTTCAATGGGAGCAGTTAGGCCAATGCTGAGCCTCACACAAAAACTTCTATGAAAGTTTCTGAAGCACAGATTACTTTTTGCTGTAACTTTTTTTTCCCTTAAGAGACAATTTAATATTTCTGTGGAAAATTTCTATTGATGAAAACACTCTCTAATTACAGATTTATTTTTTCAGTCCATTGTATGGTCTGTCATGAGGTTACTACGAATGTTCAGACGAAAAATCTCTCTGATGAAAATGAGTATGCGGTTAGGTTAGTAAATATTCAGAATTTTTCTGTTTATGCATATGCTGTTTAAATCTTTCACAGGAAGGCTGTAGAAGAAGGTTGGACATGCACTATTTAACCAAAAGATAAGGCTGCCCTCCTGGGCATCTCAGGAAAATACTCAAGCAATTTTTAAATGTCCTGTATGCACAATAGATCAAAACACTACCCTTTCTGAGCCAGCGATATTAGGTATTTATTACCCACCAATCATTGCCGAAAAAATCTCTGTGTATTTCCACAGCGGCTTTTTGCTTGTTTTTATGAGTTGATTTTAGGGCCAGTTTAGACGTATACTGGAGTTCTGTAAGCTTAAAAAATGCAAGGGACAACCCCTTCTTTGCAAAGAGAATCAATGGGATTTGAGGTTGTTAGTGAACTGCTTACCATTTTCCTCACAGTTTTACATTGTTTTCAGTGAAATGCAAATATGAATGTTAGTGCCTTAATTAGAGCAGAAATAAGTAGGAATGTTTTTAATGGATATGGATATTGAGGCTTCATAAAATCCAACAGAACAGCTGCTATAAAGTGATTTGCCAAAGTACCTATGTTTAATTTGTACAGTTGGTGCACTGTAGTTTGCCAAGCCATCAACAAGACAGACACTTATTCCAATTATATGGTCTTATTTGCTGCAGTAATCAGTTTGTGGTCAAAAAGCCACAATGTAAATTGAAAGCAAAGTACTGTAACTAACTGACTTAAAAACTGTAGTTCGCTCTGTTTAAGCTTTGCATCAACATGTATTTAATGTTATGTCAGACTATCATGGCACCATAAAAGATAATGACACAAAATATTAGCACTTTGCTTGATTACGATGAAATTTTAAAAAATTCCAAGACACTTATTTTTGGGTTCAATGCTACAACCGTCATATAAATCAAAATGGTGATGGTCCACCAAACTCATGCATACTTAAAACATTGTGCCTTTCTTATCCAGATTGATGGTTTGGGGCACAAAGAGATCAATGCATTTCACAAAGGCTCTGTATCTTAATGGAACTAAGAAGGACCTATAAATACTTCAGATAATTAGTTTTAGGTTAATGAGAAAAAGGTGGAATATGGTTAACAATTATCTATGCTATTTCATGTGAACCCCTCAAGGACATCAGGCAGTGTTCTATTGCCATTCTGCTAAAATAGCTCATCTGATTAGTTTATTTTAAAGGGAGGCAGTGTTGCCTAATGGATAGAACATTGGATGGGGGCCCAGGGCACCTGAATTCTACACGTGGCCTGTGGGTGACCTGGGGCAAGTCACTTCACCTCTGTGCCTCAATTTCCCCATCTGTAAAATGGGGATAATGATACTGACCTCCTTTGTAATGCACCTTGAAAACCTATTGATGCAAAGCATTATATAAGAGCTTAATATTAACTTTTGAAAGAATTATGATTAGAGCTGTGTGAATAACTGTTATTTCAGTTCACTGGTAGTTCCAACAACTAGGGGGTGGGAAATGTTTCAAGTTGACTCAAAATAAATTTTGACTTAGTGATTTCTAATACATCAATATTAATGGTGATAAAGTCACACAAAATATACAATGACAATTAGAAGAGAGGAAGTCACACAGTTCATTCATGTATTTGGCAGAAAGTTTTGATTTCCTGTGAAGCAGACGTAATAGAATACATTGATTTATTTCTACATTAAAATATGAGGTATTTTAATGCCTATGAACATTATAAATATCTTTATAGAACACACTAAGAAAATTAAAAATCTATATTAAAGTACCTAAATGTAAAAACAAATCTTTATATGAAAGAAAGGAAGCTTTGGACAGATATATTTGTATAAAATAGTTATATTAATTTCTTAATGTCAGAGGAAGCTGGGCAAGTTTTTGTTTAGCTCTGGTTAATATTCTGTGAACATCTGTCTCCAAATTCAAAATAGACATCAAGGCTTTCAAAGGAACATTTCCACCATCACTGATACAGGAGATGAGGCTAGAGTTTCAGGAGAGCTCAACTGGAGTTTAGGCTTCTGTCTAACTATGGGACAGATTTTTAGAAGTTCTCAGCACCTAGCCCAAAGGTGGGCAAACTACGGCCCATGGGCCACATCCGGCCCACGGGACCGTCCTGCCCGGCCCCTGAGCTCCCAGCCAGGGAGGCGAGTCCCCAGCTCCTCCCCTGCCGTTCCCCCTCCCCTGCAGCCTCAGCGCGCCACACCGCCAGCATGGGAGGGGGCTGCAGTGCAGGGGCAGGGGAGAGCAGGCAGGCGGTGTGGGTGGCGGAAGTGCGGGCGGAGGACTCAGGAGGAGGACCAGGCAGCCACGCAGCCGGCCGGAGAGAAGCGGCGCTTTGAAGGGGAAACTGTCACTTCTCTCCGGCTGCGGGGCTGCCCCTGCTCTTCCTGAGTCCTCTGCCCATGTTTGCAGGGCCACATTCCAAAAGGGACTTTTGAGGGGGGGCTAGATAAGGAGTGGGGTTCCGGGGAGGGCGGTTGGGGCAGGGAGTCCCAGAAGGGGGCAGTCAGGGGACAAGGAGTGGGGGGAAGGGGTTGGATCGGTCAGGGATTCTGAGGGGGGCAGTCAGGGGGTTGGAAGTGGGAGGGGGTGGATAGGATTAGGGTTTGGGGAGGCACAACCTTCCCTACCCGGCCCTCCATACAGTTTTGGAACCCCAGTGTGGCCCTCTGACCAAAAAGTTTGCCCACCCCTGACCTAGCAGCTCCCATTTTAAAAACAGGCCAGATTTTCAAAGGCACTCATCACCCAGCATACTGAGTTCTCCTGAAAAATGTTGTCCTACCTATGGGTGCTGAAACCCTCCTGAAAATTCTGGGCTTACTTGCTCCAGTGTCTGTTTGCTACATGGCTGATATATTTCCTGACAAGACGCACTGGGAAGCCCAGGAGGAGAGGAAACCATAATGGATTTAATCAGTGTTTTCACCCACCCAATACTGGGATGCTGTGGGAGCTGGAGAAGCCCTCAGTGTAACAGAGATAGCCTTGATGCCTAAGTTATGGCAACCTCCTGGGACTGCCTTATTGTCTGCAATGCTGCCCAGGATCTCTGCAGCACTACATGCTCCTTCCCACCTATAGCTCTGCCCCTGGAATGCACCCTATGCAGGGCTCGAGAGGGAGTCCTTAGATCACAGCCTTATAGCTGTCTTTTGCATTGCCTGTGCCAGGGTAATCCTCCCCTGCTGTCAGATATGCTGTCCAGCCTTTAACATAATATAATATAAAAGAGACAGAATGGAGGTGATAATCTTACCCCAGTCTTTGCTGCTTTCTTAATATAACCAGGTTCTCTCTGCACATCCATGGCTCACTGTCTCTTTTTCAATATTTGGGGACTATGCCAATAGAAGTAAGAAAGTGATAAGGTATAAGAAGATCTCTTCTTTCAGTCCATTATTTCTTAACTCATATTAAAATGGTTCTTTTTGACACTCTCTCCATCACCTTACACACCTCAACTTATCTTGGCTCATTACTCTCTCAAGTATTGTCATCACACTTGACTCTTCAGTTTGCTTTGCTCTCTCATTCACTCCTTTTCTGACTTTCCCATCCCCAAACCCTCTGATGACTGCAACTTTCACTGTTCTGGATCAGCTTGCTCTACCAGAATCTACACTCTCTCAAACCCATGTTCCCTGGCACACCCTGCAGATATAGACTTTCAATTTCATAAGTTGGTATCTCAAAATACAAGGATGCTTATTCTATTTATGGCTCGACTATGAGAACTGGAAATCTTCATAGATGGTTTTGCCTAGCATGTTGTTACATATTTTAAAAAATGATAATGCCCTCTTGGCATTTTGTGTCCCGCAGTTTATGTTTGTGATGTTCTCCACACTGTGACGGGGCAAGGCCAGATGGCTATAGAAAAGTATTGGGAGATAGATATATTAGCTCCAGGCTAAACAAATCCTTGGTACCAGGTTAAGTGAAATGGAAGCTGCTCCAGGTCAATGAAGACACCTGGGGCCAACTAAGAACTTTCCAGAAGGCAGGGAGAATGCTAGGTTGATTGGGACACCTGAAGCCAATCAGGGGCTGGCTGAAACTAGTTAAAAGCCTCCCAGCCAGTCAGGTGGGTGTGCATGTCAGGAGCTGTAGAAGGAAGTTGCACTATTGGAGAGGCTGAGTAGTACACACCATATCAGGCACAAGGAAGGAGGCCCTGAGGTAAGGGTGAAGTGGAGCTTGAGGAAGTGAGGGCTGGTGTGGGGGAAGTAGCCCAGGGAACTGTACATGTCATGTTTCTAAAAGGTCAGCTACCATAGCTGATACTATTAGGGTCCCTGGGCTGGAGCCTGGAGTAGAGGGTGGGCCTGGGCTCCCCCCTGACCTTTGCCCCCTGATTAATCACTGAGACTGGGAGACAACAGAGACTGTGCAAGGAAGGATAACTTCTCCTCACCTCCCTTGCTGGCTTATGATGAAAATGGTTCAGTACACTGTGACCCTTGTCTCTAGAGAAAGAAGGGTTACGTGGAGGGTCACAGTGAGCCTCTGAGGCTAGCGAAATCTGCCAGGAAACGTGCGACCCACGGAGGCAAGGATAGAGCTTTGTCACAACACACAGAAAGAAAGCAGACATTCAGGAAGAACAAAGGTCTCTATGTACAAGCACCAGTGGCTGTATTCTCTGACAGTATGCGCTGTCTCTGAGAACAAAATGACGGCTGAAATCTACGTAGAGGGAGAGTGCTTAGAAATGCAAATGTGCATTACACAGCAAGCCAAAAGCTTTACTGTTTCACTCCTACATCACTTCAAATCCTGAGCCCAAACTTCTGTCCACCAATTCTTGCTCCTTCAACAACTCCCTCTCTATTCTCTGACCTCTTTCCCCAATAGAAACAATGGCTTATAGGAATATTCACGTATAGCTCACATCACACCTGAAATCATTGTTTGAGTCCAATTATCTTTCACAATTATCAGCCCAGGTGTGGAAAAAGCTCCTGAAGCTGGGCTGATGCTGATCACACAGCGCTCTCCCTTCTCCTCCCACACATGCACATACACACCTTGGTTGGTCAGAACCTGTAGTTTATGACCTTCAGAACACTCTACAAGAATAATCTGTTTACAGGGGAGCCATAAGGGAGGCAAGGATGAAGATGTTTTCTCAGTGTGATAGACTTTTTTAAAAGCTTTGTTTTTGAGTAATGCTTTTGTTGTTTTAAGATGTGTAATATGCCTAGAGGACAGTAATTGCATACAAGTAAATAAATAACTAAGTAGTTTGTTTAAGGCCCCAGTGTCCATAATGTGATTGCCCCACATGGGATTTCATTTTGAAATAGGTGAAAAATTGTACTTCTGCTGAATTCTTTCTTTTTCTTTTCTTTCTATCTTTCACACCAAATTTATGGAAAATATGAATAATTTTGTGTTTTCTCACAAATTGCCTCATTGAAGTCAATGGCAAAACTCTTTGACCTCAGTGGGGCCAGGACTTCACCCTATGTGCTATTATTGCTGGGCCATTGAAGGGAGTACATACAGTTTTGTTATTCTTCATAAATAATAGTGAGCCAGATTCTCAGCTGGCGTAAATCAGCTTAGTGTCATTGAATTCAGGGGAGCTATGCAATTTAGACCAGTTGAGGATCTAGCTCAATGTTTTTAATTTCTCGGTGGCTGACCTGTACACTGGAAAAAATATATTTAGAATCCTAGGGAAATTTCTTGCTGCTTTCTAATTTATAATTTTGAAGCAAGTCAAATCTTAGACCTCAACCACCTGGCAATGTCAGTTTAAATAACTCCTATACTGTTTCTGCTACTGCTGGCGTATGAATATGAGGGATAATTATGATAAACTAATGGTCTGATTTCTAAAAAGACCTCAATATGGAATGAATACTACTCTGAACCACAATCATATAATACAAGATGACACGTCTTGTAGGCAAATTTAGTTTTCTATATTGCTGTTTTTATCTGCCATCATGGAAATCCTTTTATTTAAAAAACAAAACAAAATACCCCTTAAAAATGCAAAGATCTCAGTACTTCAGTTTCAATGATCAGTGATAGTCTTACCTATATTTACAAATAAATTTGTATGCCAAAGTGCATGCAATAAATAAAACTGCCTTTTCAAGCATGTAAAGTTGTGTGCCACAGATGACAGTCTGTTATTATTTGATTCAGAAAAATTGCTTTATCTACCTTTACTGAAAGAACTTCAATTATAGTACAATGACAGCAGCCTAATGAACATGTTAGCATACTGGTAACCAGAGCATCATGAATAATAAGTGATAACTTTTTTCTTTCTTGTTTTAGTGGATTTTTGTGCTATTTAGATATAAGAGAATCAAAAGCCTGGCATACAGTTCTTCAGACTGTGATCTATTTCATCAGACCTCACAAGCTAAACAGAGTCAGGACTGGTCAATTAAGAAAAATCATAGTATTATAGAAAGTGGTGTTGGTAATTCAGTACATTTCTTTCTCTTCCGCAAGAGTCAGTGATGAACTAATAACCCAGTTCAGTGTTAGGTGCTTATGAAATGGTAAAAATAAAGCCCAATGTGTTCATAAAAGATCGTAGTGAACTTTCCACAAGATTAGAATGTTAGCCTTGGAGTTCTGGAAACAAACTCTAATTTGTGTAATTGCATTTATATAATTGCCTTTGTAATTTCAGTTGCTTATGTATTTTTCTGTACTTCTTTCACTACTGTGCATTATGAACAATTGACATATTTTTCCACAGAATGGGCTGCATTTTGATGATGGTAGGAGTGAATTCTCTGTTTGTAACATGCTTGGTGTTTTTTCCAGAATAAAAAGATATTAACTTAACCATATTTTATAGATTCCATAATTTTATATAATACTATAATAGTATTTTGCCCCGAGCTCATTGTATTTCAATGCATAAATGTCTGACTTTGAAATACATTATCAAGCAACTGAAAATTCTGTCTCAATACAGTTGTGTGAAGGCATCTTTATTATTTTTTTTTTTTTAAAAAAAGATACTTGAACAGATTGTTTGTCATTTGTGTATAGTTTGTCGAATCAATGTCTGTAAGAACAGCAGGCAGGAGGAATCATGTATTTTATTATGTACTTTGCTTTTTAAAGCATTTTTCAAAAATAGGCAAAAAATGCAATGAGCAGGAATTAGATCAATTAAATCAGCAAATATCAAGGCATGGGTATTGATGTGTCTATTGATAATAAAGCATTTAATATAAACAATACAGAATTCTAACATATCTCCAGTTTATTCAGAATGCTTGAAAGAATAGTCATACATAGACTGGATGGAAAAAATAGACTTACATCAGCAACGAAATGGGGAAACGTCCACTAAAATTTGGTGTCATATGGATGTGTTAATATGGTTGTATCTCTATTGTTGTGACTTTTTGTGAACATTTCTAAATCACACAGGCCTTTTATTATTTCAAGTGTAAGTGATGGCTGATGTTACTCAGTGCTTGAATGGTGGTAGTGGTGGGGAATTGTGACTAGTTAACTGACATGATAAAGTCCATACTCAATACAGAGCAGAATAAAATTAAAGAATTGTTAGAAAATATGAGCCCTACTCTTCAAAGGCAGACAATGAAGTGGAGTTTCATTGATGCTTCCAATCAGTGCTTGCAAAAGCATGATATTGGGCTAGCACTAAGAACAGAAGGAATGGAGGATGCTTATTTGAAAGTAAAATGGCCATGGATGTATATGTAGGGGCATTGCCAGCAGATCGAGGGACGTGATCGTTCCCCTCGATTTGACATTGGTGAGGCCTCATCCGGAGTACTGTGTCCAGTTTTGGGCCCCACACTACAAGAAGGGTGTGGAAAAATTGGAAAGAGTCCAGCGGAGGGTAACAAAAATGATTAGGGGACTGGAACACATGACTTATGAGGAGAGGCTGAGGGAACTGGGATTGTTTAATCTGCGGAAGAGAAGAATGAGGGTGGATTTGATAGCTGCTTTCAACTACCTGAAAGGGGGTTCCAAAGAGGATGGATCTAGACTGTTCTCAGTGGTAGCTGATGACAGAACAAGGAGTAATGGTCTCAAGTTGCAGTGGGGGAGGTTTAGGTTGGATATTAGGAAAAACTTTTTCACTAGGAGGGTGGTGAAACACTGGAATGCGTTACCTAGGGAGGTGGTGGAATCTCCTTCCTTAGATATTTTTAAGGTCAGGCTTGACAAAGCCCTGGCTGGGATGCTTTAGTTGGGGATCGGTCCTGCTTTGAGCAGGGGGTTGGACTAGATGACCTCCTGAGGTCCCTTCCAACCCTGATAGTCTATGAAAATGAAAAGGTGGGCTTAGCAGATATATAGTGTAGGTGATGTCCTCATCTCCACTCTGTCCCCTTTCCACTAGGCAAAATGGCCAAGGTGGTATAAGGGGGTGGGGTGGTGGGGTTCAAAAAGCCCTGTATCCAACTGGGGGGAGGATACTCCTGTGCTGGAACTGCAGACACAGTTGTAAGGCTGCCTTCCAAGGACCCCCTCACAAGCCCTACTATGGAGTGGGTCCTGGGGGCGGGACTGAACTGCATGAGGAGTTTCTGGGCTGGGGCTGTGGCATGCAGGGCTGTGGAGATTGCAGGCAGTGCTGTGGCCCGTAGGGCAACCCATGGAGACCGCCATAATTTGGACAGCTCCTCTAGTTTGTCTCAGTTATGCTTAAATCTGCCTTCGCTGTCCCTCCATCTGGGATGTAAATTTTCTGCCACACCTCTTAGAGATGCATGACAGAATATCACCCTCCATGCAAATGCTTTCTAAAGGACTAGCTGACCTTATTCACATTAGAGCCTTAAGGATGTCTACATCCTTAACTAAGATGCTGGTAAACGTGTTTATAGACAAAAGCATGTCATGTTTAACACCGTGTCAGCTGGCTGTGGTTCACCTTAGGGTGGAGCATCTGTGATTTGAGATTAAACACAACGTGCCTTGTCTACATTGAGTGTTAAATCATGTTTAACATTGTGGTAATTAAATTGTCCTGACACAATGTAATTTCTCAGTGTAGACAAGCCCTTGGAAAAGTATCTGTTGCTTCTTTTTAGCATATGAGCAAAATGCCTCAGGTGGCACGTGATCAGGATTCATCACCGAATTTGGTCTGCTGGTTGGATCATTAGTTTCCCTGGCCAGGTTCTGATGGGGCGTGCAATGTGAACGCTGACCCACGTCTCCCCTATCTGTTGCTGACAACAGGCATTAGCAATGAGAGTTAGTGCTGAATGTTGTTTATCTGCAGAGGGTAATCAAGGACAAATCATGCCCAGCATTGTTTCAGAAAGTTGTTAAACCTGACAAATGTGCACTGATAACAGGTGCTAGGAAATAATTGCACACAGAACCCCCTCCAAGAATTAGCAAGATGGTGATTTTGTTGTAGAGCAATATAGCAGGGTTTCACAGGCACTTACCGATGCAGTAATCAGCTGTTGTGTTCCCATTTCTCCAGCACTCAGGTGACTGCTTCCTGCTTCCCTGGATCAGACCACGTGAAAAGGACATATGTGTTCCTTTAAAGTGTGGCTATGGTTATAAAAGTGACTATGAAAAATGGTATATATTCTTATTTAGTCCTGTGTGCATTCTTAGTCATCTGGACTTACTTTATTGACTAAAACAACTTTCCCCCTACATTTTACCCTGTTAGCTCTTGAGAGCCAATAGAGCTATGACAGCGTAATCTGAATTATTTTCTAGCTGACACATCAACATCAAAATGACCTTGACAAATTAGAGTCCTGCTGAAAAGGATCTGGGGTGTTTTAGTGGGTCACAAACTAAATATGAATCAACAGTGTGATGTAGTTTTTAAAAGGCTAATATCATTCTGGGGTATATTAACAGGAAAGTCATATGTAAGACATAGGAGGTAATTATCCCACTCTACTTGGCACTGGTGAGGCCTCAGTTGGAGCACTGTGTTCAATTCTGGACTTTAGGAAAGATGTGGACAAATTGGAGAGAGTCCAGAGGAGATCAAAAAATTATAAAAAAAGATTTAGAGAACCTGACCTATGAGGAAAAGTCAGGGGTGAAAGTAAGTCTAGGGACTTACCGGTACGGGGCAGGGCTGGGGCTGGCTCTGGTCCCCGGAAGGGGTGGGGCTGCGAGGGGGGCGAGGGGGGTCAGAGCCAGCCCTGACCCACACTGTATCGGTAAGTGCCTCCTTCCCCCTTCCCCCCGCCGGGGTAACAGAGGCAGCCGGGGGCTCTGGCAGCCATTTAAAGGGCGCAGGGCAGTAGCAGCGGCCTGAACCCTGGGCCCTTTAAATCGTCCCTGGAGCCCCACTGCCACTTCTCCAGGGTTCCGGCTCCAGGGACAGGGCTCCAGCCGCCACTACCACCTCAGGCCCTTTAAATCATCCCCGGAGCCTGCTGGAGCCCTGGGGAAGCAGTGGTGGGGCTCCGGGGACGATTTAAAGGGCCCAGGGCTTGGTCGCCACTACTGCCCTGGACCCTTTAAATCGCCGCCCCAGCCCTGCCGCTGCTACCCCAGGGATCTGGCAGCAATTTAAAGGGCCGGGGGCTCCAGCTGCTGCTGGGAGCTGCAGGCCCTTTAAATTGCGCCTGGGGAAGCCGATCCACCCTGGTACGGCACACTGGCTCTTGCCGGTATGCCGTACTGGGGTGTACTGGCTTACTTTCACCTCTGGGAAAAGTTTTAAAAAAAAATCTGGGCCAGTTTAGTCTTGAGAAAAGAAGAATGAGGGAACCTGATAGTCTTCAAATATTTTAATGGCTGTCATAAAGAGGACTGTGATAAATTGTTCTCCATGTCCACTGAAGGTAGGAAAAGAAGTAATTGGCTTAATCTGTAGCAAGAGAGATTTAGGTTACATATTTGGAAAAACTTTCTAACTGTAAGGGTAGTTGAGCTCTGGAATAGACTTCTAAGGGAGGTTGTGGAATCTCCATCATTGAAGGTTTTTAGGAACAGGTTGAACAAACATGTATCAGGGATGTTCTAGGTTTACTTGGTCCTGTCTTAGTGCAGGGAGTTGGACTTGATGACCTCTGGGGTCCCTTATAAGCCTGCATTGTTATGATTATAGGATTCTATAACTGATAATTAGTAACTGCTCCAGTTGCAAAATCTTTAATGCTGGAGCTGATGATGCAAAAGCCATTTGGATTAAATTCTTATTCTGTAACCTGTTGCTGTTTTGGAAACACTATATTAGACCAATTCTCAGCTGGTGTAAATCAGCGTAATAATTCCATAGACGACAATGGAGATTCACTGATTTACAGTGTCTGAGAATTTGGACCATGCCCACAGATTATGACTTTGAAAACTTCACTCCAGCTAGAAGATAATGTTTTTCATTCAAGGCAGTTCTTTGGGGGTAAATTTGGTACTTGTTTGGATTGGTATGTGTAGGATTGACAGCCTAGAGACAAAAGTACAGAGCAGGTACAGCATGAGCATTAATAGTACAAGCTTCCCCATGCAAACTAACCAGTGTGTCTCTGTTTACTTGATAGTTATCTTTAGTTTGAGAAAGTCTAATCCAAACTGTGAGTCTGAATGACTGAGCACCAGATGGAAAACATTAGTGTGAATGTTGAGGCACACTTGAGGGGACCAGTTTTTCCAAGGTAAACAAGCCCTTAGATTTGTCCTTAGTCCATGGTTCCTCCTGCTCAAAGTTGATGTACAGTGGAAGGAGTGTTGCACTGCAGCAGTGTGAGTTGTGTTTTGTTCTGTGGATGACCTGTCCCATCACTGTCTGACAATCCAACACTTTTCATAAGAACTAAATTCATTATAATTCTGAAATTTTCCGAGACCAAAATACTGATTTCCCCCACCCTAATTAAAATGGAAAATGTTAAATTCAGACTCCATGGTACTAACTGAGGGAAAAACAGGATGCTGTAGCCTGTCATCTCATTAAGTTATTTTATTTAGCAGCTGTGTGCCATATTAAATAACATGTCATAAAATGTGTGGCTATAGAGAATTTCAATCGACTTGACATCTAGATAAGAGAAAAGATGATAAAAATATTGTAGTCTTTTATAACACAGCCCTTTGTAACAAGGGAGCACTGAACATAAAATGACTTTCACCAGTAACTGTCTGTTGGTTTGTTAAAGCAATACAGTCAACACTCAGTAGGCTTAAACTAGCAGTTATGGGATTTGTATCTTTACTAAATGCAAAATTCAATTCAATTTTCAGTTGTTTAAAATTTAAAATATAAACTTTAGTATGTAATAAAAATTGCACTGCTGCTACTCATTATTAGCCTGGAAAAAATTCTATGTAATTCAATAGAATACACAAGCATTGATACTACTCTGGGGTTTAATACAGACAGGACTTTGTGTTTTAATAAATAAACCATAAAAAAGCTGCAGCATTAAACAAATTAAGCCAATCCAATTATGTAAATATAGCAGCTGTACTTACAGTAAATGAAAACTTTGAAACGTGTCTCTTAGGTTTCAAATGTAAAGATTATCCTGACTTGCATAGAATTATAGGTATACACAGTCAGAGCCTTGTCCAACCAGATACTCACTCTCTTTTTCCACGGTCTGATATATATTTATTTGTTTCCTTGGACCTTAGAGGTCCCAACAAAGCTTGGGGCACCACTGTACTTTGCACACTGTATACGTAAATATTAAGAGACAGTCTCTGCCCTAAATACACAAGATAAAGGTGTCAGGGAAAGTGAAAGCAAAGACCTTTGAAGAGATTTGTCTAAGGTCACACAATAGATTAATAGAGCCAGAAAGAGAAACAAAGCCAGAATTTTTCTGATTCCCAGCTCATTGCCATGCCCACTATTTCATAATGTCTGTTGATGTATTTCACACACACTTATTTAAGTAACTATATGGAAATTACACAGAATTTGATTGGTACTTAAGAAATAAGGCAAATTGATTCTTGATTCAGTCCTAAATAGAGCACAGGATCTGGTCCAAAAGGTGAATATAGTAACTCCTCACTTAACGTTGTAGTTATGTTCCTGAAAAATGCAACTTTAAGTGAAACGATGTTAAGCAAATCCAATTTCCCCATAAGAATTAATGTAAATTGGGAGGGGGAGGGGGTTCACCAGACAAAAAACTATATTATATTAAATTGTTTGTTTAAAACGTGTACTGTGTGTGTATGTTTGTGTGTGTGTGTGTGTATGTATATATATATACACACACACACAAACAGTATATGTTTTAAACAAACAATGTAATACTATACACAGCAATGATGATTGTGAAGCTTGGTTGAGGTTGTGGAATCAGAGGGTGGGATATTTCCCAGGGAATGCCTTACTACTAAATGATGAACTAGCATTCGGCTGAGCCCTTAAGGGTTAACACTTTGTTGTTAATGTAGCCTCACACTCTACATGGCAGCACGAATGGAGGGAGGGGAGACAGTATGGCAGACAGAGATACACGTCCTGTGTGTGGGAGAGAGAGAGTGATGCGCATTGCCCCTTTAAGTACGCTGACACCACTCTTAAGTACATTGCCTTTTTAAGTATATCAGGAAGTTGAGACAGCAGCTGCGGCCAGCAAGCTGTCTCCGTCCTGAGCCCTGTCATGTCCCCACCCTGCTTTATATGGAGAAGGGGTAAGCGGGGGGCAGGAGCAGGGGGGAGGGGGACACCCTAACATTAGCCCACCTTTTCCTCCCCCCCCCCCACAGCAACCAGGAGGCTCCCGGGAGCAGCTCCAAGGCAGAGGGCAGGAGCAGCACATGGCAGTGGGGGGCGGGACAGCTGAACTGCCAGCAGTTGATAGACTGCTGGGCGGCTGCCGCACAGGGAACTTAGGGGAGCGGGGAGCTGACAGGGGGCTGCCGGTCCACCCTGGTTCCAAGCCCCCACCAGCTAACTGCAACGGGCTGCTCTTACTGCAAGCAGTGGACAAAGCAGGCAGCTGCCAAACGACACTATAAGGGAGCATTGCACAACTTTAAATGAACATGTTCCCTAATTGATCAGCAACGTAACAATGAAACAGCATTAACCGGGATGACTTTAAGTGAGGTATAGCTGAACCGGTTGGTAATAGTGACCATAACATAATAAAATTTAACATCCCTGGGGGGAGGAAAACACAAAACCAGCCCACCACGGTAGCATTTAATTTCAGAAAGGGGAATTACACAAAAATGAGGAAGTTATTTAAACAGAAATTAAAAGGTACAGTACCAAACGTGAAATCCCTGTAAGATGCATGGAAACTTTTTAAAGACACCATAATAGAGGCTCAATTTAAACATATACTCCAAATTAAAACACATAGTAAAAGGACCAAAAAAAGTGTCACCATGGCTAAACAACAAAGTAAAAGAAGCAGTTAGAGCAGGGGTGGGCAAACTACAGCCCCCGGTCCAGATCCGGCCCCTTGGAGCTTTGGATCTGGCCAGCGGGATTGCCACTGCCGTGGGCTCTGTGCTGCTCTGGGAAGCGGCCACACCACGTCCCTGCAGCCCCTGTGGGTGGGGACGGGGGTGGGGGGCAGAGAGCGCCGCACGCTGCTCTTGTCTGTGGATACCTCCCCCAAAGCTCCCATTGGCCAGGAATAGGGTACCGTGGCCAATGAGAGCTTCGGGGGAAGTACCCACAGGCGAGGGAAACATGTGGAGCCCTCTGCGCCCCACCCCCACCCCCAAGGATCACAGGGACGTGGTGCCAGCCACTTCCCAGAGTGGCGTGGGCCAGGACCGGGGCAGGCAGGCAGCCTGCCCTGGCCCCGGTGCACGCCGCTGCCACCCCGGAGCCCGAACCCCTCCTGCACTCCGCACCCCAACTCCCTGCCCTGAGCCCCCTGCTGCATCCTGCACCCCAACCCCCTGCCCTGAGCCTCCTCCTGCACCTCAACCCCCTGACCTGATCCTCCTCCTGCACTCCACACCACTCCTGCACCCTAACCCCCTTCCCTGAGCCCCCTCATACACCCCACACCCCTCCTCTGTCCCAACACCTTGCCCTGAGCCCCTTCCTGCACACCACCACCCCCACCCTGCAATCCGCCCCCATCCCCCCAACCCTCTGCCCCGGCCCTGCAGCAATTTTCCCACCCAGATGTGGCCCTTGGGCCAAAAAGTTTGCCCACCCCTGAGTTAGAGGCACAAAGGCATCCTGTAAAAAGTGGAAGTTAAATCCTATTGATGCAAATAGAAAGGAGCAAAAACTCTGGCAAGTGAAGGTAAAAATGTAAGTTGGAAGGGCAAAAAAGAATCTGAAGAACAGCTAGCCAAAGACTCAATGTAACAGCAATTTTTTTTGAGTACATCAGAAGCAGGAAGCAACAGGGGATGGATCACTTGATGATTACCTGTTCTGTTCATTCCTTCTGAATCACCTGGCTTTGGCCACTATTGGAAGACAAGATACTGGGTTAATTGGACCATTGGTCTGATCCAGTATGGCTGTTCTTATGTTCAACTGAAAGTTAGGAGGATTGGAAAAAAACCCTAAAAACACATACTTGCGCATTTCAAGAGATGCTTCTTGTGTCTTCCACCTCTCAGAGTATGCTCAGTCAGTCAGGGTTTGACGAAGACTGCAACTTTATCACGGAGGTAATGGATTCTGTGACTTTCCAGGACCTCCACGATTTCTGCAGCGGCCACACTGGGCTGCTGCTGGGACAGTCACGGGCCACTGCACCCTGCCACCCCCCACAGCAGCAGGAGTTTGGGTGTGAGAGGGGGCTCGGGGCAGGGGATTGGGTGAGGGGTCTGGGTGATGCTTACCTCATGGGGGCGGGAGGCGGGGCTCCCCTGAAGTGGCGACATGTCCCTCCTTTAGCTCCTAGGCGAAGGTGGGGCCAGGCGGTTCCGCATGCTGCTTCTGCCCATAGGTGCCACCCCCTGCGGCTTCCATTAGCCATGGTTGCTGGGCTGCTCCCCCCCCAGAGCACGTACGGCGACCCCTGGGCAACTCACATGATCACCCAAGATTTAGGGGTATATAGTCATGCACAGTCACAGGAGATGAATTTTTGTTTACTGCCCGTAACCTGTCCACTTTAATAAAAATACCCGTGACTAAAACGTAACCTTACTTATGACCCCCATGTGCCCTAGAGCAGTAGCTATCCTTCTAGCATGATGACATAAAACAACCTTTCAAAAGTTTAGGAAATAAGTTCCCAATTAAACGTATACTAAACAATAAAGGTTCAATTCTGTTCTTAGATACACACATGTAATCCCGTGGAACTGATAGTAATGGGGGGAATTACAGAATGCCATGATATTCTAGGTTATTGCCTGCCACAAACACACAGCAAGGACCTGATCCTTTAAGAACTCCATAAGTGAAATACTCTCCTGTACACAGAGTCATTGTATGGCCTATGTATCATTAAGCTTCAAGTGAGATTTATGGTGGCCCTTTCCATAGGGTGAGAATTTCATCCCATTTGGGGAGCCATGTGCATTGAGGTGATGCAGAGTCAAGCTCAGACTCTAGGGGTGTTCTCTCATTGGGGAGAAGGGTTCTGATTTTTCCAGCTTTATCACTCACATTAAATGAAGTTTCTCTCACCTCATAGAGGTGCAAATGGCTTCACCTCAGCTGACATTGGGCAGGCTCAGTCAGTCAGGGGTACAAGAAGTATAATGTGATTGCCCCATGTGCTTTATCCATACAAACTAATTTAAAACTAAAATCTAGGCCTAAATATGCCTAAAATCATCATAGTTTTGAGTTCAAAATGCATCTGCAAGTGATCAGTGGCTTGTTAGAGCTTTCTTTTGTGGGAGGTGTGCCAGTAAATCTTTTCTTGAAGCTCCTTGAAACTCATTTGCTCCACACTTCTTTGGCAATTAGTATTTGTTCTGAGTTTGATTAACTTCCATTCTCAGCTCTTTTTTCAATGGAAATGTTAGATTTATAGTCCAATGCCCGGTACTGTGCAGAAAAGGAATAACACTCATATACTTATTCTTTGTACAGCTTAACATAAATTTTTAATGTTGATTTGTCCAAGAAGTAAAATAACCATCAGCATAAAGCAAGGAGGGCATAATTCAAAAGTCTCTTGAAGTCAATAGGAAGACTCCTATTGACTTTAGGAGGCAGTGTATCAGGCTCTTACTGTAAGAGACTAGGATGTAGGTGGTCTGGCCTAATGGTCACGGCTGGGCTGAGGTCTGCCCACCAGGGACAGGAGTCGTTAGGCAGGAGTTGAAGGAATCGTGAGGTCAGGTCCTATAAACAGAAGTCAGAGTTAGGTTGGGATCGGAGACTGGAGATCAGAGGTAGTACCAGGTTAGAATCAAGAGGGAGGAATCAGGGTCAGAGTCAGAGACTAGAAGATGAGGCAAAGTCTGACTCTGTAACAGGTTAAAGTCGGTGTGGCTGCCCAGACTACTTCCTGGGGCCACTTCTGGGGTTAAATAGGGGGGCACTTGGCTAAGCAGAGGGCCTCAGGATACTATCACAATGGGTACTTCCTGCTGCACCTACTCTCCATAATGCTCCCTGGCTGTGCCTATGCATGGCCTCTCAGTGGCACTGTGAAAATAACAGCCACCCCAGGCTCTGCAGACCCATGTTCTAGTTCCTAGGTCCTTACATTTACTTACCACTTAACTCTGCCCTCCAAGGGATGCCAGTCTTTAAATGCCCTTCAGCACGCAACCCTTTAGCAAACTATCTTCTCCCCATAAACCAACTACAGTACTTTATTATTATTGTTATTTATTTGTGTTACTGTAGCGCCTAGCAGCCCTAGTCATGCACCAAGACTCAGTTGTGCTAGGTGATGTATAAACACACACAAAAAAGATGGTCCCTGTCCCAGAGAGTTAACAATATAAGTATAAAAAAAGCGACAAGAAATCGATACAGACCGACAGACAGGAACACAATGGGACAATACTGGTCAGCAGGACAGGCAGCAGGTTTGGTGCACCAGTGGCCTGGCTATCGTGAAGTTTGTTGTAAGCATCATGGCAAAGGACAATTTTATAGAGGGATGTGAAGGAGGATAAGGAGGTAGCTTTTTGTATCTTTATGGGGAGTTCCTCCCAAGTGTGAGGGCCAACATGGGAGAAAGCATGAAGGTGCTTGCATCCAAAACTATTAGTGATAGGCAAAAAATAAGCCGGTAAAGGGATGCATTCAGAATGGTCCTATGGAAGCACATTTAAAGTGGTCTGTGCTGCACAGTGATTGTGGTATTGGTGAGGAATGTGGGTAGAGGGTAGAGGATTAGAAGCTATACACTGCTGAGAGGCTTAACTTTAAAAGTTCTTATGTTTCTTAGACTTTTGTGTCTAGCAATCTTGTTTCCAAAACAAAGATATCTGTGTATTAAAAAAAAAAAAGAAAGAAAAGCGAGCTATCCGACCTTGTTTTATGAATTACCAAAAGTTCTCAGAATCTTGGCAATTGTAACTTGCCAAGATTCTGAGAAGTGTTGCTAATTTGAATCTAAATTAACATATTTTTGTTACGAAAACTATCTCAGAATCATTGTGCTCTTTTTTTAAACAAAAATGAAATCTCAGTGTCATCCTGACATAGTGGCAGATGGACATATAAGTTTTCACAAAATATTCATAATCTACTGATTAAAAATGCATTTTTCCTTAGGATAAAATCAGACAAAACTACATAAGGGGGAAATGGATTTATTTATTTATTTATTGCTCTGAAGGAAAATGTCAGTTTTGATTTCCATAGGAGCATTTTTTGCAACACTACTTAGTGCTAAACAAGTGAAACACAATAAACTACTTAATAGTGAAGAGTCATTGCTTGTACTTTCATATCTTTGACAGATGAATAGACGTTGTTTGTTGTTTGAGTTTTATCAGCAACTGAAACCTGAAGTTGATCAACATTGTCTTCACCTGGCAATTATTGGAAGGGTAAGTCTGGGCCAAATTTATTGATTCCTCATTTGACCATCAACTCACGCTTTTATACACCCTGGCTCTCAAATATACAGTTCTCATTAATAATCAAATAGAATGTGATTTATGTTTTTGTCTGTTGCTGTAGTACTGTGTTTCCAGCTAAGAAACTGCAGTTTGTATAGTCATCATGATGTGCCAAGATTATAGAGGAGAAAGCCTTTAAAAAAATTTTTTTGACAACTCATTTAAGGAATGTTCTTAGTATATGTGTCAAGGTACTATGAGTGTATTCCTCTGCTTGCCTTCTATAATGGATTGATCCTGTAAAGTTAAAAAAAAAGGCTTTTAGGAGATTTGAAATGTTTTGCAGTTGTGGAGTCCTGCCGACTTGACAACAATGCTGGTAGACTTCTGTCTATTGACTGGTGAATTGATATTCATAGTGTTAGATTGTCAAATTTTAACCTAGCATTTCTTTTTTCTTATCAAATAATTGATACGGCTTTCTTTCTTAAATTTGGCATCAGTTGAATGTGTTTTTAAGGCCATCCCTGGCTTGGTCCTTGGAAATACTTTTTACCCTAATCTAAGCATGCTGACTACTTGGGCCTCATTCATTAAATTCTATTATCTTGTTTTTTCTGATATGCTTTTTCACTGTCAGTAACGTTTGTTTGGTTCTGTTAATTTGCCTGTCCCTGTTCATCTTCGAATTCATCGGAGACCTTGCTTCCTTCAAGTGCCGTATTTCAGCTGCTATACTCCAGCAGCTCTTAATCTCTGAGTATCAAGGCTACCATGGAATTTTGTGGCTCCATCATTCCAGAATAGAATTTAAATCATGTTCTCCTCTGAGTCCTGGGAAGCTTGTAAATGCACAAGTGTCTTTCCCCAGGAAGAAATCTTTGATGGTCTAATTTGGATCAAATTTGATGGTTTGCCCTCTTTCCTTCCATATCTCCCTTTCTGGTGTGTTTATTTTAGAGAACCAGCATTTAATCACTGATTTAAAAATTAGAATGGTGTGGAGCTAAGAGATGACTGCTACTGTCTGGCCATTCCTCCACCTGTCCAATCCAGTTTTTAATATTCCCCTGGATTACTTGAAATACAAGAAGTCCTTCCAAGGTACTCTGGTTCTAAACATAGTGGTCATTGGTCTGGAACTTCCTTACCAGTAGTTGTCTGTTCTCATGGGATATTACTGCTTAGAATGTTCATCAGACAATCTAACCACAGAATTTCCTCATGGTACAGTACTTCACAATTCTGAGTGCCTGATTTTCCATATTAAGTTCAACTACAACTCTCTCAAGTCATCTAACCTTCAGGAATTTTCATTTAAATGTTATGTGGTATCATAATTTGTGTACTGCATTTTAGCAGTTGATAACTACATTAATTGATAATATAATAATTTAGTATATCACGAACAGGTGTAGCACATTCTCCCTTTGCTTTCCTTAGAGAGCTGTGACTGTTACATAAAATGGAATGTTTCAGACATCTGGGAAAGCATTGTTCTTCTGTTGAGTACCAATTGTCCACTTCTACCCTTGCAAGGCAAACTTGATTGCTTTTGTTGACATAGGGATTAGTTGACACAGGGAACACTGGTGATGTAGTACTCAGTACTTGGATTTTGATACTGTCTCACAAAGTGTCATAAATATAAAGGGAAGGGTAAACCCCTTTAAAATCCCTCCTGGCCAGAGGAAAACTCCTCTCACCTGTAAAGGGTTAAGAAGCTAAAGGTAACCTCGCTGGCACCTGACCAAAATGACCAATGAGGCGACAAGATACTTTCAAAAGCTGGGAGGAGGGAGAGAAACAAAGGGTCTCTGTCTGTCTATATGCTGCTTTTGCCGGGGATAGACCAGGAATGGAGTCTTAGAACTTTTAGTAAGTAATCTAGCTAGGTATGTGTTAGATTATGATTTCTTTAAATGGCTGAGAAAAGAATTGTGCTGAATAGAATAACTATTTCTGTCTGTGTATCTTTTTTGTAACTTAAGGTTTTGCCTAGAGGGATTCTCTATGTTTTGAATCTAATTACCCTGTAAGGTATCTACCATCCTGATTTTACAGAGGGGATTTCTTTACTTCTATTTACTCTTATTTCTATTAAAAGTCTTCTTGTAAGAAAACTGAGTGCTTTTTCATTGTTCTCAGATCCAAGGGTTTGGGTCTGTGGTCACCGATGCAAATTGGTGAGGCTTTTTATCCAACATTTCCCTGGAAAGCGGGGGGTGCAAGTGTTGGGAGGATTGTTCTTAAGATCCAAGGGTCTGGGTCTGTAGTCACCTAGGCAAATTGGTGAGGCTTTTTACCAAACCTGTCCAGGAAGCGGGATGCAAGGTTTTGGGAAGTATTTTGGGGGGAAAGACGTTTCCAAACAGCTCTTCCCCAGTAACCAGTATTTGTTTGGTAGTGGTAGCGGCCAATCCAAGGACAAAGGGTGGAATATTTTGTACCTTGGGGAAGTTTTTGACCTAAGCTGGTAAAGATAAGCTTAGGAGGTTTTCATGCAGGTCCCCACATCTGTACCCTAGCGTTCAGAGTGGGGGAGGAACCTTGACACAAAGTCTTTCTTGAACAATTAATTCTAATTTGCTTGGATAAAAACAGTTGGATAGAAAACTGTCCGAGACTGTAAACAGGTATTAATGATAAACTATAGTGTGTATCAAGCTGGGAGGAAAATACTGGAGCTTTCTTTGTATAGCCTAGTCTTTTTTAACTTCTATTATTCATGGTACAGAAGAGCAAGTAAAAAGCACAAGTACTAAATTAGCAAATTATGAAATGATACTAAATCAGAAGTAGTTACAAAAGCAAGTGAGGACAGAGAAATAACATAAAAGGAAAGAACATTTAGAAACATGGGCAAGAAAATAAGAGAATTATCATAAACTTGGGAAAAATCAAGATAATAGATCTGGGGAAAAAGTAATAGAGAACACAGATACTTAATGGGAGAGATAAAACTTGGACAATAAAAACATAAAACTATATGCCAAAAAAGACATATAGGAGACATGATAATTGACAGCAAATTAGCCATGAGTTTGCAGTGTGAAATGGCTGCAGAAAAGGTCAATGAAGTTTTGGGAAGCATATGCACAGACATCACATCATGGTGTAGGCATGCTCGGATGAAACTGCTCCTGGAATATTGAGTTCAGTGCTAGGCATCCTATTATCAAAAAGATATTGAGAAACTGGAGGAAGTTCAGAGGAATGAAACAAAAAAGATCACTGGACTGGAGAGAGTGATTTATGAGGAAACATTAAAAATGCCTAAGTAGTAACTGAAAGGGGCTTAGGGCATGATAATTTAGCCATACTTTTAGAATTCAGCTATATAGGAACTGGAGTATCAGTAATGATACCATGGTGGGTTATATAGAATCACTGAATTGTTGGACTGAAAGTGACCTCAGCAGGTTCTCTGTACTGAGTCAGGACTATGTATTATCTATTCTAGACCATTTCTGAAAGGTATTTGTCTAAATGTTATTAAAAATCTCCACAATCTCCCTAGGTAATTTATTCCGGTGTTTACTATCCTTACAGTTAGGCAGTTTTTCCAAATATCCAACTTAAAACGTCCCATGCTGCAATATAAGCCCATTACACCTTGTCCTGTCTTTGGTGGATCAGGCGAAGACTGCATCACCGTCCACTTTATAACAACTTTTTACGTCCTTGAAGACTGTAATCGTTCCCCCACAGTCTTCTCTTCTCCAGACTAAACAAACCCATTTTTTTCAGTCTTTCCTTGTAGGTCACGTTTGCTAGATCTTCAATAATTTTTGTTGCTCTCCTCTGGACTTTCTCCAGTTGAGGCCTTTCTGAAGCTGTGGTACCAGTACTACAGTTGAGACCTTATCAGCACTGAGTAGAGTGGAAGAATTACTTGCTTACAACACTCCTGCTAATAAATCCCAGAATGATGTTTGCTTTTTTTGCAGCCATATTAAAATGTTGACTCATATTTAGTTAGGGATCCACTAAAACCCCCAGGTACTTTTCTGCAGTACTCTTTCCTATGCAGTCATTTCCCATTTTGTATTACTGCAATTAATTATTGCTTTCTAACTGTAGTACTTTGCATTTTCCTTATTGAATTTCATCCTGTTTATTTCAGACCACTTGTCCAGTTTAAGATATTCATATCTAATACTGTCCTCCAATGTGCTTGCAACTCCTCCCATCTTGGAATCATCCAAAAACTTTATAAATTTACACTCTGTGCCATTATCCTAATCATTTATGAAGATACTGACTAGAACAGGACACACGAGAAATCCCTGCAGGACCCCACTTGGTATCCTTCTCCATTGATAACTATTCTCCGATTATGGTTTTCCAACTTGTTCCTTATAGTAGGTTTGCATAGGATAGGTTTCCCTAGTTTACTTATGGGAAGGTGGGGTTACAACAAGTATACAAATATTCATAGAGTAAAGATGGCAATGAAATGAGAGGAAATGGCTGAGAGTGGAATTGGTATAACTCTAATGGGATGAAGAAAGGAAAATTTATGGAAAGTACTTGGGAAAACTTTCTGAACGTGAGTTTAGTTTGTGGAATAGTCTCTTAAGAGAAATAGTAGGTATGCATCTGAAACCCAAGGTGCAACAAATAATTTTGTATCAGATTTTAATATTGAGTTAAAAAGATAATTTTCAAGTACAGAACAATATATGGTATGAATACAGTGGTAATAAGTCTAAATGGTACAGATCAATGACAGAATTAATACTGAGGACAAAGAATATCTTTGATACATACGCAACCGAATGTCCATACCCACTTTTAATAATGTCCTTTTGTACAGGAAAATAGCAATGCCCCCCTACTGTTCAGAAGCAGAACATCAACTTTGCAATTCTTCATATTTGTCTTGAATTTATGAGCTCCTAGCAGAAAAAGGATAATATTGCCTGCTTGTACTACAAGTGAACCTTTTCAGCCATAAACAGAATGCTATATTAGCAACTGTCTGGTTAAGAGTTCATGCAACTTTTCCCTGCAACTGACAAATGAACACTATCAAGATGAAAAATCTGTACTGGCTGAACCTCATCAATCTGCAGTATCTCAGAACAGCATTGACTTCTGTTATGCAGGGGAAAGAGTGGAAAAACTAGTACATTTCTTATTTAAATTAGATTAAAATGAGTGATTTCTCCCATTATATCAATAAATATAGAGAACACTACAATATATACTATTACTGGTTTCCCTAGACCAATAAAAAAAACGAGGTCATGGGTGACAGAAGTTTATTGCCTTGTAGTTTCTCCTCTGCATTCTTGTTGTTTAATTAAAGCACTTATATTATTCTATACTAACTCAACATTATAGTGTTTTGCTCACATGTACTTTCATACACACTGAGTGGTACTCCGTATGATTTATTTGAAAAAAGGAAGCTATAACTTTATTGTGCTGCAATGAAGAATGACATATTTAACAGAGACTCTCATGAATCTAATCTGATGATATGTTTTAATCATGACCTGCATTTCTAACCTATTCTACAGATACATACTGTGGATCTCCTTTGGTAGCAAGCATCAAATATATTCATGTTTGCAACTTACAAACCTGTTTAAAAAATAACCTGCCTTTGAATGGTGTGTTACAATGAAAATTATGCTGTGGTAAAACAATTCACTGTGTTATTCTTGGAACTGTTCTTCTAATGCTGTCAGATATTGTATCCAAACAGGTCATTACCAGCTAATGGCTGGTATTGTCTCTCTAGCCATCAGTAGGAAAACTCCATTTTATGACCCTTGTCCCCTTACTCTTATGACTGTTCTGATACCACTATTTTGAATTGTCTTCACATATACTGTACATTCTTGTATCAAACTATATATTGTTATGCTGCCATTAGAATGATAACTGCCCACGACTGTTGCCATTTGGGATGATACAGGACCAAGTGAAGGCAAAGTATTAGCATCTTTAAAACATTTACAGAAATAAAATGAAAAGTTTCATCCTACAAGGAAAAATGGAGAGAATAGGGATGTAGTTAAATACCTCAAAGATCATGAAGTCCACCCCAAACAGTATAGAAAAAAGGTTAAATTTAGGGGCCTGATTCTGATAAGGAAGCTGTGAATTCACCTCTGTGAATTTGCATGATTTTTGCCGTAATTTCTTGACTTGTGCCTTTTCTAACAGGGGGCTAGATAATTTCTTCTGATTCCATGACTCAGGTCTAAAGGATTGCGGGGGAGGGTAGGAGGGACTACAACTACCTCCTCCCAATGTTCATCCATCCATCCCTGACTGCTTAGAAGCCCATCCATGGAAACAGGATCAGGATCAGTACGTGGGGAAGAGTCAATCCAAGTGATGCTGTCTTTGTGAAGACAGAAACCTACAGGGAAGGAACTATTTGTCCCTTTGACCACCTCCAGGGGGCATCTGGATTACTGGTTGGGGAGCTTGTGATATCATGGCTTCTGCAGTAGCCATGATACTTTGAAGGCTGGGGAGAGCTAGAAGGGCTGAGAAATATTCAGTAGATAGAGGGCCTACGTGCAGAGAGCTGTGAGTTCTGCCACTCTTGGGAGATCCATAAATTTAAGGGATGGACCTTTTCTCACAGAGGGCAGATCCTTGTGTGAACCTTAATGGGATAATGCCAGGAGAATTTCTGGAATGCCCTCTTCCCAATATATTTTTCTCATGTACGGGTCAATCTGGCCCATGCCCTTCTCCTAAATTAAACATGACAAAACCCCAGTTGTGATTATTATACATTGAAATAATGTGAATATTCTGTACAGGCTCACTCCTCCAGTTTCTTAACCAAAGGATGTGGTATATTTATAATATAATCCATTGTGAAAATGCAAATGAGTTATGAGTATGCAGGACCAAAATGTGTTTAAATGTAGGAACTTTCTCCAGTAGGCAGAGCTGCAGTGAGTGATTCATATGCATTGTATGTCAGGAGGCGGAAAGTAGTGGCAAATTGTCAGCAGTAAATTTCCCTCTTAGTGGAGCTTTCTGCTGGTGCAAAAGTGGGCTTGTACGGTGCATTGCACTGGCAAATCTGTCTTCCCAGAGGAGGGAGTGGAGAAGAACAACTAAGGGCCCTATGCCAGTGGCGTAAATTAGAACTGCACAACAGAAGCTCTAAACTGCATTAGACTGGCCTTTAGAATGTGGGAGCCAGATGCTCACCCCACACTCCCCTGTGCTGAGCAAAGCTCTGGAGCAGAAAGAATCTGACCCATCATTTCCTATGAAGCTGGACTTAATCCTTTTATGCTGTACCTTGCAGCATCTTTGCTCATAGACAGGTATGGCAGATACATATAATTGAATAAACCTTTGTTGACACTAATAGTGTTCCGTTCTGAAATATGCACTGCTTTTATTTTCATTGTGATGAAAATTGCTTTGAGGAAGCAAAGGTTCCAAGTCACCCCATTCAAAACTGTAAAGTGTGAACACAACTGTGTTCTGTCTTCAATGGGCTTTGGTTTAGTTGTTTTATCACCACAAGTTTGAGATGGCCACACTGCATGCAAATGGCATTGGCCAGCTATACTTTTGTGGATGTATCTGGGACTGCATGGAGGTTGAATAATTTATTATCAAAGTTCATGGGGATTTTATTTTTTGTATATTTTTCATTCTTTATAATGTACAGTTAGCTGACAACTGTTGTGTACCTGACTTTTTATTTTGTATCTGTTCAAAAAGAACCAACAGAAACAATATATACATACAGTACACAAAAGAAAAAATAGACAAATATATCAGCAAATTATATTGTATACACTGAAATTATTTTGATATAGATTTCCAAGTGGGAAATTATATAATATATTTTAAACTCAATATGCCATTAATTAGGGTGCCAGTTTCTCCATTCCATGACACTTCAGCTTGTTTAATTAATTTTTGAACAGATATGACTTCAGACTATTAGAAGGAAATTTTCTGAAGCGACTGTAGTAACTTATTTAATTAAGTGAACAGCTTGAATGATTCAAAATGCAAAAAAGTTTATT
Source organism: Natator depressus (assembly GCF_965152275.1). Taxonomy (NCBI): domain Eukaryota; kingdom Metazoa; phylum Chordata; order Testudines; family Cheloniidae; genus Natator; species Natator depressus. The sequence continues at coordinate 98,412,574 of NC_134240.1, read as the reverse complement.
AAGACTTTATAACAAACCATACTTACAGATAAAAATTTATACATTTATTGTTATATCTTTTTCTATCATACAACTGGCTGAAATCAAAGTGTCTTCTGGGAGGAAGTTTTGCCTAATCTAGTGGATAGAAGTGGGGTGTAGTCAGCTCTCCTGGAGTCTAGTCCCAACTCTGTCACTGACTCAGTGTAAGGACTAGCAAAAATCATTCACCTGATTTGTAAAATAAGGATTTTATATGTAATATATCATCTTCCATCCCAAAGGATCTGATCGCACTGTTAGGGTACTCAGAAGTTGCTTGACTTGCCAATGAACTAAAGTATACTAACTATTCAAGAGCAAACACCAAAGGTACCCTTCTGGGGCATTGGCAGAACTGAGCCAGAGGATGGAATCTATTCTATCATCCCCACCATTTCCTACATGACCTTGAGGTTCCATATAAGCCTTCTGTCTAATTGCTGGCTACCCTGCTGCTCTTTTAGTGAAAGATGTAATGAGTTCACTGTACCAAGATTCATGGCTGTAGACTGAAATGGATATAATATTTCCCTAGTACTCATGAGTATTGTGAGGATAAATTTTGCAGTGTTTTAAGACCCAGCAATGCAAAGTGTTACAGAAATACAAAAGTTTCATTATATTATTATTCAACCTCCGTAATCTTCAAGGGAATGGACTAAAAGTAAAAGTCCAAATTCATCTGTGATGTAACTCCGTTGACTTCAGCATTGACACCAAGGATGAATCGGACCCATAATTTTGTTAGAAAATCCAAACTTTGGGATAAATCTACTGTAAGGTAAGTTCCTTTTCCTTTAGTAGAAGAATCGGGGTTTGTACAGTAAAAAGAGGGTGGACTCAACTGAGCAGAAATAGATAGTTTGGAAGCAGTACAAAAGCAATTCAAGATAGCAGTAAGGACTAATGATGGCTGAAATGAGGTTTAGAAGAGAGGACATGAAAGGTTAAGATGAAAATGCCAGACAGATGTTAGGTGCAAATGCATTTGTCACCTTATTTTACATGATATATTCAATGTAATGAAGAAGGTGTCTGAGAGCTGAGCGGAGGAGGAATGCAGTTTATATATCAAAGACAAAAGCTGAATATGCATTTGGTAGAATGACAAGATCAATTATGTCAATTAATCTTCTTCCATCAAATGTAACCAGATAGTGGAGCTCAGTATCAGTAAAGAGTGATAGGTAGACAACGAAATGGGAAGGTTTGGCATTAAGATGGTATAAAATGCCCTTTAGGATGATAGCAATGGCAACTGAATAATTTACATGTTCGTTCAGTCAGTTTTGATTATCAGAATACATTATTTTCCTCACTCCTTTTTTGTGGATTTTGCTGGATTTTGTTATACTGTAGAATTCCCTCCTTCAATGGCAATTTTAAGTTTCTGAATTTGAGCACCATTATGTTTCATTATAAACAAAATTATCATGATGTACCAGAGCCTTGCTTGATTCTTTGAATTTATATAATTAACTCCTTTGTTAGTAATGTGCTTAGTGATACTGAACCAAATGCATCCCTAGTATACCTCCACTGTAGAAACAGACAAATTTGGCCCATACTGTGTTTGACTTCAATGTGAAAACTTGTGAAATAAAGGGGATGGGAAGAGGGGAAGAATACTCATTGGGAAGCAAGTATTTGGTCACAGTATCATCTGCAAAGGTGTTTTTATTTCAATATACACTTTTATTGATTATTAACTTTATAAAAATACCTGTCGAACGTTGATCTAGTGTTCAAATTGCAGAGATTTCTGGCTGCAGTTTACATTTTGTGGAATGTACTTACTTACTTTCAGATGAGATTGTCTCTCTTGGTTGTTGAGGGAAAGTTTTCCCTCTAGAGGATAGAAGGTTTGAATCTAGTTTCTTGTAATATAATTGTGAGTTTACAGTCTCTATAGTATGTAGTGACTAACATAGGTCTTTCCTGACGGTATTGCAAAAATTCTGATTTACACAACCGAAGCTTGAAACGGGTCAGTGAAATAAACCTGCTAACAAGCTGTGATCTTTTCCATATATTAGTTCAAGATCATTAAAGATGTGACAAAATTACTTTCAAATTGCTGAACACTTTCAAATGTAAAAAGAGAAATATGCCTAAGTATTGAGATAATTTCTTTCTTTCCATGAAGAGGAAGAGATATTGCATAAACCAGGGAGTTTAATAGTGCACCTGTGTTAAACAAGCATATGAAGATAAAAAGGTCATGAAAAATACTATAACCTTTAAAGACAAAACTTAAAATCTGAATAACATATTTGCTTATGGAAATGAGAAGAATGCTCAGCTACCATTTTAATTGAAGATAGTCTCAGATTCCTGAAGATTGGGAAAGTAGCCGCTATAACACCACTATTCAAATAACTACAAAGTATTGTAAAATGTTTATACAGGGGTTAGTTTAAAATCACCTTTGTGTACTCCAAAAGCAGCTTATTTGGATTAAAGAAAGGAATGTGAGTTTGTGAAAGGATGATCTTTTTCACTAATATGGAACTATCTGGACTGAGGAATTTTTTTTAAAGCAAAAACCATTTGCTAAGATTCTACTCCAAAGATTATTGGCCAAGATAAAGAGTTAGTTCTATCATGTAGGTGATGCTGTTAGTAAATGGAAATGCAGTTTTATGCAGAGAACTGTAAAATAAAAAGTGTGGAAGCAATGAACCAGACTGGAGTATTGAATAGAAGCATCATGTTGTATACTGACAAGAAAAGGGATTTAGAGACTATAGTGTAAAATTTCTTTGAAACCATTAGCACAGAGCATAGCTATAGTAAATAAGAGAAACTGTACTGGGATACATCAGAACAGAACAGGAATACAAATCAATAGAAATGGTACCATTAAGGCAGTGTTTTATAATTCTGTATTGGGTTTTATCCCTGTATATGGAATAGTACAGTAACATCTTTGGACCAGATTCTTAGCTGACATAAGTAGGCATAGCTCTATCGAATACTATGTCAACAGCCTCTCTTTCCATAAAAAAATATACTCCTAATTTTTTATTTGATTCCTAATTAATGTAAACAAATGTTTCTACATGCAAAATGTCTGTAGCAAGACACATTTGTTAGTGGCTTTGGTTCCTTTCTCAGCTCTAGAGAAAGTCGATGTTTTGCAGAAGGGCTTCTAAAAATTGTGCTTACTTGGTAATAAATTGTATGAATAGGCTGCCTGTTGATAACACTTCATAGAGACACAAATGTAATAGCATTTTCCCATATTTTTTATAAAGCAAAAGGAAACCATGGTTTTCAATATATTAGAAGTTCACATTACTCCCCATTGTACCATATCTTTGGGTTTCTATTTTTATTGAACATTTATGCTGCATGTGCAGTCTTCCAGAGCAGAGCGTTTGTCTGCACACAACTGCTTTGATACCTTGTCAACACAAAGAGAAGCAGCACAGAAGTTTTAGATGACAGGGTCCCTAAACTGAGCCACATTTTCCTGGGGTCTAGATTGATACAATCTTATAAATTCTCTACAACAAACAAGAATAGTGGCCAGATAACAGACTCCTATCTCTATTTCTTATTAAGATCTTGAGGAACAGTGATCCATTGTTTGCAGGAATATTCTGCTTAGGATCCAGAGAACAGAAGTCAAAGGTAGTGGAAGTATTACTTGTTGTCCCTTTCTTTTAAGAAAAATACTATTGGGCATTAAATGAGTGAGTCTTTCTGACAGCTATATTTTAAATTTGAAATAATTATTTTTCATTATCTCAACCCTAATGTGCTAATTGTTAATTTGAGCTTTTGAAAGATATCCTGGCAATAATGTGATAATTACTCATGCTGCTACAGTATCTTAATTAGATATGAGCTGAAGTCATTGTGGATAATTAGGATTCAACCAATTAAGCTTATTGGAAGTTCATGAAGACAAGCACCTACCTATTTTTCCAGATAAATTCAAAGTGGCTCCTATAATCAGAGCTGGTGATATGCATAAGCAGACTAAGCAATTTCTTAGACCCCAAGCAACTCACAGGGGCCCTTTATTAATTATTAGTATGTGTTGTGGGGACAGCAGGGGATATATTCCTTCTTAGGGCCCTCAGTGGGCTAGCACCACCTCTCCCTATAATTCTGCAGCATTGTCAGTAATACGCAGAGGATTGTGAGATTGAATCTGACAGAACCTAAGAGATTTCAGCTTTGCCTCCCAAGTACCTACCAAGCTGTTTTCTATTTTCATTGTTAGAGACACTACAGTTGATTTATACCTTTGACCCCAAGTACCCCACTCTAATATTCAGATTGGAAATGACATCTATATGAGTATTTATAGTTGGTTTAAAAAAGTCTTCTTATCTGAATTCAGGCACATTTCCTTATTTTCAGGGATTGCATCACGTCAGGCATAACTTTTTATAACGGGACATACACTCATTAAATCTAAACATTTTTGAAATTTTCTCCATGTGGCTGCTGGACGGTTCCATAAAAGTGCTGGTCCCTTTCCTAGGCCTTGGTACTGCTTTTCGGTCCCTATTAGAATAGCTTTGGGGAAAGGACTCAAATATCCCTGCATGCATTTTTCATCTGAACAAGTGGAAACACTGGGATGGACGTAAATTTATTTTCCTTTGATTTCTTTTTCCACTTTGAGTGGAGTAATCCCACAATAGTAGAATTGCTACTGTCCATGTGGTATCTTGTCTTGGTTCTTACAAGGAGAGAGTAGATATTTTTGACATGTATGAAAAATTTGAAAATAAAGTCATAAGTATTTCAAAATGATTCTCTGTCCAGCCTTTTCCTGCTTTCCTTCACTTTGAAGTCAGAACTCACCTTAGTTCCTGTCAGGGTGGAAGGCCTAAACTAGGGTGGTCTTTTGTCCATTTTTGCTATTCCTAAAGTGGCAGAATGCCAATCAAACTCTTAAATTGTCATTAGTCCCTTTGTCAAGAAACCATCTCTCGACAATGACATAGTTGCTAACTATTATGTTATCTCTCATTTTCCCTTTTTTGAGAGAGAATATTGAGAAAGTGATAGTGTGACAACTCCGACATCTGGAGGCCTCAGATTTTCTTAATCTCTTCCAGTTGGATTTTCAGCCTGGATAAAATAGGGACATAACCGTGCTCCAACAAGTCTAGTGCTGAACAAAGATCTATACTGATTTTTTAGGAACTATTGGCAGTCTTTTGATACCGTTGGCAGTGAGGCTTTGTTGACAATGATGGATCTCAAGGTAAAATTAAATCTGTTTGGTTGAATGCACATCTGGAATGAAGTTACTTTTGGGCAGAGTTCTGTAAAGCTTGACTCAGTTATCCCTAATGTTCATGTATACATTGTGAAGCTGCTGGGGGGAGCTAAAGAGGTATTTTGGGGCTGCAGTAGCATCATGCACGTGGTATCTTTTTTTTTTAAGCAAACCCAGGCAATGTAGTGTCTTTACTTCCCTAATGACTAATAAGATTGGGACTGTGTTGAGAAGAAGTTGAACAAAGCTCAATCCAGGAAAGATAAAGGTGAATCTGATTCACTGGAGGAAGCATTTAAAAGTATGGCTAGGCTGACATTTTCCCCAATGACTGCAGTAGTTTGCCTACATTTTTTCAGTAACGAATCTGGTCTTTAGGTACTTCTGAATCCCCAGATGCTCCTGCTGTCCCAGGTACTTGTGCTGTCCAGAAGACTTTAAAATCTGTGCTTAGTGCAATGGTCCCCAAACTTTTTATCTCGTGCTCACCCCTTACACTTGTCTGCACCCCTTACACTTGTCTGCGGGGGATGCCGCCAGGAGTAAGGGGGCCTAGCCTGGGGCCATAACTGGGGGTGGGAGCGGATCCCCGGGCACGGGGCCGACAGCCATGGTAAGCAGTTGGGGTCAGGACTAGGAGCAGAGCTGGGTGGCACTCCTTCCCCGCCCCGGCTGTGGGGGCTGGCCCGGGCCCCAGCCATGCCCTCCTGAACATTCCTCCACTCGGGGGTTCACCACAGATTTTGGAGACCTCTGGCTTAGTGTGAACATTATGATTATTCCACACCAATGTGACTTCTGACTTAATCACACCCTTGTCAGCTCTAGAGTAGATTACTACAATTGACTCTACAGGAGACTTGTAGCAGGGTGACTATCCCGCTCTGGCCCTGAAGGGGTTAAAGCAGCCCAGGAGAGGGCTGTGAATGGGAAAAGCTGGGCTGATTGGGAAAGCAGCCACAGCTGTAGCCAGTGCAGTCAGGGTCCAGCTGGCCCTTATAAGAGGATGGTGGGCCAGAAGGAGAGACACTCTCTCTCTAACAGCCGTGTTAGTCTGTATTCGCAAAAAGAAAAGGAGTACTTGTGGCACCTTATGCTCAAATAAATTGGTTAGTCTCTAAGGTGCCACAAGTACTCCTTTTCTTTTTGCTCTCTCTCTGGTTTTAGAGAGGGAAGGACCGGGCTGCCTGGGAAGCTGAGGAAGGTACCTAGGGTGAAGCAGTGCTGGGGAAGGGCAGAGGGAGCTGGGAAGTTCAGCCTAGCAAAACCCCAGGCTGCAGGGTTAGGGTAAAGCAGTGCTGGGGAAGGGCCGCGGGAGTTCGGGAGCTCCAGCCTAGCAAAGCCCCAGGCTGCAGGCCTTGTCAAAGGTCTGCAAAAGAGTACTGGGGCTGCAAAGGAGTACTGGGGCTAGAAGGGCAGAGGCAGCTGGTCCAACCCATGATGAGTGGTTTACAAACTGCAGTCTGCCCAGGGAGCGGGAGCTAAATGATGACTGGCAGTAGCCACTGAGGTAAGGTGGGGATAAAGGGTTGGGGGTTCCCCTGAGTGGGGAGACCCAGATTGTGGGTTGCTGGGGAGGGCAGAACCCCTGGGTAAAGGGCACTGGGGTCCGGGAGGCACACGGGGGCCAGCGGTACGCGAGACATCAGCTGGCAGAGGATGCTATGGGGCTGGAAAGAGCTAATTCCCTGGACACCCAGCAGGAGGCGCCGCACTGATGAGTCGCCGCTCTGTCACAAGACTGTACTTGAAGACTATTCAGAAGCTGCAGTTGATACAGAATGCTCTAACCATAACTTCAAGATCATATTATATGAATGCTCTAAATACTCCAATGATTTCTTGTTCCTAAGGCCATTGAAGGTGATGATACACGTTTCGATCCCAGCTATCTTACAGTCCACCTTTCTCCCTATGTCCACTCATAGCATTGGAGATAAGCGGATAGCTTTCATTGGCAATGTGAAGGTCTCCCAGTCTCCATACTGGGGCAGTGAGTTTTCAGTGAAATGCTTACAATGTTAGAATTAGCTTCTTCCAAATTTTATATGTTAAACCAACATAGTTCAACTTTGTTGGTCTGTAAGGCCGATGTTAAAGCCTACTCAAATTTTTATGATATTTTAGATTTTTGTTTATTTATATAATTAACACAGCATATTACCTGTACACTACAATTTAGAAACCACTAAAAATCAGAGTATTGTCCCACGGATCATGTAATCTAAATTACACTTAGTACAGCAGAGGATGTGTGCAGAAAACTTGTTTCTCTCACCAACAGAAGTTGGTTCAATAAAAGATATTGCCGCACCCACCTTGTCTCTCTACACTAAAGGATGATACACAAGGGTTGAGAAAATGGTATGGAGAACACAAGAATCGATTATATTTGGATTTTACTGCTGATTCTGAAAGTGACAATTTTCTAGTTTAGTTGATATTGAATAACATAAAACTGTGTCGTTTATTACCTCATGTACATGTGCCTGGGAAAATTTCAAAGGTTCATTTATAAAAATCTACACATCAATAAGTAACAGATCCCATCATAACTGGCTAATAGGAAATTACAGAATAATTCACAACCAGAATAAGAAAATAGTTCAAGGTAGTTTTTATCCATGGTTAGGTGCCACAGACGAAGTACTATACACAAAAGTCTGAGGTAGGCTCTTTTCCCCTGTATGTACTTTAATGGGCTTATTTCTATAATAAATTATTGCATCAATGTATATCTCATGAGAATAAACTACTGTACTCTTTCATATACTGTACCACTGACTATTAACTGCTTTTGTACATAGTATCTGTGTGAAGAATACAAAGATATACTTTTAATTCAGATACTCTTGAATAAGAGTTAATCTTCTGGTTTTTTTTCTGTTACCAGAAGGAACGTGCTGTAATTATTATAAAGTTAATATAATTAACATTTTAAAATATGGTACTTACTCATAACTACCTACTTAATTATACAGATGTAAATGCTTAATGAATATATTGTTCACAAAACAGTGCTACTAATACTTTAAATAAATAATGTTAGATACATTAATGTTTGCAGTCCTACTACTAGAGCTGAGTTGTTAATTTGAAGAATAAGGTAGCTGATTAATTTAGTGTTCTTTCTGGTTGCAATGTGAACAGTCTTGCAATTTCCTCAAATTTATTTTGTTTGCAATTATTCAACACTTTTTAAAGCTATGGACTGATTTCAAACAGTTATCTGTACCAATTCACTCTTTGAGCTGCCTTGGTTAGCTGCGGTTAGTTAGCTGCAGATTAGTTAGATGGTGTTATTTCTGCACTCTGTTAGGAGGAGTATACAAGCACTTTTCTCTCTCTCTCTTAAAATTCCCCTTGCATGAGGATTCAAATATGCATTTAAAGGAAAAACAAATAGGACATGCCTGAAACAAATTCATTTAAAAATTCCAGCAAATTGTCTCAAACTATAAGCAGCCTAGAACTCCAAAATAATCAATTTAGATACTCAAATATGAAAGGTTATCAGACTTTTTCTAAGCAAGTTTTATGTATTTAAATGTATTTTAAAAAAAATATTTTACTTTCTTCAGTATCATTTATCTGCTCTATGACTACAGAATACAGATTATAGTCAAGAATACAGAGCACTTGACAAGTATTTAAGGCTATGCTCAGGCATAATTACAGATATGGATAAGAAAACACTGGAGTAAAAGTTTGTAAAATGTACAGAACATTGTCTGGGTTTCCTTCAATTTTTCAGATGTTTATATTTTTGAGATCTCATAGGCACCAAAGAAGTGTCCCAGCTGATCACCTCTGCTAGGTGTACTACCAATAATTTGATGAGAAAGTTTGTCTTTATCATATGGGAAGACATGGTAGTAAGTGCACCATGAAAAGTGCTGAGCACTTCTTGTGAGATAATGAGTGCCATCAGCTCATTGGGAATTAATTATCTCTGCTGGGTGAAACTGTTGCTGTGCTAGTCAGCCAGGAAATGGGGTGGTGAAAGGCAAAAAAAAACCCCAAATATTTTTTTTTAGTTTGGTTTCGCTCATTTTCACTAGTTGTGTTTGTCAGACAGTAAGGGGGAGACTGATAATCAAAAGCTGCTGTTTGCTGGGCCATGTATTGGACTGCATATCCTGGCTCTTGTTTCAAGCTATCATACTCTTAGTAAAAGAAGGGCATTTTTAAGGGAAATTTGCCAAAAATCAGGATGAATCATAGCAAGTTTTGGAGCTCAGATAGCTCCCTGCCTCACAGGAGGTGTTCAGCACCTTGGGTGATTGGCTCTGGACCTGTCAAAGCTATAGGAATGCTTTTCAGATTCTGTTAGAATTGGTTATCTCAATAATTACGGTATGCATTTTATGTCATGACAATATTTAGGAGTTGTAAGCAACATTTAAATAAGCTGTCATTCTGTTAAAAATAGTAAGGCTTGGGTGGAGTAGGAGTCTGCTTCTCAGACTGATGACAGTAAGGAAAAAATCTTGCCATGCATGTGACACTCAAGCCTTCCTGGCTCATAAGCAAGGGACAGTCAAAGTTATACATTTTATGGGTAGCCAAAGAGCTCTGACATAGGTCTTTTAGATAAAAATATACCAGAGGGATTTTTTTTTATAATAACTACTCTTTGTTCATAAACACTTTGAGACTGACCTTCTATTTTAAATTCGCTGGAACTCTGAATAATTAGTACTTCCCGAGGAAAATGAAATTATATACTGAAGTCTTCTTGAGTCAATTGACCCTGAAATCTACTATGTATTGTTGTAGATTAATATGCATATTGCTGTACAGGAGATGGCTTTCTTGGGGGACAGCCAAAGACTGTGGAATGAACTCCCCCAGGAACTAAATACTATCACAAACGTCACCCAGATCCCACTGCTTGCCTTCTTTAACATAAACATAGCAATAAAAACATTCTACTACACACACTTCTTCCTCTGGGGAGAGGATGAGAGAACAAACATGTGACAGATGTTAGTCATGTTATTTAATGCACTGTTGGAAGGTGCTCAGATACTACTGTGATAAGCGTAGTACAAAAACCTATAGAAACATATAGAATAGATAGTAGTTCTGCATTTACCACTCTAGTAAAGCTATAGATAGTCAAAAAATACATTATCCACTGGTGCTTGAGAGCAGCTAAGAGAAGGACAAATAATAAAAATCTCTCATCCAAAATAACTTTACTAGTTCTGGGTTGTTATCTACAGCATTATTTGTCTACAATTTTAATAAGACTGTGGAGCTATTAAAATGTCAACAAAATGTATGTATAGTAATAAGAAGCTTTGCACTGATATAGAACTTCACATCTTCAAAGCAGTGTACAAACATTAACTAATTAATCCATTCTTCACTGCACTTGTGCTGTGTAGCTAAGTACAGTATTTGCTGTCCTTTTTGTAGGGTATGTCTACAACACAATTGTGGGGTATTATTGATGGGCTTCAGTGTGAGCTGTGCAAGCCTGCCTGGAACCCTGAGTAATTGCTTGGGTGGGTAGTCCATGCTTGTGCCAGTGCTACTTCATTGCTACCAGTAGCCACGCTAGGTAGAATAAAGCTAGCTCAGGTATGGCTACATGACATACAATCACATTATGTGATCACAGTGGTAGACATACCCTTATTGCAGAAACTGAAAAAAACAGAGAATAAGTGACATCCCCATGGTCAGTCAGTCAGTTTTGGTCAGAGTCAGGACTAAAACTGTACTCCAATCCTGTAATTCATTCACTAGACAATGTATTTATTTTATTTAGTTGATTGCTTTAAAAACACAATTAAAATGATAAAGTTATACATTATTCTGTGAAAAACAGGGAGAGAAATCAAACAAAGGATAACAATTTGTTCAACATTTTCAGCTGACAAAGTGTCTTCTGACACCTCACATTCACTGCATCTCTAATTCTGGAGAAGTCATATTAACGTCTGACATAACTTGATGTGATATTATACACTGCTCCACCCACGCACCCCTTTGTAAAGTCAACTGATGTGCTATAAATTATGTGTTATGTTTAAAACATGATGGTTGTTGGATTAGGTTAGGTTTTCCTGTAGAAAGCAAATATTTCTTCAGCCCCATTGGATAGAAAAATCTAGTACTTATTGAACTGGTACAGTATGCAGAAGAATCCCATCTGATCTCACATCCACAGGCAGGCATTTGATCTATCTGACTTACTCAGAAATTGCTTTAGCCATCTGCTTCCTTCTTGACTGAGCATTCCTCTTCCAGTGTAGTTTATATGCAGTCTTTTTCCTTCTGTCCCATGAAGAACTGATAATACAATTTACCATTCCAGCTTGATACTTTCTATAGCAGTATGAGAAGTCTTAACTGACAAGGTACACTGCATGAACATGAATTCCAGGCTTTAGGTCAATTTATTCCCCACTACCCCTGGCAAACTTGAAAAAAAAATTCCATTAAACCTTGAAATTGATAAAGGGATACTTCTCATCAGGGGCTTGTGATTCATCCAGTTTGTACCTTTCTTCTGAAGACTACTATATTGTGGGCCAATTTTAATGTGGGATTAAATAAAAAAAAGAGATCACTTCTTCAGTCTCCACTCCAGGAACTTTGCAACATGCTGCAGTACCAACCTAGTTTTAATGTGGCTATCTGGGGTATTGGAGTAGTGAATCTGCAGGAGCACGTGCTTTAGTGCAGGCTGGCCTGTGCAGGGTTTCAGGTGGGCTTTTACAGCCCACGCAGAAGCACATGCTGCCACTGTCTCATTGCCTTGGTACTTGAGCTAACTAGATTAAAGCTAGCTCGGGTATGTCTACACGAGGTGCATTCAGACCCTGTAATTATAGGATAGATGAGCAAAGAGACAAAGGAGAACTCACAGCCCAGACGGAAAGATGCTATGGTGGCGTTAAGCCACCTTTTCATGCTCTATCTTGGGTTGCTTCAGGGGCTGGAGAGGCTCCAGATGTAATTTAGGTAGCCCTTAGGATATGTTTCAGTTATGGCAGCCTCTTTGGACTGCCCGATGACCCCACCTGCTACTCAAAATGTCTTCAGAACTGTATCATGTAGTCCTGCTCTGATATATCCCTCCTGCCCAGCCCTGAACGCACCACCTCCCACACACTAGGGCTTGCCGCAGTCAACCTAGACTGTAAATCTGAGGCTGCTTTCTGCAGTGCTTGTGCCAGGGGAATCCTCCTCTAGCTTGGAGCAGGGCTTTTAGAGCCATTTCATGCTGCCCTAGTCCTTCTACTTGGTGTAAAGGGGCTGGAACAGGGGTGAGGATCTCACTAAAGAATTAAAACTAATAGATTAATAGTCAGATATAAATAGATGCTAGATTCTATCTAGCTATCTTATAGCTATCTTATAATATTATCTTCAATAAAATCTATCCACCAGCTACTCTTGTTCGTTTGTGAGAAGGGTGGGATTTAAAAAGTAGTGTGAACAAGCATGAAAATTAATGGTGGCCATGTTTTGCTTTATCCTGTTTCTGAAATTTCTTCTGTACCTTTCTGTATGGGAGAAATATCACCTTTTTATAGGGAACTACTTGTCAAAACGACTCTTATATTTCCTGAATGTTCGTATGGGGACAGATGTCACACAAATTACATTTCTGGCACATATTTCTGCAATATGTCCGTACTAAACAAAGATAGTTTGTCAAAATCAGATCTTTATAAGGTTTATATATAATCTTCTCTGTGACTTCCATATCTCATTTGCTCAAATGTCATTCAGATACACTTGGCAGATGGCTATAGTTCTCAAGGGTGAACTATATTCAATAATCTGCTGAACTATCCATGGCATACAGCATCGGTCCCGTCACAATTCCAACATGTCAGATTATAAAGATTTGCCATGTAATAATAATAATACAACATGGAGACATGTCAGCACTTGCCAAAGTGTAGGAGGAGGAAGGAAAAGAGGAAAATGGATTCTGGAATTATGGCATGTATGTAAGAAAATGTCTGAATTATTTATCTATTAATCCCTGCATGAAATACATGTATACAAGAAAATCTCTTTAATCAAACCTTGGAAAGTATATGATTGTATTGAGGGACATTTAATTTTTTCTACTTTCCCCCTTTTTTTTTTCAGTGTTGTGCCTTTGAAGTCAGTTGAATTTAAGCATGTTACAGTACTTTCCTGAATGAGTGTTCAAACATGTTTATGTTTAAGCAAATGGTGAACTGGAGCCAAAATTAATAATTTTATATACCAGGCTATAAACATTTCTGTGTATTCTTATTTTAAAGACCGTCCTGTTTCTGATACCACCTAAGGGCCATTTTTGTAATCCCAAATAAAACCACATTGCTGAAAATTAGTACACATCCGTGCTATTCAAATCATTACAGGTGAAGTTTTTATGAAAATATTTGGCTATATACATATGTGTACAGTAATACCATGGAGGTCCAATGCTATATATTGAGCAAATAACACAGCTAGATTTACATTAACATTTTAAACAGGAATTTTAATGGCATGTGTATGTGTTAGACAAATAATTCATGTTATAGAATAGCTTCAGGACAGGCTTTAAAAAAAAGCAAAGTAAAGAAATCCAGTAAAAATGATAAGACTATGAAACAATATAGGAGATGGTTAACAAAATAATGGTTAACAAACTATCAGTAATTCACATTATTAAGCCTGCTTTTCAATTGCAATGGTGAGGTGCTTTAAATGAGTAGTGCCTGCTTGTTTTATTTTAGGATAGACTTTTCCTTCCTTTATCCTGGAAACATTGTTATTTATGCATGCTCCTTTGGATTTGTTTTATATGCAAAAGTGAACAATTTCTTTAGTAGCGAGGTTGAGATAAAGTCAATGTGGTGATGAGTCTGCATGGAATCATATTATACTACAGACAATCAGGTCGTGTCGCTTAGTGAAGCAAGAAAATGCCAAGCTACGTTGAGTCTTAAATGTCGAAGTTGTGAGAATGGAAATTACTTTAAGTATGATACCATACATGAAAAAAAGTTACTAGGAGGTGGTTTCTTTTACAGATGTGCTGGAAAGTTATTGCTCCTGAATATAGGCATTATTGGGACTCATTTACCTGCTGATTAGCAAGAATATCACCCCAAAGCTAGACAAAGCTAGACCTGAAGGCAATACTTTCACGACTGATCTTACAGGCCAGGCTAACTAATGGTTCTGGTAGGAATGTTATGAATCCACTTTTTTCTGGATTCACCAGACCCCTGAAATGCTCCCTCAGCCTCCACTGAGCACTAAATATGGTACAAGAGGTAGTGGGTATGGGTTGTTGGCAGGCTGGAGATACTCATCAGACAGAACTTAGCAGCAGAAGACCTATGAAGAATTTGAGAAGCAGTTTGTAGCTGCAGCATTTGGTACTTAGTATCTTCTAACTTACACTAAGTTGGCAGAGTGTGAACACTTACAGAGCACAAAGTGCCAGTAATTGCATCTAAATTTTAATTAACATAATTGCATTCTCATACAAATATTAATACCATAATTCCTAGCCTTTAAGCAGCTGGCAACCTTTCCCCAGCTACCAGGATTCCCTATTTATTCTCTTGCTATTAGAACAGATAATACAAATCAAATGCTGAACTACACAATAGATAAAAATATTCAGGCATAATTTGTCCCTTTACAAGTCTTTTGTATTGCCCAACTTTCATAGGAAACTGTTTATTTAAAAGGTTTCTGCTGCAACTTTCTTTAAAGTTTCATATGCAGTTGTCATAACCATAAGGGTAGCCTAAAATTCTTCCTTACCTGTAAGGGGTTAAGAAGCTCAAATAACCTGGTTGCACCTGACCAAAGGAACCAATGGGGACAAAAGATACTTTCAAATCTCGGGGAGGTCGGGGGGCGGGGGAAAGAGAGTGTTTGTTTTGGGTTCTTTGTTTCTGTGGCCGTTCTCTCTTGGGACTGAGAGGGGCCAGACAGAAATCCATCTTCTCCAACCCATTCTAATCCAAGTCTCCAATATTGCAACCAGTATAGGTAAGGCAGGCAAGGCAGATTAGTTTATCTTTTGTTTTGCTTGTGAATTTTCCCTGTGCTAAGAGGGAGGTTTATTCCTGTTTTCTGTAACTTGAATTTTCCCTGTGCTAAGAGGGAGGTTTATTCCTGTTTTCTGTAACTTTAAGGTTTTGCCCAGAGGGGAATCCTCTGTGTTTTGAACCTGAATACCCTTTAAAGTATTTTCCATCCTGATTTTACAGAGATGATTTTACCTTTCTTTTTTTTTTAAATAAAATCTTTCTTTTAAGAACCTGACTGATTTTTCCATTGTTCCAAGACCCAGGGGTTGGGTCTTTGATTATTTTGTAACCAATTGGTTAGGATATTATTCTCAAGCCTCCCCAGGAAAGGGGGTATAAGGGCTTGGGGTGATTGCTGGGGAAAGAGGAACTCCAAGTGGTCCTTTCCCCTGGTTCTTTGTTAAATCACTTGGTGGTGGCAGCATACCTCAGTCCAAGGACAAATAGAGATTTGTGCCTTGGGAAGATTTTAACCTAAACTGGTAGAAATAAGCTTAGGGGGTCTTCATGCAGGTACCCACGTCTGTACCCTAGAGTTCAGAGTGAGGCAGGAACCCTGACAGCAGTGCAGATACTTTATATAAAAGTTTTGTTTCGTCAAAATCAATTTTCCATTTTTTAAAAAAGAAAAATTGTGACCAGCCCAATCTGCAACTAAGATAAAGATAATGTACATAAAACTGACTGTGCCAGTAGTGAGAGGGAAACACAAAACTACTCAGCCTTACACACCAAGTTTTAGAATAGTGATTAAATCACAGCATCAACAGTGATCAATGAAACATCAACTTCACCTACTGAACAAATTATCTGATAAATACCTATGACCAGTTTCTTTGTTAGATAAAATTGCTGTTAAATGCACCGAAGCACCATTTCAAATTGTGATGCATAGCTTCTGTTCATTTTTGTTTCTTTTCTAAGTAACAACATTTAAAAACAAAAGGTGGCTGGCCTTTTGGCAGATATTTCATCACAGCCTTCATCAGTTTATGAAACTCATGCTTCCTGTAGAAACCCAGCTGATGTGTTTTGCTCTCAACAGAGGTTTTTATTTTTCATATGATTCTTTTTTTCCCCTTTTTAAAACAATCTTTTAATTTGCATCTTGTGAAGCATCAACTTCAAGATCCAAAAATGAAACAGTGAGTAAGTTGACTCTGGTAGACCAGGTGCCAGCTCATGACAAGGTCCCCATGTCTCAGCTGAACACTGACAAATGCATAGCTGGAATTGGTCTGGCTCACCTATGTGTTAGTACTGTTAAAATATTACCATGTAAGAATGTGTTTAGTGTTTAAACTTTATTGAAAGCTTTGAGTTGCTGCATGCATTAGTCTCACTTATAACATCTCAGATTGTAAGGTAATATTTGAGCAGTTGTATTGTGGGACTCTGTGACTGTGTAAATCACCAGACAGGACAGAGCCACTAATATTTGTGAGGGGTTAATCTTCAACAGAAGTTGTTATGCCCTTCCCAAAAGGAAAGGAAAGTCCATCAATACTAGATAGACTATTGCGGGATGTTGCAACTGGAATTTCCCTGTGTAACATCAAAAACAGGACAAAAGACTTTTGCTGTTCTGCCCTCCTGCCTATGAAGGTAAGTCATGCAAGTGAACTCCTCCCATCATCTGAGCTTGCAGCTCAAAGCACATGGCAGGAGTGGAATAAAACCCCTAAAAAGGAACTGATTTCCTCTATGCTGCTTAGACTCTGGTGGGGAGGGGGAGAAGGTTTTTCCAGGCTTGGTTTAGCCCTAAAGTACATATAGAGGTTGCATATTACCGCAGCTTCTATCACCTTTTGGAACCAAATACAATAACTCATTTGCATGTGTATGTTTACCTGGTTTAGCGTTATAAACAACTTTTATTTCTTTTTCATAGTTAATAAATCTTTAGTTAGTTTATTCTAAGATTGGCTACAAGTGTCTTTGGTGTAAGATCTAAAGTGTAATTGACCTGGAGTAAGTGATTGGTCCTTTGCGACTGGGAATAACCTGAATATTGTTGTATTAGTTTATTGTACATTATACCTGTACAGTAATTTATTGTAAATTATACCTACATTTACAAATTGACTGTGGTGACATCTTATGAAGAATGACTGGAGAAATCAGAAGTTGATTTGAATCAAGTGTTTGTTTGTTCTTGAGGGTGAACATGTGATATTTCAGTAATTGACAAACTCAGATATAAAGCTTGAATGGCAAACTGATAAACACTTGTTATGTTAAATATGAGAACTAAAAACCTTTCCAAAACATAAATATGTGCATAATTTTCCTTTCCTTCTCATTTAGCTTCTCTATTTAATAGCACATATGCTTGCTGTGGGCAGACCCATACACTTTACAGATCTTTACATTCCCATGTGCATTTTGTGAACTTCCTCTGGAAACTGGTAAGACTAATCAAATGAGAGGTATTTTGCATTAGTGGTCTTGATTGTTATTAATGAAGTATGACACTTTGCTATCAGGAATGCAAATCTCTTAATTTCTTTTTAAGGAAACATAGGGATGGGAGGGAGCAGACATGCTGTTATGTTAGGAAGCCACTCAAGGTAAAAAAGGAACAGTGCCAAATACATCTGCATATTGGGCACTTGTAGCGAGGAGGCGTGGCCTCCCTCAGAGAGCAACAGGAAGGGATCAAAACCTGCCCTCTGGTGGGAAGAACTAGGAAAGCCACATCCGCCCCGCCAGAAGGGGAAGGACGGAACAGGAAGTGGAAATACAAAAGGTGAGCCCTGCAGCTCAGTTGAGCTGGAGCTGCCATGGGAGACAGACACATCCCGCCTGCTGCTGGAGCCTGCAGAGGAGCTGCCAGGGCTGCCTCCCGAGGACTGGCCAGAACTCCCAGGGCAGCCAGCTGACCGAGACCCTGAGGAGCTGCTGAGACTGCTGCCAGAGGACTGGCTACAGCTCCCCGAGATGACTGGCCAGTCCCATGGAATAGAGGTACCAAACCCCGAGGAAGTAGGAAGCAGCCCAGGGGAACTAGACAATCATCTGGTTGAGCGTTGGCCTGATACTAGGTCAGTGTGTTGCAGGGGGATTCCCGCTGACCCAGTGGCGGACCACTTCACCACTGTTAGGGCCCTGGGTTGGGACACGGTGGAGTCGGGTGGGCTCATGTCCTCCTACCCCTGGCCACCATTCCCTGGGGTGGAAGCACCCCCCTCCCAATTATCTGAGCCCCTAGACATTGCTGGTGCTCCCCCTTACCTGTGCCCCTCAACGTTGCTGGTGTTCCCCATTACCTGAGGCTTAAAGACTGCTTAACCGTTCTACCCTGATTACAGGCCAGTGCCTACTAGTTGTTTGCTGCCTGCACTGACTGAGGGCCTGACACTCATAGACTATGTAACTGCTCTGTCCTGATTGCAGGTCAGAACCTACTGTGTGCTGCTCTGCCCTGACTGAGGGCTTGGGGCTCAGAGACTGTTGGCCTGTTCTGCCAGGCCACGGGGCCAGGGAACTAGGTGCAGCTACTTTCCCCCTTTGAGCTCACCTATGCAGGTATGCATCAGCGAGGAGGCATGCCCTCACTCGGAGAGTGACAGGGAGGGATGGCCATGCAGCCTACAGTACTAAAATTATCCTTGCTGATGCAGCGTGAACTGGCTTAGATGGAGCGTGGTCCATCTTGCTGTTGGTCTAAAAATGAGTGGTGTGTCCTTGTAGTTAATATATATTGCTGGTCTGCAGCAGACTCAGTAGGTGGACATAGAACTAGGCATAACACAAACCAGCAGATTAAACTCTCACTGAATATGGCTTGGTGATAGGGTGGTGGCAGGTGATTTATGCACCATTGTTCAGTCTGTGGCTAGATATCCCTCTTTTCTCTTTTATTCTCTCAATTGTGGCTTGTTTGAATTTCTGATTGTTAGATTTGACAGGTGTAGAGCCAAATGATTAGTGTCAGTTAATTTAAAATGAATAGACTATGTATTGATTTATGCTCTGTGTAAAAATCCCTGGATCGGAATCTAATCAGTTTTCTGTTAGCAATGAGATGGTACATTTTCCTGTATCTGATTGTGATTTCACATTCTTACATTACTGCAAGGTAAGAATTTTCTTGAATACTACTTGTCTGCATGTCCTATCTTAAGTTCATTTAGTTTTACAGCTATCTAGTACATATATTTTGTTATATATTATAGTTGGGGCTGGATGAATGGGGAGACTGGGGCTTGGGAGCAGAGAACATATGTGGGAGGTGTGGCTGGGAGCCAACTAGCTGGATGGGGGACACTGAGACTGGACGA
This sequence comes from Natator depressus, assembly GCF_965152275.1. Lineage (NCBI taxonomy): Eukaryota > Metazoa > Chordata > Testudines > Cheloniidae > Natator > Natator depressus. The sequence goes on along the minus strand of NC_134240.1, from coordinate 98,392,970 downwards.
GGAGCTGGCAAGGGACTGGAATTAGTAACAGAGAAGCAGAGATTGGGGGCAGTGGGAGAGGAGAGACAGCTCTGACAAGAAGCTGGAGTGTGGGGTCAGAACTGGGAGTGGGTGACCAAAAGACACTGGAGCAAGCAGCTAGGGAGGCAGTGGAGGGGGAGGGAGAGGCAGATCCCACAAGGAACTGGGAAGTGGGACTGTGTGTGAGGAGTTGAGACTGGGGGTCAGGGGAAAGATTGAGCAAGTCTGGAGAGCAAGTCCAGCAAGTCTGGAGAAGAAGACTAGGACTGACTGGACAAGGAGATGGGGATTAGGATGAGAAGCATGAGAATGAGAGGCTGGAAGTTAGTAGGCAAGGAGAATGGGACTGGGAGGAGGAGCCAGAGGCTGGTTAGAGACTGGACTCGGACTAGGGTGACCAGATGTTCCAATTTTATAGGGACGGTCCTGATATTTGGGGCTTTTTCTTATGTAGACACCTATTACCCCTCACCCCCTTCCGATTTTTTACACTTGCTATGTGGCCACCCTAACTGGGACAGAGACAGGTTGGAGGGGACAGAGCAGAAGGGGTCAAGCTTGTGGGGAATGGGCCAAAGATTCTGTGATACCAGAGAATACTCTCCTCTGGAATCTGCAATGGAACCCAAGAGTCCTGAGTCTCAGGATTCCTCTGCTGTCAGTAAATATCTGTGAAATCCACTGGTAGAGTGTCCCATTACCCTCTAGTGCTGCTCCACATGGAGAAGACAGCCTGCTCCTGCTTTCTATTACTAAGGGCACGTCTACACAGGCAAACTTACAGCACCACTCAGAGAGCTCTGAAGGGAAACTGCTGTTGTGTGTTCACACTGTCAGCTGCCTGCGCAATAGCGTGTTCACACTTGGAGCACTAGCAGTGGTATTCAGAGTGGTGCACTCTGGGCAGCTATCCCCAGAGCACCTCTTTCTCTTCCGCCGCTAAGACTTGTGGGAAGGCGGATGGGGTTGTGCGGCATCCTGGGTCCTGTCCCAATGCCCCATGATGCTTTGCATCCCAGAAATCCCTGTGCTTCCGTCCGCATTTGGCACCATCTTTCAACGTTTTGTACATTGTATGCCCTGCCTCTTCGGACTGCAGGAATGGGTCCCGAACTGTTGACGAGTATGCTGCTCAAGTAGCAGTGGAGCTGTTCCTTAAACTACAAAGGCAAGAGGAGTGTGACATTGATCTCGCCACGCATACTAGCTACGACACGAGATTGCTTGTGGCATTCATGGAGGTGCTGACCACAGTAGAATACCTCTTTTGGGCTCAGGAAACAAGCACTGAGTGGTGGGATCACATTGTCATGCACGTCTGGAATGACAAGCAGTGGCTCAGAACTTTCGGATGAGGGAAGCCACATTCATGGGACTGTGTAATGAGCTCGCCTCAGGCCTGCAGCACAAGGACACGAGAATGAGAGCTGCCTGTCATTGGAGACTCGCATGGCAATTGCACTGTGGAAGCTGGCTACTCCATACTGCTACCAATCAGTCGCTAACCACTTCGGAGTGGGAAAGTTGACCATTGGACTCGTGTTGATGAAAGTGTGCAGGGCCATTAATCGCATCCTGCTCCGAAAGACTGTGACTCTGGGCAACGTGCGTGACATTGTAGATGGCTTTGCACAAATGGACTTCCCTAACTGCGGAGGGGCAATAGATGGCATGCACATTCCAGTTCTGGCACCAGACCACCTAGCCCCTAATAGCAAGGGGTATGTCTCAATGGTTCTCCAGGCACTTGTGGATCACCATGGGTGTTTCACAGACATTAGCGCAGGCTGGTCCGGAAAGGTGCATGACACAAGCATCTTTCAGAACACTGGCCTGTTCAAGAAGCTGCAAGCAGAAACTTTCTTCCTGGACCAGAAGGTCACCGTAGGGGAAGTCAAAATGCCCACTGTGATCCTGGGACACCCCGCGTACCCCTTAATGCCATGGTTTATGAAGCCATACACGGGGCAACTTGACAGCAGCAAGGAGCGGTTCAACAACAGGCTGAGCAAGTTCAGAATGACTGTTGAGTGTACTTTTGGCCATTTAAAAGCCCGCTGGCGATGCCTGTATGGGAAGCTGGACATGGCCAATGACAATATTCCTATGCTTATAGCCGCGTGCTGTATGCCCCATAATATTTGTGAAGGGAAGGGTGAAAGCTTCATTCAGGGCTGGACCGCAGAGGCTCAGTGCCTGGAGGCTGAGTTTGAACAGCCAGAGACCAGGGCTATTACAGGGGCACTGCACGGGGCCATAATGATCAGGGATGCCTTGAGGCAGCAATTTGAAGCTGAAAGCCACTAATATTTGTTGCTCGGATTTCGGTGCTTGTAATGCTAGGAGGTGATGGTGCACATGATGCAATAAGGGGGTTTAACATAATTGTATGTTGCTCTGCAGGGCTCTTTTTGCTTTCACTTAATAGAATAAAGATTGCTTTCAAACCAACACAATTGTTTTATTAAAAGACAACAACCGGAGGAGAGAGTCAAACGACAAAAATACATCAGCAGGGAGGGGGATGGAGGAAGGGAAGGTCCCAGGAGGAGCGTTCCCGGGACGGCTACAGATTTGTATATTTCCAGGGATCATATCCAACCTTCTCCTCTGGAGTACAGTGCAGCAGGTACCACACTTCAGCAGGGGCAAACTGCAGAGGGACGGGTGTTGAGTGCAGTGGGTAGTGGGAGTCTACAGTGCTGGGCGGTGAGGAGGGAGGAGTGGAATGCTGTGGGTAGAGACTGGAGTCAGGAGGTTAATAAGAGTGTATCGGCAGTGTCTGTGGGATGCATGAGAGAGTTTTTCCTCAGCGGCTTCAGGGGTGGGTGGGCATGGAGCTGCTCTGTTTGAAGACCTAGTATTGCCTGGAGCATGTCCACTTGGTACTCCATAATGTTTAAAAGCTGCTCTGTGGCTTCTTTCTGGTGTGCTGCTTTCTCCTTTGGTCCCTCTTCTGCTGTCCCACCACTCCTTCAATTCCTGTTTCTTGGCGGCGGAGTGCATCATAACTTCCCGCAGAAAGTCCTCCTTAGTTCTTCTTATCCGCTTTCTAATTCTGCGCAGCCATTCTGCTGCCAATAATAAAGACGGAGGCTGGTCTCCCAAGGTCATCTCTGAAGTTTAAATGCAACTTTTTACAGAAGCGGTATTGTTTGCAACACAGACAACACTGATTCAGTGCTTTAAAACACAGCCAGTACTTACAGACCTGTCACTAACTGGCTGACCCCAGGCAAGCACACATGAGCCACAAGACCCCCAAAATGGTGAATAGTCGCAGGGGCAGGGTAAATCACTCTTCCTGGACCCTGCTGTCCACTGGGCACATGGCTCTTGGGGAGAGCCAGCACTGTAGTCGGGGGCTGATAATCATTCCTGTCCCCACACTTTCCACAGGATGTGATCAGAATGGAAGATATCTCACTGCTGAGGGTGAGCAAGGGAGGATCTTCTCCAAGATTGCGGCTTCCGCCCTGGCCACTATGCGGCTCACCTGTGTGCAGCAATGGTCCTCCTTTCTCCCCCGTGATGGCACAGTGGCACGGGAAAGTTACCGTTAATGGGGCAAGAAACAAAGCAGCTCTGCCGAAGAACCTGCAGCAGTGGATTGCCCAGTATCTCCACAGGAGTTTCCTGGAGATCTCTGAGGGAGATTCCCGTGAAGTGAGGGAGTCAATCAACAGCCTGTTCCGCCGCTCAGACTAGGCATGCGGTGGGAGTCAAGCCTGCTTTCTGCAACCCTCCTGCCCCCGACAACTTGCTTCAGCAATTCTCCAGATCAGATCCACTTACCAGAGGCCTCCTCTCCTGTTTGTGCTTCACCAAAATCCAACTGCCGTGACTGGCTAGGCTCCTCCAGGGTAGAAAAGAGCTCCTGGCTGCATTCATCTCTGGTCTCCGAGTCATCCTCTGCCCCTGAGCATAGACTCTAGTAATAGCATGCAGAAGTGTTGGAAACAAATGGGTATGTATATATGCATTCTAGAACCTAGTCTTGATTAACAAAGTGTTCTCATGTCTAATGAGGTATTGCTCATCCAAAATCCCTACAACGCTTTACAGCCCAGAAGCTGTGACCTTTCTTTCAAGAGACGCGCATGATGTCAGTTTGCCTCCTAGGTAAAGGATTACAGTGTGTTTCTTTGCGCTGCAAGATATACCAGTCCAATCCTGGTGTCTTTGTTCACAAACAGGACATACAATTGCTGTTTGTATCTTCCTGTAGATTTCCTCTCATGCAAATAGACATAAAGTCTGAGGCCCAATACATATAGGGCCAGAGAGGGAGACTGGTGTCAGTTATCTCCTGCCAAAAGGGAACATCTCTGAGAAATGTCACTTCCCAGTGACCTGCCTTAATTCCATTTAAGAGCATAGTTTTCAGTATAATATATAAATCCTTAAACACTATCTGTACATACATTTCCCAATGATTATGATGACCAATGCACTACTGGCTCTTGGTAGAGATCTCAAGTGCCATCCTTTGAACTATTATACTGATATATGACCCAGGAGTTCAATGTATAACCCACTGTGCCCTCTGCCAGTTGGAATCAAGGGGTCTCTCAGTCATAAATATGATGGAATTTCAGTTTTTAGGGGTTTTTTTTAAAGCAAGGAAATTACACACTAATGCTACATTAAAGCAACATTATTAAGGTTTCAAAGGTAAGCATGCAACAAGTTAGGAAATACCAGATTTAAGATGGTCGATGCAACCTTAATTCAGACCCCTTGTGCTTATCTATTATGCTACAGTCTTTAATTACATGATCACATACTGTTGTTTTCACAAGACCACTGCCTGATACAGTGTACAAGATGTGCTGCTCTGGCTATGAATCAGAGTTGTGTCGTAAAGAGGACTATTGTCTCTAGGATTCCTGCCTCATTTATTGCAGAAGTTGAAATGGCATGCCTAGGCCTGCCCAAAGCAAAAGGCCTGCCCCCTCCACCATGGGGAGAAACCGCTAAGCTCAGGTAACAAATGATTTCTTGGGACAAGGAATAAGAAAACAGGAATGGGAGGGAAGGTCAAAGGTTAAAAATCAGGTATCCAAAAGGGGACCCCAAGCAGAGAACCCCTGACAGTGCCCACCACTCCTGAAAGGTGTCTAAGAAGTCAGTGGATACCATGCAGTGGAACTCTGCCTGGGGTCATTTGGAAGGTGTGTAGTGAATGAGCAGGGGTTTGTAGGAAAAGAAAAGATGGTCCCATGACTAAAGCGGTTGAATGTTCTTCATGTGGAGCAGTTGAATTCTATCCCTGCCTCTGCCACGGAGTTTGCGGTCAGATCATTTAAACCAAACTTCACACTGGTGGTCACTAATTGTGTGTTCCTCATTTACTAGGTGCCGGCTATGGTATCCTGGGGCTTGATTTGCAGAAGTGCTGAGCACTCAAACCTGCAACTGATATTACTGGGATCTGGGCTTGAATATGTAAAGTGCTGAATAATACCAGGTTGAAAAATCACTGCTGAAAAATCAGGCATCTCCCATTAGGCTCCCAAAATTAGTGGATACTTTTGAACTTAATCTCTCTTTGCTACAGTTACCCATTTGTAATAGAAATAATAATACAAACCCCCCTTATCTCACAGGGGTTTGTGAAGATTAATTGTTTAATGATTGTGAAGCACTCAGATACTATTGTGATGAGCACTATAGAAAAACCAATGAGGAAATTAATAATTGTCTTTACAGCAGGGTTTGAATAGTCTGCAGTAAATAAGGCCTGGGGCCACACATTGAACGATACCAAATATTCAGTACTTGCTTATTAAGTGAGCACTATCCAATCCATGCACTGAATGAGGCAGGGGTCCTGTGGAAAGGAAATGTATATGAAAAAGGGGGACAAATTAAGGTTGTACAAGGAACCTTAATTCTGGCATATCCTAACTTCTGTAAAAAGAAAAAGAGTACTTGTGGCACCTTAGAGACTAACCAATTTATTTGAGCATAAGCTTTCGTGAGCTACAGCTCACTTCATCGGATGCATACTGTGGAATGTGCTTGACTTTGCGACCATAATAATGTTCTTTTTACATATTTGTTGTGTGCAGTGTTCATACAGACATTTATCCAGCTTGGTTGTACATTACTTCATAGAGAATTTTCTTCATAATCCTATAAAACAATTTCAAGATATATACTGTTGCATGAACAATGAAAGAAAATAGAACTAAGGAAACAGAGGTTAACAATCCTAAATTCACAAGTTGTAAATAATATGTGGTTAGTGGATAAAGCAACAGTAAGAACAGTAATGTGTGAGAAGCTTGTAAATGCAGTTTTGCTTACTAGCATACTCTGTGGACGTTCATGATCTGCACAGTGATGTTGCAAAAATATGCAAGCCAATTACAAAGCATGACACAATGTAAACTGTAATGCATGTGTTAGTCTGTTGTAGAATATGTATATAATCAGATATATTATGTGCTTTGGAGCTGTGGTAAACCCCTATAACCCACCCCACTGCGTTTGAGCTTGATTACCTCAGTGTAGTGTTGCTGTAAACCAATAATGTTCCCCTCCCCCAGTATGAGTCTAGATTCAGGCTAATTTCTTGAGAACGGAGTGGAAAAGAGCTCAGAGAAAGAGCCCAACATGGTGAACTATTGCAGTTAAAATAATTTGGGCATGTTCACGTGATTTGCTACTAATAATCCAGTTGTCATCCTAGGTGCCTCGATATGAAATCTGAGGCAATGATTCTGATGTATTTAATTTTGGTGTAATTCTTTCAAATCATTTGTAGGATGCACAGTTCTGTGAATATATACTACATTTGTACCCAATGTGTTCTCTTTGCACTGTTTGTAGAAGTATGTCTCCTTTTTAATAATAATTGCACTAAATTAATCTTTTGTGTAACTCTAATGAAGACGAGGATGAAATTGACAATGTAATTTTCAAATATATCAGGCAGACTTCAAATCTATTTATATTTTGAATGCACTTCATCATACAAGTACATTAACTACACTGTAACTATACTGTAATTAAAATAAGGTTATAAATTTTGTTTTATGTAATTACTAGTAATTGATTTAAATGGAAGCGTAATACCTTCATTTACTTAGTATAAGGCTAAGTTTTTTTAAATACAGTGTCCATGTAGGAACACTGGATTGTTGCAAAGGAGACTGAGCTTTTCATTTTCAGGTGAGTCGTTCATACCTTACCTTTTTTTCCCATCCACCTCTACTACCATCCTGCCCAATCCTTTCTTTCTAGTGTCTCTTTCCAGGCTCAACTTTTTCATGCCACTGCCTGAATTTGCAATCTGATCTGCATGGGTGAATCCCAACACCTGCAGAATCCCACTGAAATCACAGAGTTCTACAAGAGCTCGGTGGTCCACTCACATGGATCAGATTACATGACCAGATCCTATGTTTAGGATAGCCTTTCAAATCCTATGTGCCGAGCAACTTCTTCCTCTTCCATTTTCTTAAAACTCACGATTTTTGCTTTGCCTTCCAATACTGGTCGTGCATGGTTTGCAGTTAACCACTGCCATGCTTCTCATGTAGATGTACAAATACCAAGTGTCAGAGTGGTAGCCGTGTTAGTGTTTATCAGCAAAAAGAATGAGTACTTGTGGCACCTTAGAGACTAACAAATTTATTTGAGCATAAGCTTTCGTGAGCTACTCAGATAAATTTGTTAGTCTCTAAGGTGCCACAAGTACTCCTTTTCTTTTTGCGGATACAGACTAACACGGCTGCTACTCTGAAACCTGTCATGGGGAAATAGTTTTTACTTTGTGTAATGACCCATCCACTCCCAGTCTTTATTCAAGCCTAATTTAATGGTGTCCAGTTTGCAAATTAATTCCAATTCTGCAGTTTCTCATTGAAATCTGTGTTTGAAGTTTTTTTGTTGGAGTATTGTGACTTTTAGGTCTGTAATTGAGTGACCAGGGAGGCTGAAGTGTTCTCACACCTTCTTGTCAACTGTTGGAAATGGGCCATCCAGATTATCACAACAAAAGTTTTTTTCTCCTGCTGATAATAGCCTACCTTAATTGATTAGTCTCGTTATAGCTGGTATGGCAACACCCATTTTTTCATGTTCTCTGTGTATATATAATCTTCCTACTGTATTTTCCACTGCATGCATCCGATGAAATGGGTTTTAGCCCACGAAAGCTTATGCCCAAGCACATGCCTGGCTTGAGTTTTTGGTTTCAGTAGCAAGTGATTCAGGGAAAACTCACATCTGGCATGATTTTCTTCTTGATAATGAATTAATCTCCTAAATTAGCATGATTTTATAAAAATAGCCAAAAAATAGTTAATTAAAAAATCAGTTTTCTGTGTGATGTGATGCTTTAGCAAGAATTTTAATCTATGGTGTAATTTACACCCTGCTGCATATTAACTTCATTAATTTAAATATTTAAGATTCAACCTTTTGATCTATATTTCTTCATCTGGTTGGCCATTATTAGAAATAAACTTATATGTAAGTGATCTGCATTCTCATGGCCCAAGAAATTGAGGTTTTGCATATAGCTCCTGAAAACTAAATTTAAACCATTATTTTCATCCATGTTAGCAGTAACTGGATGCATTATACAGCAAAGATACAAATGAAAGAAAAGGTCACTTTTTCAATAGGCTTCCATCAGAAAAAATACAGTTAATAAAAGAAGAACAGAGTCTAGCTGCAGGAAAGAAAACATTTGTTTGTTTCCTACAGAATCTTTTTTTAATTTAAAATAATTTTGAATAAATTACAGGATCCTGGATCTTACGAAAGGCACAGTAGCATGCTCCTACCTTCTACTTAGCCTGTAGCATCTTTCACAACACCTGCAGTTTCTTCCCAACGTGCGCTGGCTCTGAAGGCAGTCTTTCTGAAGTTGCTTTAGCAACTTCTCTCGGTTTTTTCCCTTCCCTCTTCAAGTTTTCTCTTTCATTTCTACTAGCCTAAATGTAAATATTTACATTACAACACAATGTGGGGAAATAACCATTTTTAAATATATGCTGAAAGCGCACAGCTAAAATTCTAATAGGCATGTGCAATTCTTATAGATGTGTGCACATCATGTGCATGCTCATGGAGGACTGAATAATGAAGGAAAAGTAGAGAGAGGAGGAAACCAGATGGTCTGATGTAACTGTGTTTTGGTTTTTGCAAAGACCTTTATGGTCAAGGATAAAAATACAAAAAAAAACCCCATTAAATGTTTTCGAGTTTCAAGTTTTCCCTTCTCAATTGACTGACTGACTCAAGTCCAAATAATTTTTGTTACCTGTTTGAACAATTCTTGCCCTTCTCCTAGAAGTAAGAGGAAAATAAAATTAAAATGATATGATTCCCCAGGGCTCAACGTTACTAATGTACAGAATACATGGGAATATGCAGTAAACCTCAGCCCCAGCACTATCAAACAAACATGTCTATATCCAGTCACCAAATGTCCAGCAAAGCAAAAATGTATACGTGAACACATTTATCTAAGTCCTACTGTTACAAAATGTATATAGAAACAAACAGTTAATCATAATTCAGCACTTACAGGTTCCATATAGGAGCATGCATTAAATGCGCCTACTTCACTGTGAAGACACAGGTAGGAGCAAAAGAACCCATCACCCAGCAATACTGCAGGATCATGCATCAAAACAGCCTTGAGTGGTAATAGCAAAAATGCATTTCTGCTGGGGCCTGCTTTCCAGCATACTCTTACATGTTCTGTTGCTATATGGATATACAGGAAACCAGCCCACTGGACTCCATATCAGTATTTCTTCTATATATTTTTTTTTGAATATGTTCAAATGACTGCCTGAGCTTGTTTAAAATCTGAGTGTTGTCTGTCCCACTCTCATTCCTTTTCACTTACTCTATCCCCTCATTCCCTCTCTGTCTTTATCCCCCTTCCCTTCCCGATCCCATCCTCCTATCCCATGTCCAAGACTCTCTCCCCTGAGATTATAGGGACCTCCTGAGTCTCCAAAAGCAGATCTGAAACAAATAGGACTTTTACTATTAGTATTTTTAGTTATTCCATTTATAACTACATTTTCTGACCCATTACATAAACCATTTAGCTAGTTTTCAGAAATGCATTTTCTATATAACCCATTTCCATCTTCCTGTGTTATATTTTTATATACACAATTCAAATTAATATTATATATAGAAATCTCTATGACTTCATTGTTTACTGGAGTTCACTCACTGTAATTCCTGAAGACATATAACGAATGTTAATCCATTATGGGCAGAGCTGTTTGTTCCTCAGTAGCTGGGGGGAAAAACAAGAGAATGACATAAATGTGTTTCTGACTTTATCCTAAGGGAAATTGTGCAAGGATGTGGGATTGGGAATGCTAGGATGTCACATCAAGACAGCCTGACATTTGGTTGCAGATTAATCATAGCATTCTTCATAAAGCAGCATTTTCCCCTAAATTCTCATTTTGCCCATTGGCAGACAATACAAAATCTCTTAAAGTGAAATAAAATGCAACTTTATTATAAAGGTGATATCACTGCATTCATCATTTAGGATTAATGTTGCCCACCCTCTTCTTCCCTGACTACTTTTATTTCAAAGGAGTGTGTTTTGCAATTTTATCAGCAATCAGTCAGATGTATGTAAGCTAAATTTATGTATCTGTTCTTTGTTCCATCTTGCATCTTTCTAGTTAGGATATAAATTTCTGTGACAATTGCTGAACCCTGCAATAGTGAAACTCTTGATATAGTGAAATGTTCTTGAGGTTAAAAGCAGTTTGCTATTGAAAGGTTTTTCTGCACCTTTTCAAATGCCAAGCTTCTCTTAAAAAGAATTTGGGAAAAAAACATTATTTATGGCTTTATTCTATTTTTCTTTCTACTTTAGGCCTCCCTTCAAATGCTACACTCCTTCTGGTAGCTAGTTAATGATGATTGTTCTGCATTTTCATTTTAGGTAATTCAAAACATTTAGGGACAGAGGAAATGCCTTACTGGTCAGACAAGTGGAAAATGCTACAGCTTGTTGATATGGGAAGTTTCTTCCTAACTCCATCAGTTAGTGATTGTCTGTTGCTTTAATGCATTAGGGCTTATATGTCTGTATTTTTTGCTCTCTGATATAACTGTGAATGTTTTTATTATCCAATTGTCTAATCCTCCGATTAACTTAGCTCTGCCTCAGTAAGGATTGAACAAATTTACTCAATCAATATAGCTGTGAGCAAAATCAGTTTTAACAAAATGTTTTAAAAGGGGTGCATGACAGTATATAAATGATTGCATCACAGAAACCACACTGAGTTCATTCAGATGTGCTAAGTACACCAAGTTTAATCAGCCCTGTTCAGTCTCTAGAAGACACAGTAGTAGTCTGCCAGAAAACTATTGTACATAGTTTATCACAATGGAGCAAACTTACTATCTGCTCAGTAGACCCCAGGACTTGGTCATTATGCACAGTGAATTACCTCCAAGTCAGGGTTAAATGGAGTGATGTGATGAATGTGTATGATATCTGCCCTGTGGATAAATACAGGACATAAGTTCCCTAAGACTTCTAGCCCTTAATCTTCATGAGCAGAAAAATAAGCAGTTTATACAAAACAAACACCATTGGTCTGTGCTTCCAGAAATATATCTTAAAATGTTCTCAAATTTCTATATTTTTAGGTGGTTACACTTCAAATATCAGTGAAAAGAAAATGATTTTAGTAAGTCTGACTGATAACTATAGAAATACAGATTGGCTGGGATGGCTAACAGAAACAAAATTTCACCTGAGGGAAGAAAACAGTTCTTGAAATTGTGGTACTTGTATGTTCCCTGGATCAAAGACAAACTAACAGGCCCAGCTGGAAGTACTATATTTACCTTAGGGCATTTTTTAATATACTGCTATTGCTTCTGGAGAACGTGTTTTCATTCTATTAGGGTTGTATTTAGTCAGGTACTTAAGCACATATCTGGCTTTAAGCCATGAATTGTTCCATTGGGACTTCAGTGGGACTATTCATAGTGACTAAGTTAACACAGGCGTTGCTAAACTGGGGTTTCAATACATTGGGTAAAGATGGGCCTGAATGAACATACCATATTCAACATCTTCTCCCACACCACCAAACTCTGAAGGGTTCAAACCATGAGCTGAACTTTGCAGCTGGTCCCATCTCTACAATGGGCTAAAATAAAACACTTAAAGTTTGTGGGGAGGAGGTTCAAAATTTAGATCTGAATTTTGAAGACTGGATCAATTTTTTATTCTGTGATTTTTTCCCTCCTCCATGTCGCTACCCTGATTCACTATAGTGTTCTCATCTTTGGGGGTGGGAGAGTAGCTTTTAGACTGTCTTTCCCTTGCAGGGCAAATTGTGTGGGCAGAAAAAGCATCTGTAGTCACCATCTGTAGTACTAACTTTTAGGGGAGTAAATCTGAAGTGGGATTGGACTATGGAGCCAGCTTCAGCAGCAGACATGTACTTTTCACCATACAAATATACAGTGTAGGGTACCATTGTAGCTTCCCCCAGGAGCTACAACGAGAACACAGTTATAGCTAAGGATAGGCTAACAAGCTTTCCTTAATCATGAACCCACTCAAAAATTCTGGATTCAAAAATTCAATTCAAATGCAGACAGTTTGGTGTTATACTTAGGAGCAGAGCTGTACAAGTAACAGATTTTTTTAGTTTGTTTGCAATTCTAAAAAAAAAATACTTTGGGTTCTATTGAAATAAATTTTTTCAAAAAATTGGGCAAATATTAAAGTAAAAAAAATTGGGACCTAAGAAATGTTTCATTTAAATTTTGAGCATATTTAAAAATTTTTTGAAAAAAGATAAAAAAACTGAAAGAAACTTCTAAACAAAGTCATTTCAAAGTGAAAACATGAAGCATTTAGTTAAAGAAAATGTTGAAACAAAACATCTATATTTTTTGTCTGTTTTGGTTTTGTTTGTTTGTTTTTTACAAAAACAAGTCAATGAAACCACACACATTCACAAAATGTTTCAGTGTTGTTGAATCTGCATATTTTGCCTAAAAGTTTCTACTTATGAGAAACTGTTTTTAAAAAAGGAGCAGAGGAAAAATGGTCAAAAGTCAACTAAAAATGAAGTTGTGTGATAAATATAGAAAGTCTGTGTAAAATAAGCAGAGATGAGGACGGAAAACTCCTAAAAATAATTCATACTGTAAATACGCCATATAGAGGGCAACCTCTTGTGCCCACCTAGTTTTCACGAAAGAGCATAGGCTTCTCCAAAGACAGAAAAAAATGTAGAGGGGAAAATTTGTCAACTCAATCCTGTTTGGGGTTATGTTAAAATATAGCTTGAGAGGCTTGCAAACCCTTGAACTCTGTGAGCTCTGATTATCCCCAATTCAGACACAGTGGCACAGGAGCCTGCAAACAGACCTGAAAATAGAGACGTTTGAGTGGGAGTTTTATTGAGGAGAAGGGAGGAGGCAAGCCCCTTGGGGGAAGTGTGAAGTTTGTCTGGTCTTTGTGTTTCTTTTTAGGTGGTTTTGTTTTGTTTTTTTCAGTTTGCAGAGGCTGGCAGGGGGCAGTATGCTGTGAGAGAAGCAGAGCCCTGATTAGGGGGCCTACAAAAGCAGCTAAGCAGCCAGCCAGGGGCACAGGAACCAGCACACAGAGTTGAAAACAGGCGTGTGTGAGTGGTAGCTTGTAAGGGGAGTTTGTGTGTGTGCTGGGTGAGTTTGGGAGTCGGAGATGGTAGAGACAATGGATGTGGAAGACGCAGGATGTACATTATCTTGGAGTGGGTACCTGAAAAAAGATTCATTTGTATGAAGTGCCACCTAATAGAGCTGATGGAAGAGAAGATCCAAGGTTTGGAGATGCAGGTGGAAACTACCATGGAGGGAAGGCAAGAGGAAGCTGAAGGGAAAAGTCAATACTCGCAGATGCAAGCTGGACTGAAGAACTCTGAGGGGAGACTGGTGAGGCAAGTGCCCCCCCTGGAATCATGTGACCATGAGAACCAGACAGAGGAAAAGACTGGCTAGTGAGGGAGAAACAGAGTTCAGGAACAGTTTTCTGAGCTGGAAAATGAGAAAGGGGTGCAACTGTCAGTAACTGAACGTGGGAGGACAAGGCAGAAGAGAAGAACAACTAGTCCTATAAGAAGAGGGGAAGAGTCAGTGGAGATACCCAACGTTTAGAATGCTAGAAGGATACAGAATGACTCACAGAAGATTGTAAGGGAGAACAAAAGAAAGAAAGACTGCAGCCAGAAAGAATAGGAGGAAGGCTGGAGAATCACACCAACACCAGGAAGAGGCAGCGGTAAGTGTTTGATGATTCTCTACTAAGAACGGCCAGGCTTGTCACCAGAGCTGATCCAGAGAACAAAAATGTGTGCTGTTTGCCAGGAGCTAAGATACGGGATGTGGACCTGAAGCTGAAAGATTCTAATGGAAGCAGGAACAAAACCACTGATTCTCCTTCATGTAGGAACAAATGATACTGCCAGATTCTTGCTGGAATGTATCTAGGGAGGCTATGCCAGGCTGGGGAAGATGCTTACAGAAATGGAGGCTCAGGTGGTCTTCAGTGACATTCTACCTGTCCCTAAAGGATAAGAATGAAGGTGAGACAAGCTTACAATTATCAACAGATGGCTCAGGCAGTGGTGCTATAAGGAGGGAGACTGTTCTCATGGGATGGACTCCAACTGAGTAGGGAAGGAAATAGATTTCTGGGATGGAGGTTGGCACAACTGATTAAAAGAGTTTTAAACTAGGAACACAGGGGAAATGGTTGGGAGATGCTTATGTAATCTCCATATCTGATTCTAACATTGAATGGGAGGAAAATCAAATAAGAGAGGATACAGCAAAGGAGAGGGTAGGAGAATGGACATTAAGAGGAAAGATAGTGCCCATACCAATGAAGCTAACAGTCAAGTAGGCAATAATGGCAGTAGAATGACTGTAACCAATTGGGTAAGGAACCTGGGTCAAGTCAACCAGACACAACTAAGATGCTGGTACACCAGTGGAAGGAGCCTAGGTAACAAAATGAAGAAACTAGAACTACTGGTGCAGGAAATGAAACCAGATATTATAGGGATAACATAAACATGGTGGAAAAATAGTCATGACTGAAATACAGGTATTGAAGAGTATGTGCTATTCAGGAAAGAAAGAAAGAAGGAAAGGAAGAACAAAAGAAAGGTAAAGATGGTGGAGTAGCATTGTATATTAATGATAAAGTAGACTGAAAAGAAACTTATCCCAGCAATGGATAAGACCGTGTCTGCTTGGGTCAAAATCACTTTGGGAAAGCTACCAGAGGTTCCCCTGGGATAGTGTTTGGGGTATGCTACAGACCCTCAGGATGCAATTAAGATATGGATAGATACCTCTCATGTTTTTAATGAAATGAATACTACTGGGAATTGTGTGATTATGGGAGACTAATTTCCCAGATATAAATTGGAGAACAAGTACTACTAATAACAGTAGGGCCAAGATTTTTATGAATGTGATAGCTTACAGGTTTCTTCACCAGATAGTTGCCAAAACAACAAAGAGGTGATGCCATTTTAGGTTTGGTATTGGTGAGTAGTGAGGACCTCATAGAACTGGTTGTATGGAACAACCTTGGTCAAGTGATCATGAGCTAATTCTGTTTAAACTAAATGGAAGAAAAAACAAACATAGATCTGCAACTAGGGTTCTTGATTTCAAAAGGGAAAACTTTAAAATATTAAGATAATTAGTTATGGAAGTGGATTGGACTGATGAACTCAAGGATCTGAATGTGGAGGAGGCTTGGAGTTACTTTAAGTCAAATTTACAGAAGCTATATGAAGCCTGTACCCCAAGCAAGGGAAAAAATTGTAGAGAAGGGTTGCAGACCAAGCTGTATGAGCAAACACCTCAAACAGGTGATTAAGAGAAAGCAGAAACCCTACAAGGAATGGAAGATGGGATGGATCAGCAAGGAAAGGTACCTCTTGGAGGTCAGAAAGTGTAGGGATATTGTGAAAACTGCCAAAAGCCGAGCAGAGTTGGACCTTGCAAAGAAAATTAAAATCAATAGTAAAAGGTTCTACAGCCATATAAATAAAAAGAAAACAAGGAAAGAAGAAGTGGGATCACTAAGCATGGAGGATGGGGTGTAGATTAAAGATAATCTAGGCATGTCTTATCATCTAAACAAATACTTTGCCTCAGTTTTTAATAAGGATAATGATAATCTTAGGGGTATTGGCAGGGTGGCTAATGGCAACAAGGATATGGAGGTTGAAATTATCACCTCTAAGGTGGAAGTAAAACTCAAACATCTTAGTGGAACTAAATCAGGGGGCAGGATAATCTCCATCCAAGAATATTACAGGAACTGGCATATGAAATTATAAATCCAATAGCAAGGATTTTCAATGAATATATAAACTCAGAGGTCATGAATATATAAATTTAGAGGTCATACTCAAAGTGTGATATTATCTGATTAAAATATGACCACGTAGATCATTGTTGCTACCACTGTTATATAATTGCAACAAATCTTATACAAAGTGTGTCAAGTAAGGTGTCAATAGAAAAGTTATGATTTGCTGAATAGGATTATTCTATTTTGTATGCATGTATCATTTTTGTATCTGAAGTTAGGAATATTAACTATATACCTGCATTTCAACAGTTTGCTCCTGTGGAAACAACAACAACAAGGTGTTTAGCCAGCACACTGTGAAGGGACTATTCAAGTTGAATGGCCCATGAAAAGATCACTTAACTCACAATGGAAGATGCCTATCTACACTTAATGGACTTTACTGTGAACGTTGTACCTGGAGTATAGATAATGTCTTCTGCTATGACTAAGCAAAATCATGAATGGACATGTGACTTGCGCATGTGACTCCAAACACTATCTTGTTACCTGTAATTTTCTACAGTGAGAACAATGGGATTCTCTTCACTTGGCAGAAGCTTTAAAAGGCCCTGGAAACATCTCCATTTTGCCTCTTTCCTGCTCAAACCTCTGGGCTATGAACTTATATTAATGGGAGCATTCTAACCAAGGGACTTTCCAATGTTTTGGAACAACCAGAGACCTAACAAGCCAGCAGTGTATTCCATCACTGCTAGAAGCCTGATCTAAGAACTTTGCAATTGTTGTATGTGTTTGAGTCCTTTAACCACTTTTAACTCTCACCTTTGTTTTTATAAATAAACCTTTAGATATTACATACTAAAGGATTGGCAACAGCGTGATTATTGGGTAAGATCTGAATTATGTATTGACCTGGGTATGTGGTTGGTCCTTTGGGATCAGAAGAACCCTTTTGTTTGAAGAAACTCGTCTTAAATAGAAAAGGAGTACTTGTGGCACCTTAGAGACTAACCAATTTATTTGAGCATAAGTTTGCATCCGATGAAGTGAGCTGTAGCTCACGAAAGCTTATGCTCAAATAAATTGGTTAGTCTCTAAGGTGCCACAAGTACTCCTTTTCTTTTTGCGAATACAGACTAACACGGCTGTTACTCTGAAACTGGTCTTAAATAACCACTCATCATTAAGTCTAGTGTCTGGGTGTTGAATCCAAGACTGGAATATC
Source organism: Natator depressus (assembly GCF_965152275.1). Classification (NCBI taxonomy): domain Eukaryota; kingdom Metazoa; phylum Chordata; order Testudines; family Cheloniidae; genus Natator; species Natator depressus. Next base: position 98,375,367 of record NC_134240.1, on the reverse strand, counting down.
CAAGGGGGCTGCATTTCTGACTTCTTGTTAGCCAATTTGTTGAGACAGAAGTTTACTTTTGTTGCTGGTTTGGTATATCTCATGGAAGAATAACCACAAATTTTGGGGTGTGTCTCCCTTTTTCCCAGCAGCCTGTCCTGAATTTGGTATTCTCAGTTGTGACCCACGGATACATGGTGATATAAAGACTTTGGCTTGTTTAGCCTAACAAAAAGAAGGCTGAGGGGAGATATGATTTCTCTCTATAAATACATTTAGCGGGATAAATACCGGGAGGGAGAGGAGTCATTTAAGGTGAGCACCAATATTGACACAAGAGCTAATGGATATAAAACTGGTCATCAGCCAGTTTAGACTTGAAATTAAGCAAAGGTTTCTAGCCATCAGAGGACTGAAGTTCTGGAACAGCTTTCCAAGGGGAGCAATGGGGGCAAAAACATAACTTGTTTTAAGACTGAGCTTGATATGTTTATGGAGGGGATGGTATGATAAGACTGCCTACAATGGCATGTGCGCCGATCTGCAACAGTTAGCAGCATATATTTACAACGGCCAGGGATGGGACACTAGGTGAGAAGCACTACAAATTACTACAGAGAATTCTTTCCCAGGCATCTGACTGGTGGGTCTTGCCCACATGCTCAGGATCTATCTGATCACCATATTTTGGGTTGGGAAGGAATCCTCCCTCAGGTCAGATTGGCAAGTTTAAACTAGTGTAAATGGCAGTTTCTCTGTTACTAAAGTCTTTAAATCATAGTTACTTATTTGTTGCAAATATAGCATACCAGAGTAGCTAAAACATATCCCCACTGCTTGGGTAACTACTACTGCCTGCGGTCTATTGACCAAACAAGTGGCAAAATAAGACATAAAGTTAGTTTACATCAAATTAATAACTGCAACTCTTGTCAGCTTTTGCCAGCAACTAAACCAGGGGTTAGTAATTTAGTTGGGGATTGGTCCTGCTTTGAGCGGGGGTTGGACTAGATGACCTCCTGAGTTCCCTTCCAACCCCGATATTCTATGATTCTATGATAATTTCCCCCATAATCTGCCCGGAATGGTGGAATCTTCCCAGACTGGTATAATCTTCCCAGTGAGGTGTGGTTCCAAACTGGCCATGGTGGCCACAACCAGAAAGTGAAGGGGTGGGGAACCCCTTCACTCTTCTGCTACATTCCTAATATTGGGATGCTGTCCAGGCTACGAAGATCCCTTGCAGTCCTTGCCTCACTTGAGTGTTAAGAATCCAGATGAAGGTCCATGTCCACAAACTGCATAACCAAGGCCTACGTCCAGTGCTTTTGACCTCCTCAAAGGTTTTGGAGTCCCCTAAACTGGAACCTTCTAACAAGCCAAACCACATAGGACATATGCCGAAATTGTGGCAACATTATATGCAACATGCATCATCTCCAAAGCCTATCCCTTCTGGATGTTGAGAGGAAGGCAATAAGTGCCAAAGCAGGGAGCCGGTTTTACGTGGATGGAAAAAAAAAATCCTTATTGACAACAAGTAGCAAATCACTATCCCTTAGCATATCAGGAAACGCAGCAGAGCAGCCACTCCTACAAAGAAAACTTTGAGCAGGCAGGTAAACGCTGGAAGGGGAACCAGGAATTGACTTAGTCCCCAAGTAGGAACCTTGAAACACGCATAGCTGAGCACAGTGCAGGCCAATAGGGTACACTGCCTCCTCAAAACGGGCCAATCACAGACCAGAAAATGAGTGAGATTAGTAGATCTGTGCAAACTTTTTTCAGTGAATAGTAAATTAACTTAAAATGCATTTTTCTGGGCACAAAACTATTCAATAATTTGGTCAAATCTGGGGAATTGCTTCACCTGGAAAAAATTGACTTTTTTTGAAAAAATTGAAACAGACTATTTCAGAATGAAATGTTTTGACTTTTTTTGTTTTGACACAATGTTTCATTTAACAACTTAGCTATATTGATTAAAAGATGAAAAACCAAAACTGAGCAAAACAAAACAAAAAAATCAAAATGAAAATCACACCAAAACAAACAAAAAAAATTTTCATTTGAAAAACACCCTGAAAAGAAAGTGAAATGAAAAGTAATCATCAGAAAAAATGTAGATCCTAAATGTACTTTTTTTTTTCATTTTAGTGATAAAAAATTAAACTGTCGGTTTGAAATGAACCAGCTGTTTATCTGATTTTTCAGTTTATTGGCTCAGCTGTAGTGACTGATATATGAAGCCACCTTCGCTCTTCTGGAATGTTGGGACCCTGTTTTATCACTCTTTAGTAGTGTTTTATTAAAAACTATGGAACATAAAGAACTGAATCAATGTCTCCACTCTTTAACAATGGTATAAATGGCCTTTTACCTTTACACTATTCATTAAAAAGTGGCCTAAATTACAACTGTCAGTTAGCATAAAATATTGATTTGGTAGTACATGTGAAATGAAGTGTTGGTTGCTCTGTCCAGTTCCTAGTAGAGATGTTTCCACATTACCAAACTACAGCAAACTGCCATCTTTGCCACTTGGTGGTAAGGAGAGTAAAAGAAAGTAAAAAGCTGAATGTGCATAGAAAGTGATCTTTTCACATTTTAAAGGTGGTTTCTAAAGAACAATGTTGAGGTATGTAACAGGAGAATTATCAGGAATCTTACGCGGCTGCTCTCCATGCGGTACTTGCTCTTTGGGTAAGGAGAAAACTTCAATCTACTAGTCTGCTAGTTTAGTACGTTTTATGAGTGCTGAAATTTTAGAAATAATTTAAAAAACTGCTTGTAATTTCTATCTATTGATTAAAAAATACAGTAGATTATCAAGAAACAGTAGATTACTGAGGTACCAGGTGTGTATGTATAACATTTCTTATACCTAAAGAAAAAAATTATTCTAGTGAGTGGGAAAATATGAAAGTAAAACTCTAGTGAATGTAGAGAAATTAGTTTTGTTTTAATCACCTGAAGTTGTATAGAAAGTCACTCTATATTTTGCTGTATGAATTTTCTGAGATATCGGGTGAACAGCTCAGCATGGCTCAACTTCATTTTCACACTAATACTATACAGTGGATTCTTATTACATTGTAAATCCTAGTAAAATTTCTGTCACAGTCTATCTTTTTGACAGACAAAATCTCATGTGCTCCATCCCTCTTACCTGTTGCCTGTTTTTGGAGCCTTCTGGGACTTTAGGTTTGCAGGAGGATCGATATTAAATTAAACTATGATAAATGCTTATTTTTATAATATATTTTAAACTGCCTTCATTTTTTCTTAGTCTAGTACTCCACCCACTACTATGCTTTATTATGAGAAGCACTATTAGTTTGTTTAATTAAAGAAAAGGAGGACTTTTACCTACAGTGAGGTCTAAGGATGTATAAACTTTTAAATATAATCTTGTTGTTTTAGCAAAATTATTTGATTTTTGATGTTGTCAAGGTTCCTTCCCCACTCTGAACTCTAGGGTACAGATGTGGGGACCTGCATGAAAACCTCCTAAGCTTACTTTTACCAGCTTAGATTAAAACTTCCCCAAGGTACAAACTATTTTACCCTTTGCCCTTGGACTTCCACTGCCACCACCAAACATTTATCTGGGTTTATTGGGAAAACGTTGTTTGGAAACGTCTTTCCCCCCAAAATCCTCCCAACCCTTGCACCCCACTTCCTGGGGAAGGTTTGGTAAAAATCCTCACCAATTTGCATAGGTGACCACAGACCCAAACCCTTGGATCTTAGAAGAATGAAAAAAAGCATTCAGTTCTTGAAAAGAAAAATTTTAATAGAAGAAACAGTAAAAAGAATCACCTCTGTAAAATCAGGATGGTAAATACCTTACAGGGTAATTAGATTCAAAACGTAGAGAATCCCTCTAGGCAAAACCTTAAGTTACAAAAAGACACACAGACAGGAATATTCATTCTATTCAGCACAACTCAATTTCTCAGTCATTTAAAGAAATCATAATCTAACGCATATCTAGTTAGATTACTTACTAAGTTCTAAGACTCCATTCCTGTTCTATCCCCGGCAAAAGCATCACACAGACAGACACAGACCCCTTGCTTTTCTCCCCCCTTCCAGCTTTTGAAAGTATCTTGTCTCCTCATTGGTCATTTTGGTCAGGTGCCAGCGAGGTTATCTTAGCTTCTTAACCCTTTACAGGTGAAAGGATTTTTCCTCTGGCCAGGAGGGATTTTAGAGGTGTTTACCCTTCCCTTTATATTTATGACAGATGTTCACTAATCATTTCCCCATATACTAGCATTTGTTTTTCTTCAGCACTTTGCTTGATTCAAAGCCCACTGAAGTCAACTGGCTTTGACTTCAATGGGCTTTTGATCAGGTTATGTTAGAGTATATAAGATTCTCCCATGAGACAATTTGGCACTGGAAGACTTAAAAGATATCTGAACAAATGGACTAGAAAAATCAACTATACAGAGGATAATCCTGCCCTGGCAGGGGCAACCTAACAGGTTTTTTTTCTAACCTTTCCTTTTTATAGACTCATAGATAGACTCATAGATATTAAGGTCAGAAAGGACCATTATGATCATCTAGTCTGGCCTCCTGCACAACATAGGCCACAGAATCTCACCCACCCACTCCTGCAATAAACCTCTCACCTACGTCTGAGCTATTGAAGTCCTCAAATCATGGTTTAAAGACTTCAAGGTGCAGAGAATCCTCCAGCAAGTGACCCGTGCCCCATGCTACAGAGGAAGGCGAAAAACGCCCAGGGCATCTTCCAATTTGCCCTGGAGGAAAATTCCTTCCCGACCCCAAATATGGTGATCAGCTGAACCCTGAGCATGTGGGCAAGATTCACCAGCCAGATACCCAGGAAAGAATTCTCTGTAGTAACTCAGATCTCACCCCATCTAACATCCCATTACAGGCCATTGGGCCTATTTACCATGAATAGTTAAAGATCAATTAATTGCCAAAATCATGTTATCCCATCCTAACATCTCCTCCATAAACTTATGATTCCATACATAGAATAATATTTTTAATATCATCATGGAAAAAAAAACAAATAATAGAGGAGACGGAGAGTGGATTGTAAGTAGAGCTGCTGAGAAACTTGAATTTATGTTCTGTGAGAAATTCTGAAATTTTTATTTTTTTTCATCCCAAATCATAATGAAAAGTTGAAATGTATTGAAAAATGAACATTTGTTTTGAAAACATCAAAATGACTTTACGGAAATGTTTTGGTAAGGTCAAACAGTTTCACTTTTTTCAGTTTTACTTTTATGTTATAATATAACATAATACAATTATAATAATATAATAGTCAAATAATAAAGTAGGAACTAAACACTTCGATAATTTCATGTAAAAATTTGTGATGACATTGATATGTTCCCACAAACATTTTGATTTTGTAGAATCAGCGTTTTCTGATGGAAAATTTTCACTGGCTCTAATCACAAGCCAGCTGTGGGTGAGGGATGGAAGTAATGTCAATAAGCATGGAGGAACTCAGATGCTTATCTGAACACCGTTAAGTCTGGTGTAGGAAAACAGCATTAATACAATGGCACATTAGCACCATATTGTATAGTTAACAGTTAAGGAGTCAAGGATTTTTCCTTCCCCAAGAGTTTCAGGGCTCACTGAGGTTCCCATAGTATTCCCACTATACCTCCTGCTCTTGGGGACCATGCTTAGCCATTAACTTTCCAGGTGAGGAAAACTGAATGAAAATTCTTCTGCTCCTTAAATGGCTGGAGAGGTAACCCTTGAGAAACATAGGGCTTTTGCTTTGCCCCGCCTTCCCCCCCCCCAAAATGCTAAACTTAATGCCTCCCGATACTTCCATCCATGTTGGAATGTGAGTTTGGGTCTTACAGTTGTGATGTAGAGCACTGTGCCCAGTGCTCACAATCATTTTAATAGTTTGTGAATGTGCTTTAATTTTTCTCTAGCATGTTTATAGTATTGTTGGACCATTAGTTTATCTGCCAGATTACATAATCAATTAAAAACTCTGCTATCCAGAGCATTTGGTTAGAACACCTAAGATATACACAATGGACTTGAGCAGAACATGTGAAGGGAACATTTTAATAACACCAAAAGGAAATGAACATCTCAGTTCAATTTATGCTACTCATTAAATTGAATGCCAGGTTAAGCATTCTGTTTCTCAGATCTAAAGCTAGTGGCAGTAAAGCTGTGCTAATTGCTTTTTTTCATTCTCTGCATTGGTGCTAGGGTGTTATTGATTAGAACAGTTATCAAGACATTCATCATAAAATTCAGGAGTTCTGAGTTACACCTATGTGTTTTGCTTGTATTCTTTTAAGCATAATCAAGTTTCATCATTTTACTGACTTTCTCAGCATCTTCTGGCCTGACCGATAGAGCACTAGGCTGGGACTGCCACTGGCCTGCTGTGTGATCTTGTGCAAATCACCTCCCCCATCTGTCAAATGGGGATAATGGTTTTGACCTTTTTTTTTTTCAGTGCTTTGAGATTTACTGATGCAAAGTGTTATATAAGAGCTAGTTATTATTAAAGTTCATTGCTTCTGCTAAATTTTTATTATTTCAAAAGCCAGTCATATAATGAATATATTTACTAAGTCAGATCCTCAGCCAGTATAATCTGCATTCTCTGGCACATATCTGATTATAATTAAATTGATGACTGATGGGAAAACTTCACTGAATAAATTATTCAGAAATATTATTCAACTGATGCTAATTATTTAATTTAAAATATTTTATTTTATGTATTTATATTAGGCACAATTTAATGAGGACAAATGACAGCATAAAAGTAAGTATTTGTTAAAGAATTAAATTAACTGGATTTTCTTAGTATTGCCTTTGAGAATTGGACTAACAGTTCATTCTAGCTTTGGTGACTGTAATATTGCAGGTGGCTATCATTTGTTACCCATTTGTAAAGCTATATACATACAACTTTTATGCACTAAATAATATTTTTACTCTTAACAGAGGTCTGGGTATTAAAATACAGTACTATTGTCTATTTTCAGATACCACAGTAAGACTGGTTCATATCTATGTGTACCTCAGCATTTTGTATTGTAACATAATTTATGGAATTACTGAAATTTATATGTAATTTCTTTAGAAAAATCAACATAGTGCCAAGCAGTAAGTGTTTCTAGCACTAGTACATTCTCAGAAGTAACGCTGAATATATTACCTATATCTATTTGCAGTGCATATGTTAAGATGTTAAATGAGTTTTCTGTTACTTCAGTGTCCAGAATAATTAATAAAAAAGGCATGTTTGCTTTTACTGATTAGTTGTGTGACACTGTCTGGTGTGGCTTATCTATACAGTAAGGTGATCACTATGTTTCTCAGTTTCTTACTGTTTCAAGGCCTTATTTGTTTGCTGTTACACAAAATCAGAATGTTTTGGAAGATTTTGATTTTCATCCTGCAAGGGGTATGTTCCATTGAAATATATGGGTGCTGAGAGCGATCAGCACCTTGCAGGGTGGATCCTTTGCTTGTAAGTATTCTGATTCCAATTAATTTATCAAACTCACTGTCACTCAGCACAGCTAATTTAAATTGGGGGCTATGTACACTAGGCCAAATTCTGATTTCATGTACACAGAGAAAATCTGGATGACTTCATACTGATATTAAATTTATATAAAAAAACTATATTAAAACCTAAGTTAAAAGAACTTAATGGTTGAACAGTAAGCATTTAAAAGCTAGGAAATGCCAGAGAGAATGTTGCCCATGAAATGTGTTGTGATGTGGCCTTTAATTATATGATCACATGCAATTTTTCCCCACAGGATTCCTGCATCATTCAGTAAATGGGTAATTTTCCAATATTTCTTTGTATCCTCATTCAGAAGGTGGCCCCAGGCCTTATTCAACATGCACCATACAAATCCCACCATAATATCGGACTGTTTCACAAATATTTATTAATTTATTTTCACAACAGCATAGTGAGGTGATATTATCTTCCCAGTTATACAGCTGGGGAAGTGAAGCACAGAGTGATTAAGGATAACTTTCAGAAGTATCCACTAATTTTGGGAGCCCAACTTGAGACACCTATGGTCTATGAGGTGCTGTGGGGGGAAAAATAAGTGGTCATGGGAATAAAGAAATTGCCGTAGTGGATCAGGCCTAAAATCCATCTAAGCCAGTATCCTGTATGACAGTAGTCAGTAACAGATACTTGTTAGGCATCTTTAACTACAGGCAGTGCTACCAGTTCTGCCTATAATAGCACAACAGAACGTGTCTCAATGTGTTAAAATAAATAACCTTCTAATCTGCTTTTTGTGTGTGTGTGTGTCTGTGCACACACTATTTCCTCTAATATATAGACGATCTACTCAGCATTGTTTGCCTTTCTTAGTGTGGGCTGCTGGCATCACACTGATAAAACATGGTTGAAAAGGAAAATGCATGTTTAATATTTCCCAGAAGTCCATGCATTTTGTTTTTCATGACAGGGGAAGCTCACAATAAGTTAACAGAGTTTGCAAACAGCATGGCAGATTTCAGCTATAAACCCTTCCCATATGCCTTCAGACCACAAACCAGTCCTTGCTAATCAACCCTTCCTTTTGACCAAATATACTTGCCGTAATTTACAATGTGATGCAGACTTAATTGAACAACAAAGCACAACAGGAGTGCAATTGATTTTATGTAATCCAAAAATACAGGGCAATTGTTTTAGAAGCAACATGATCTTTGCCATAGGAAGGATTATTCAATCCATATTAGTTTAAGATGAAAAAAGCAAGAGTTAATCAACAACAAATTTCATTTCAAAGTGCAGCTTTTGGAATGACTAAAATTTTTGTTAATTTAGATATTTATCTAGAAAACATTGGAGGTATTCCATTTATAATTAACACTTGACCACAAAAACATGTAGTGCTTAAGGAGGCTTTCATTGAAATGAACAAGAATTTTGTAACTGATATCAGTGGAAGCAGGAGAAAGTCTCATGCATTAATCATATTACTGCTGTTTGATTTTTTTTATTAATACGCACTGTAAAGTCGCATGTCAGTTTATGAGCATAGATAAGATACATTCCTAGTCCCAAATAACTTGCAATCTGAATAAGTCAGGATAGAGGCGAGGGACGACACAGCACCATAGTTAATGGAGGGCATGAGGGTTATTGGATTAGGAGAAGGAAGGACATGATGGGGAGGTTAGAAAATGATCTGAAGGAGTATGAGACTGTGTTTGGATGAGGACAGGGAGAGTGTTCAGGCATAGTAATCTGCCTGGTAGTAGGCACAGAAACAAGAATGGGACAAGGAGACACAGAGGGAAGTAAAGTGAAGGAAAGATCAGGAAAAGAAGGAGAGTATGGGAATGAGAAGTCCTGGGAGTTGAAGATGGGGAGTTTGCATGTGACGTGGTGAGAGACAGAAAGCTAATGGAGAGAATTGATGGGGTGCACGTGTATAGATAAGGGAGTGACGTGGGCAAAGCAGTGGGACAAGATGACTTTAACATTGAGATTTTGAATGGACTGGAGAATGTACAAATGAGAATGAGAGGCTGGCACAGAGGAATTTACAGTTATCAAGGGAAGAGGTGACCAGTGCTTGGACTAGGTTTTATCTGTGGGGACAGGGAGGAAAGGTTGGGTTTTCGAGTTTGCCAAAAGAAAATGGTGACAGGACCTAAAACTGGTCTTTGAGAAAGGAAGAAGTCATAGAAAAGTCAAAGATGACACCAAAATTGCTGACCTGGGTGACAGGCAGGCTATGAAGTTGTCAGTGGGGATATAGAAAAGAGATAAAGGTGAGGGATTAGGTAAAAGACATTCAGTTTTGGACAGGGTGAGTTTGAGATGGTGCCTGGATATCTAAGAGGAGGCATAAGTGAGGGAACAGGAGATACAAGACAGGATATAAGGAGAATGCTTGGAGATGGGAGAGAGATTTAGAATCATTGCTCGAGGGCTGGCAATTGTAGGGAGGAGAGGAGATAAAGATACCTAGAGAGAGAGGAGGAGGGAATGGAGAAGAGTGCTATGAGATAAGATGGGGAAGAGGGCAAGATAAGAGGGCATTAAAGGAAATGCTCAATATGCAGGAGAGCATGTAGTCAGGGAAGACAAGAGAAGAGCAAAGTGGAGATAGTCAGCACTGAGTCAAAGCCATCTGAGAGACCTTTTCCCCTGTGGACCCCAACTGCATAATCAGGCCTGCAGCCAGAACTTTAACTGTTGTAGCCAATATGGAGTTGTGGATGCTAAGCACTACTCAGGATCAGACCCCACATACTTGGCAACCTGTTCTGCCATCTGTGTGCACGTGCCACTGCCATGAGTGTGATCTTTAATGTGATTCCAAAACTTTCAAGAAATTTAGGAGAGAAACAATCTTAACTCCTTGGGTCTGGTGACTGTAGTGTATTCATTGGTGGCACTGGACCCTGAATGTCTTAGTGTGAAAGGAGGGAACTAAATATAATTTTAATTGCACATTGTACTTGTTTTCATCTTCATAACTATGGAAGATAGCCAGAATTAAATTTCTAGGTTTTCATTATAATATGTGCAGTATGTACAATCTCTGTAGATCTTATTGATATGGGATTAGACCTTGGTAGAAAATGTAAAAAGTATTTTTCATTCATCTCGTATACCATAACATTGTTTCAAGAGATTTTTTCTCTTCAGGTTGTATTTAAATAATATGGGTTCAAATTCTGTGCTTGGATGTTCATGAATTACTCCCACTGATATCTGTAGAAGCGATATTTAAAAGCCGTATTGAGCCTATGAATTAGGATATTTTATTATCTGCAATAAAAGCCATTTTAAATTGCTATAATTTATTAGACAGAAGAGAACAAAAAAATGTCCCAAACTGGTAAGTGCCTATCTTTTGTTCCTTTAATAGCTTTTAAAATTTCAACTTGGAGTAATTTTTTTTATCTGAGTTATAAAAAAGGTATTTTCTGTGGAAATGATTGTTTACTGATTGCTGATAGTGCATTGAGTGCAGTACTGAACAGAGAGGAAGATACAGAGCTTTGATAAAAGCAGTGTTAGTAGGTAATAAAGAAATGTTAAATGACAGCATAACTGTCTAGAATTACTGGTTTCCTGAGGCAGTGCATCTTCATCAGATCTGGTCATAGCATTTTGGGGTACTGCTAAAAAAGCTTTTTTGTGTGTGTCTCCCATTCCCAAACATAGCTAAATCCCATCTACTATAAACACACCTCTTTGCACTGAATTTGTCAGAGGATTTTTCAGGCAGGTTATCAAAGTGATCCTTTGAGGAGATCTCATACTTACCTGATTTATTTTATACAAAAGAGTTTTTTTGAGGGGTGGGGCTCTTTTTGCCTCCCCCCAAATTCTAGGGATGAAGTCCATTCTTCATATACTCAAAATACCTATAAAATTTCTCAGAGCATGTTAGAATCTACTGTTAAATGGCCAAGAGCATTCTTTCAACTTGCTGGTGAGCTATCATAGACATTTTCAAGTTCCATGACTGAGTGAGAATTCTTCCATCCACAAAACTTCTGAGTACATCATTAAAGTAAAATATTAATTGCTGCACAAAATGGTGACTAATTCCACTGTCCCGCTGTGATCCCTTTGAGTTGGATAGGTGAGGGTTTCAGAATAAAGCAAGCACTTGTGTTTCCATGGAACTAAAAGCTTTTCATGTTATCCTTTTACCAATAAGTTCTGATTCTTCCTCTTCTATTATCTTTGGCCATATGCTGATAATATTCTTGTAGAAGAAATGTTAGAAGTTGTACAGCTTAAAGTTTTTGTGCATAATGGATTTCTGCTGAGTTGTAGAGTATTAGAAATATCTTTACTTCGGAACATATCATTTCTGAACCCTTTATTCAAAATATAATTATAGTGAGGAGATATCCCTTTCCCCCTAATATTAACAGGATATATTTCCCCCTACAAATATACTCATACAACAACTCCCATAAACATTAATGAGAGCGACACAGGGGGGCCATTAGGAAGCTTATGGGATGAAACGATTGCAATGTTTTAGGAATAAGCCCTAATTTCCAACAGTCAGCTACATTATAGGCTCTGTGAGTGGTATCTGAAGTCTTCATTCTGCAAATAGATATGCTACTATGGACCCCTGCTCCCTCAGGGAATCCCATTTGGTTCTTTCCCACACTACCCACACCTGGAGAAATGCCAGCCTGTCCTTCCAGGGTGCAGTCCTGAACACTTTGAAGTCAATAGCATAGCTAGTACTGGGCTACTCATTATCAAGAACACAGTCTCTCAGCCCTTTGAAAACCCAGTAAAGAATACAGATTGAAGACCTCTAAACAATTTTTGGCTGGTACTTATTTCTTGATGCGGGCTACAATGCAGTTACTCTGTTGTGCTCAGGCTGTGGTTCAATATTCGTTAACTTGGTGCCTTTTGTTGCTGCCTGTATTGCATTTTGGTACTCATTTTAGTTACTGCTGCAGCTGTAAGGAGTAATCCCTCACAAAGCAAATGTTATTATGACCCTGTGACAATTTTGATGATGATGCCCAATTCAGGTGTTTTACTGGACTCCAGTGTACTTTGTAGCTTTATTATAATCCCTTGTTGAAAGAGCACTGTTGCACTTTAAAAGGTCAGCTATAAAACCATTAAAGTGCATCAATGAAGTAATCATCATTAAAGGCTACTTTTAAAAACTTCCATTAACTCTTTGCTGAGAACACTCCCCATGTGTTTTGTAGTTCAAAGGTAGGAGATACCATGGAGAGATCCACAGTATCTCTTGTCTTTGAAGTATCAGTGGGACATGTGCAGAGCAAAGAAAAACTGATGGCTTTAAAAATCCTTTAAATCAACTTCTCTGCTGAGAGTAGCCCAGTTACAGGTACTTCAAAGCAAGTGGCACTGAGGATAAACCCAGAATTTCCAATTTCAGCTGATACTAAGCGCTTTCACTCCATTGAGTTACTGAGCATTCATTGCTTTTGTTACTTTAAAAGTGATTTTCTTGGGCACACAGATGCAATGAGCCTGATTTGACTATCATGTCTGATGTCTGTTGTCTTACATCAGCATAGATTGAAAGATAACCTTTGTTAGTGTAAAAAAAAACCCAAACCTGTCCTCTTCATAGCCCGTTTTATAATAGTATTAGCACACCTTGATGTTCTTGATGCCTAAGATTATTAAGTCACTATTAACTTATTCTCCATTTTCAAGAGGCTTGGTTATAATTAGATTTGGATGAATGTAAATGGTCAACATGGACTTCTTCTCACAAACCAAACTAAACCAAATCTAACCCAATCATTTTTGAAGTCCTTCTGCTGCTATGACTGCTCCTTGGGGCTTTCTGGTAATGTTGTCTCAGAGTGAATAATACAGGTAGGGAGTTCAAAATCTGTCACGTTCAGAGGTTTCCAGGCACAAGGGGGCATCACTGTTTTGAAGGAGTAGGCCATTGGAGTCTCACCTCCACCAAGAAGTCTCATATCAGAGAATGGAGAGGGCTGCAGAACATCCCCTGCAGAAAGGGCTGCTGTAAGAGGATAGAAAAACTGATGCTGGTTGTCTGGGGCCGAAGAAAATCTCCTCAAAGAAGCTATCTGCCAACAGGGGGTTGGAGGATAAGATAGCCAAGTCCAAGATTCTGTTTTGTTTGGAGAAGAGATGAAAATGAAGAAAACATTAAATAACATTGAAAGGGGCTGTGGAAGTTTCCTGTTTAATGAAAGACTCAACAGGGGGCCAACGAGTAAAAAACAAATTTAAAACCACAACTGGAAATTGATTTTTAAATAAAACATAGTTATTCTTTAAAACTCATTGCTACAGCTATTGTTGAAGTTAAGGATTCAAAAAAGAGTAAAACGTATGTAAGGTTAATAAGAATATTCACATTTATGTAAGGTAGGATAAACTTATTTAGGGAAATAAAACATTCATGGTTCAGAACACAAGGGTAGTAGTGAGGCAGAACATGGGTAGCTGTAGTGAGGCAGAGTGGCCTCCCCCCAGTACCAAAGGGATTAACTCCACCTGGTGGGTGCAGTCAAACATGCCCCACCTTCTAGCAAGAAGTGCAAGGATGGGGAAGGAGGTGGACCGGGGAAGGAGATGGATGTCTTTCCTAAAGAGCTGAGCCCTCTGCAAGGGCCAGGACTGGCCACGAAGCAGACCAGTGTCCTACTGGCCCAAGAGTTGGAAGACCCCAGGGAGATACCAGTGGAAGTGCCGCCCAAATGCGAACCTGCGAGCCAAACCCAGTGCCAACTGAGTGACGCCAGCAGGTTCAGGTAGGAAGTAACCTAGGGAAACCAGACATTGGTCCGGTTGTGCTGCCAGCATGCAAGGCAGCGATCTTACCTGTTCCCACTGACCCAGTGGTGGCATCACCTGCCACTGATAGGGCCCTGATCTGGGACCCAGTGGGTCCCCCTATCCCCTGATGCCACCCATAGCGGTGGCTGGTTGCATACTCACCCTAGGTCAGAAAGCATGCACCAGAATGTTGTTGCTTTTTCCAGCCAGGAGGCTGATAGCTATAGACTATTTGTTTGCTCTGCCCTGCCCAGAGGGTAAGAGCTCAGACTGTTGCGGCTTGCTGTAGTGAGGCAGAGTGGCCTCCTTCCAAACCTGACAGGGAGGAACCATTACAGTAGCCTATTCTATAATTTTCTATTAAGGGGGTTTCACACCCTCTTCAGAAGCCATTGGTACTAGAGATCATTGAAATAGGACACTAGATAGATGTATCATATGGCAATGACAATTTCTATATTTCCCTATTCCTATGGAAATATTGCAGTAGAATCTTGATTATTGGAACATCTTTGAGTGCAATAAATTGGTTTAGGTAAGGAGCATGTATGAGTCTGGAATCTATGTGAATGGAGTCAGTAGACAGAGAGAAATTCTGCTGTTCATTAGATTGGAAGGTTTGGATACTGTGGATTTGGCTAATCAAAATTCTACTTGGCTGCTTAAGAAATGTTTTTGAAGAAAAGCAAAAAGTATCGAAGGAACATTTAAAAGAACTAAAATTTACTTTCAGTTCAATAACTTCTAGTTATCATGAATAATGTAGTAAAATATGTTTCTAAAAAGATACAAGAAATGAATGGCTTGGATAGACATGATGTTTCATAAAGTTGCAGCAAGTAAAAAGGAAGAACATGCATCAAATATCACATTATATTTGGATTAAGAGTCAAGGCTTTACATATACTTGGTTGATAAATTACGAGTGGCAGGCTGGTCTTGGTAAATTAATTATAGAGAAGTAAAGAGAAAAGAAAATGAAATACTGTAGCTATTGTACCAGTGTTAATTGTTTGCCATCTGTCATTGCAAATGAAGGAGAAACAGAAGGGCTATATGAGATAAGAGATCAAATTTCTTGGAATAAAAGAATAAGTTCAGAACACAGGCAGTTAATATTAGAAATAATCATTAAAAATTGGGAGGTGCTTTAAAGTTTACAAGATATAGTACTAATGATGAAAAAGCTGACTTGAAACAACTAAGAATGCTAAAGCAATAATTTCATAAGGGTTCACTCAATTCCAGAAATATCACTGAAGACTACATTATTAGTTAAAAGATTAATAGGAAGAATAAAGTTATGTGGAAAGCTTTAGAAATTATTTAATGGATCATACAAAATGCTGCTGAGGGCCCAATACCTGAGACTAGGTCAGTTCTTGACAGTTTGGCAAAGTTCTAATTTTCCCTGGAGTGTTGCAAAGATAATCTTCAGGACATGAATCAAATGTAAATCAAGGCAATGATTTCTGCTGGAGTCTGCAGACAGCCAAAATCATAGTTCTAAGAAGTGTGCATTTCCCTTATTTATCTCAATAAGAGGGTTAATTCTGAAGCCCAATTAAGATAACTTTAAGGTCAGCATTGTTAACTATGACAGGTTTCAGAGTAACAGCTGTGTTAGTCTGTATTCTCAAAAAGAAAAGGAGTACTTGTGGCACCTTAGAGACTAACCAATTTATTTGAGCGTAAGCTTTCGTGAGCTACAGCTCACTTCATCGGATGCATACTGTGAAAAATACAGAGGATGTTTTTATAGACACAAACCATGAAAAAATGGGTGTTTATCACTACAAAAGGTTTTCTCTCCTCCCACCCTACTCTCCCGCTGTAATAGCTTATCTAAAGTGATCACTCTCCTTACAATGTGTATGATAATCAAGGTGGGCCATTTCAAGCACAAATCCAGGTTCTCTCCCCCCCCCCCCACCCCACAAACCCACTCTCCTGTTGGTAATAGCTTATCTAAAGTGATCACTCTCCTTACAATGTGTATGATAATCAAGGTGGGCCATTTCCAGCACAAATCCAGGGTTTAACAAGAACGTCTGAGGAACAGTGGGGGGGGGGAGGGGGAAGGAATAAACAAGGGGAAATAGGTTACTTTTTATAATAACTCAACCATTCCCAGTCTCTATTCAAGCCTAAGTTAATTGTATCCAATTTGCAAATTAATTCCAATTCAGCAGTCTCTCGTTGGAGTCTGTTTTCGAAGTTTTTTTTTGAAGGACAGTCACTTTGAGATCAGAAATCGAGTGACCAGAGAGATTGAAGTGTTCTCCGACTGGTTTTTGAATGTTATAATTCTTGACATCTGATTTGTGTCCATTTATTCTTTTACGTAGAGACTGTCCAGTTTGACCAATGTACATGGCAGAGGGGCATTGCTGGCACATGATGCCATATATCACATTGGTGGATGTGCAGGTGAACGAGCCTTTGATAGTGTGGCTGATGTTATTAGGCCCTGTGATGGTGTCCCCTGAATAGATATGTGGGCACAGTTGGCAACGGGCTTTGTTGCAAGGATAGGTTCCTGGGTTAGTGGTTCTGTTGTGTGGTATGTGGTTGCTGGTGAGTATTCGCTTCAGGTTGGGGGACTGTCTGTAGGCAAGGACTGGCTTGTCTCCCAAGATTTGTGAGAGTGTTGGGTCATCCTTCAGGATAGGTTGTAGATCCTTGATAATGCGTTGGAGGGGTTTTAGTTGGGGGCTGAAGGTGACGACTAGTGGCGTTCTATTATTTTCTTTGTTAGGCCTGTCCTGTAGTATGTGACTTCTGGGAACTCTTCTGGCTATATCAATCTGTTTCTTCACTTCCACTGGTGGGTACTGTAGTTGTAAGAATGCTTGATAGAGATCTTGTAGGTGTTTGTCTGTGTCTGAGGGGTTGGAGCAAATGCGGTTGTATCGCAGAGCGTGGCTGTAGACAATGGATAGTGTGGTGTGGTCAGGGTGAAAGCTGGAGGCATGTAGGTAGGAATAGCAGTCAGTAGATTTCTGGTATAGGGTGGTGTTTATGTGACCATCATTTATTAGCACTGTAGTGTCCAGGAAGTGGATCTCTTGTGTGGACTGGACCAGGCTGAGGTTGATGGTGGGATGGAAATTGTTGAAATCATGGTGGAATTCCTCAAGGGCTTCTTTTCCATAGGTCCAAGATCTCTATCAAGCATTCTTACAACTACAATACCCACCTGCGGAAGTGAAGAAACAGATTGATAGAGCCAGAAGAGTTCCCAGAAGTCACCTTCACTGTCTGATTAGCATTCTGCTGAAATTATTGTCGAAACAAATGGGAGGCAGTACGGTGACTTTTAGACACATTTTAAAAAGATGTTACAGAAATTCCTCTGCTGACATAGAATCCAAGAATCAAAACCCAACTTTCAGGTCGTTATGTACATGCTTTCAAACAAGAACAAAATATCGACGTGACTGGAAGTAGATTGTTGATGGTATAACCCAGTGGTAGTTTTCAGATTCTCAGCATTTTTTATTCATGTATTGTAAGAGCCAGGTTTTTTTAAAAAAGTAATGAGCTACACACACAATTGTGCAGTTTGATTAGTGTACATAAGTACCATGACTGAGGTCACAAAGAACATATGTGACTCTCAAAAGTAAGGAATCTAAACAGTTTTTTAAACATACAATTTTCCACTTTGCTTGTGGGGCAATGGTTGCAATTATAGGTGCTTTTTTTGTGAAACTGTGAGGGGCTTTCTTTTTAAAAACAATTTCCCCTCAGGGCTAAATTTGCAAAAGTGGCCTCTAATTTTCAGTTCCCACATTTAGAGACCTGGTGCCTGATTTTTCAGGGATGTTCAAAAACCACATGTGAGCTGAGGGTGTGTCTCACCTTTGCAAATCAAGTCCAATGGGTCTCAAAATTGGGCAATGAAAAATTCAGGCTCCTGAAATTAGAGGTGATTTTAAAATTGTGATCCTAACTGCCTTGACTGTTCATCAGAAATGGAGCTGAAAGATGCTGTGGGGGCTCTTAAACTCCTAAATTGCTCTTTCTCATCAACTAATTCCAGCTTCCAGGCTTCTCTCCCAGCTACTCCCAGAAAAGCTACCTTTCCTGAACATAGGTCCCAAGGCACTTACCACGCAAATCTTAGGTAGTGGTTACTATCACCTCCACCAGTGTCTTCTCCCTACTCTCTTTAGTTGTGCAGTGAACCAGCTGCTCATTACTGTACACTGCGTTAACCCCCAAGTCAACATTCACCCAGGAGAAGGCAGGAGGATGCCTGTAGGAAAGAAGAATGAGCATATGGAGGTGTTATGAGGAAAAGGTAACCTTTATAACCCTCTATTGGTTGGGGTTAGAGCACTCAGCATCTTACAAGGTCAAGCCCTCCATGTTGACTGGTCATGTGACCCTTTCTCAGTCAACACCAATGCTTCAGCAGTCCTACCAATCATAGTCTTGGATTAAAGGAATTAACAATATTATTAATTTTTTTATTTCTACAGTTGTTTCAAATTTCCTTTATTATGCACAATTCATGATGCTTCCTAGATTATTTAAAAGTATTATTTATTGTTTTGTTTCTCACATTTTTTTTCATATTCTCTCCTCCCCCCCACCACACACCAATTTGTTTCTAATAATATTAGTTGACAAGCTTAACCAGAACAGAAATCATGAACGTGACCCAATTTGTGAAATATGTTTTACAGTTCTCTCAGGTTTCTGCTCTCCTCTCCTGAATTCTGTTATTTCTTTCCCCTCAGTTCCCTTCTCCTTCAGATTCTCCTCTTCCCTGGCTTTGTTTTGGCTTCTTCTTTGTCCCCATTGTAACATTGTGGCAGTCACTGGATGACACTGTCACTGATAGTCTTAAAAGTTTTCTTTAATTGGCTTTACAAGCAGCGAGATCTTGAAGAAATTACTATTGTTTGGCAATTCTTTTCAAAAGCTGTTCATCCCACCAGTAAAATCCAGTTTCAAAACTGTCCAGGAACTGTGACTTTTTCCTAATTCTGGGTTCTCAGGAACAGTGTCCTAAGCCATCTACAAATAAATAGGTTTATTATTTATTTATTTTTGTGTTACAGAAGAGGCTGCAGGTCCCAAGTGGACAAGGGTCCTTTCACGCGAAGTGATTTGACTAGGCATTCAAAAGTCTGAATGCTTTAGAGTTTATTCTTGCCTCTTCCATTTGCAAAATTAGACTGGATGTCTCACAGGAAAA
The DNA here is from genome assembly GCF_965152275.1 of Natator depressus. Taxonomy (NCBI): domain Eukaryota; kingdom Metazoa; phylum Chordata; order Testudines; family Cheloniidae; genus Natator; species Natator depressus. The sequence goes on along the minus strand of NC_134240.1, from coordinate 98,355,850 downwards.
CATCGCCCATTCCCGCTTTGATCTTGGCTGTAAATACTAAGAGAACAGTGCTCTCTCTCATGGTTTCTCAGAAATTCTAGTGCTAATCAGAGGTTGGAAGGAAAAAGTCTCATACAAGTTGAAGGAAACAGATTATTCTCAATAGTTCAGAACTTAAAAAGCCACTTCAAAGTGCCACTTTGTTCCCGGTGAGCCTTGAGTGGGCCTGACTGTTATAAAAAGCCAGTCAGCTGCAAATATATTACCTTCCTTCTACAAGCTTCCTCAGGAGTTGTAGTAACTACTCAGAGAAGCTGGCAAGATTTAAGCCTCAGTGGGCTCTCCCCAGGGGAACAGCAGAGAGGCTAACAGAGGGAGTTTGCCTGGGGAGAGCCCACTGAGGCTTAAATCTTGCCAGCTTCTCTGAGTAGTTACTACAACTCCTGAGGAAGCTCGTAGAAGGAAGGTAATATGGATGGGGAGCATTCAGCTGTTGTGACCTGCACTGGATGTGCCATGTTTGACTTTCTTCCACAGGACAGAAGCGACTTTGTCTGTAAAAAGTGCAAGCTGGTCTCCATATCGGAAGAGAAGGTTCACGGTCTAGAGAAACAAGTATCGACCCTGTGTTGCATAAAAGAAACTGAAGATTTCCTGGACAGACATCAGGATATGCTTCTATGGACACAACATTCTGAAGATTCAGAGCAGGCTGCGCAGCGGGGACAGAAGGACAGTGAAGAAGTTTGGCAGCATGTGACCTCCAGAAGAAGAAAGGGGAGCATCCATGTACCAGCAACGCAGATACAAGTAAGCAACCATTTTCATGTTCTCTCCACAGGTACTAATGTGGAGAGTGGACTAGATGATACATCTGAGGGAAGGGAACAGAAGGAGACTCCGCCAATTGGAAGGCATGAGATGCACTGTCCTAGGGATGGGGGTTCCACTACCACTGCTCCTAAGACAAGGTGGCGGGTGGTGGTGGTCAGGGTCTCTCTCCTCAGGGGTACTGAGTCATCTATCTGCCACCCCAACCAGGGGCATGAGGTGAACGAGGCTTTCTTCCGGCAACTAACGGAAGTTATTAGATCACAGGCCCTGGTTCTCATGGCAGACTTCAATCACCCTGATATCTGCTGGGAGAACAATACAGCGGTGCACAGACAATCCAGGAAGTTTTTGGAAAATGTAGGGGACAATTTCCTGGTGCAAGTGCTGGAGGAACCAACTAGGGGCAGAGCTCTTCTTGACCTGCTGCTCACAAACCGGGAAGAATTAGTAGGGGAAGCAAAAGTGGACGGGAACGTGGGAGGCAATGACCATGAGATGGTCAAGTTCAGGATCCTGACACAAGGAAGAAAGGAGAGCAGCAGAATACAGACCCTGGACTTCAGAAAAGCAGACTTTGACTCCCTCAGGGAACTGATGGGCAGGATCCCCTGGGAGAATAATATGAGGGTGAAAGGAGTCCAGGAGAGCTGGCTGTATTTTAAAGAATCCTTATTGAGGTTACAGGGACAAACCATCCCAATGTGTAGAAAGAATAGTAAATATGGCAGGAAGGAAGGGGAACTAAAACTGGTCTCCCACATTACACTGTATTTTTCTGTCAGAAAAAGGAGACAAGGGTGTAATGAGAAGGAAATCCACTTTAAGCTCTGGGAAAGAGGAGACTTTTTGGTTCAGTTGTGCTAAAGGAATAGAACCTGATCCAAAACCTGCTCAAAATCAGTGAAGATTTGCACTGACATTAATGGGCTTTGGATCAGGCTCATCTGATGGAGAATCCCTGAACCCAGTTCGGTCCAGGTGACTGTAGGAAATTTGCAATTCCCTCTCCTCCGAAATCAAGTGGATCAAAACTGAAGAATATTTACATGAAACCCTGGAGAGTGAAAGCACTGCTATAATATTACACACTTGATCACCTTAAATTGTGTGATGGATTTTTCACACATTATTTCTGCAGTTTGAGCATAAATAGCACAGCAGGTTTTATCTTTAAAATTGCAAATACCAATCCCAGTAAAAAGTGTGTGTGTGTGTTAGACATTAACCAGTGAAGTCCTCTTGTGAAGTTATTTTATTAGTGCAAAAATGAAACATACACAAAGCACGAGATGTCTGCTAAAACTAATGCTATCAGAATAAACAGTAAAGAAACCCATGCTTGCAGCTTGATAAAGTAAGATCTAAGCATTCTGACATCTCAATACAAATTCAGAGTGGATGTTTAGAACAATTTAGAGTAGGAGAATAGAGGAAATAAATCAGGGCTTGCAGTAGCTCATTGATTCCATGATTCTTCAACCTTCTCAGTACTCAACACACTACATTAAAATTCAGATGATCGTGATATGGCAAACTATGCCATTTGTTCACAGAAAAGCAATAGCAAGACTCATGTATTCATTTAATAATAACCATTAATTCTCTATCGTTCCAAAACTGTAACCTGAATGGAATTACAGGTGACATACAAAATTACTTTTACACACTGTGTAAGAAACTATTCATTACTATCCACCAATTTGAAGTTATTTTATAACAAAATAAAACACCCTTGTTATTTAAATAATGACAGCAAGGTTTTTAATGGAATGACAAGAAAGCCCCATCAATTCTAACGCAAAGATACAATGTTAAAATAATCCATGTTAATTACCAAAACTCTATACTTTTTATTAGCAAAGAAACTAGACATTTAAAAGAAATAAATACATCTCCTGACAATGCTTGATAAGATGTAATTTTGAAATATACTATAATTGGGCCAAACACTCCACTCATCTCTGAATTGTATCTCTGGAATCTGTCGTAATAACTGAGAGCATCTTAATTGTAAAATAAATCTAACCACTCTTTTCTGAAAAATGTGCAGTTCAGATCTGCATCGCCTCTTTGTGTGTAATGGTAAATCTTCCAAAAGTGTGATCATTTGTCCAAATGATTATTCCTGTTTTTTCTATTGGAAAAGGCAAACCGGGAGGAATCTTAATGAATACAGATTATTTTAAACCCTTTCTGGAATAATTTATGTTCTTGTATTTCTTCATATGTGTGACCAACAGGGAGCTATCTGGCTGCATACATTTTTATACATCTATCAGGTAGTTTAGACATCTAAATGCAAAATTCAGAGTAGCAGCCGTGTTAGTCTGTATCCGCAAAAAGAAAAGGAGTACTTGTGGCACCTTGGAGACTAACAAATTTATTTGAGCATAAGCTTTCCTGAGCTCACTTCATCGGATGCATGCCTAAATGCAAAAGTCTTTCATGGAGGCATCCAATGTGAGTTTGTAACAGTTCCAGAGGATGTTTTGGGGGGGGGGGAGGGGAAGAGTCCAATAAACAAACAAGATATAACAAACTACGGTACACCATTGGTCCTTCTAAGTAATTATCCTTATCTCTGCTAGTGTCAGCATAGTAACTTAAATTTGAGAGACTGGAAACCCATCTCTCTTTCCTCCCTCCTCTGCCCTCTTAGCCCTTTCTACAATGCTGTGCAGCTGCAGTGGATACAAAGCACACGCTTTTATTATCATAATTGTAGATATCATAGCTTCATATTCTATTAATAATTGTTACAGAATTATCTAGGCCTAGTGAGAAATCAGAGAACAGTATTTGATTTGCTAGTCTCCTGCTGCAGTGCATTATACAGGTTGACTATACAGTATATAAAGAACCACTGTGCTTTCTTTTATTTGTTCCAAGTCTACTTCTGATCTATATAAATTTCTCATTTAATTTCCTTTATCATTTAATTTGCTTCAGTGACCTGGCTCTTTGGTCTCATATTATGGAACAGAATAAGGAGGAGTTGATTCAGTTTTTTAATATACACTTCATAGTTTTAAATACCTTGTTGGGGAACAATAAATAATTAGGCCCTAAAACTGAAAAAGCACCCCTCAGAATACAACAGGCAAAATTACTGATAAAGCTTTTTAATCATTTACAAGTGTGATGCTAGAACTTTGAGCAAAAGTCCCCTGAAAACCCCTCTTTGAAGAAGATAAATGATGACATTAACAGTCATGCTGTTCCCCATAGTTTTTATCTGAATATAAAAGTTAGTTTAATGTTAATAGTTTATAATTATGGCTAGTGTATGAGTTTGGATAGGATAATAATTATGTGGGGCTTGGCTTAGCTCTTGGCTGACATGAATATTGTCTTCCCAATCTGTCTTTTACATAGACTTGTTTAGATAATGCTTACAGCTGACATGACAAAGCTGTTCTTTTGTTATTGTCTTGGATATTGAGAGAAGAGGAAGTTCATTCCATGCAAAAAGTCCTTATATTTGGAAAACAGGAGTAAGATGACATGAAGACATAATGAGATGAAAATAGTGTAAACTTAAACTTCCGCGTTCATATCAAACAGGTTATGTAAGACACAATGCTTAATGTTGATTGGAGGAAAGTTAATGAATATGTAATGTGAAAAGGTATAAGAAACTAAGCAAACAAGGGCCCAAGTCAGAGAAATAGTGGACTGGAAACTCAGGGAATGAGACTGAAGGACCAGACAAGAGGCCAGAGACTGAGACAACTATCATTAAGTGCAGGAGAGCTTCTTGGTACCCTGGAATTCAGTAACTTAGATCTCTACCAATTCCACCTTATCTGTTTATTCTCTGTCATAAGTATATGATCAGAATATATTAGTGACACTAACTCTGTCTGAAAAATCATAAGGGTGAAAATTGATTAAGCTTAAATTGGGTGGACTTGTGACTCTATTTCCCACCTTACACTAACTTACAACTGTAAGCATGTCTTGCAACTCTTCCCCTTATCATGCTCCATAAACCTTTAAGTAATCCAAGTTTTTGGAGTTTCTCAACCATCAGTGGGTATTTTCATCTGTGACAGATAGCATTATTATTATTATTTATTTCAGAACACCCTATTTGAGACAACCCATTGGACTGGGAGTTTGCCGCTGTACTACCATGTAGTTATATAAGTCAAATTTTTCAAGTGCCTTGTGATTTTTTGGTGTCCAGCGTGAGACACCTTAAGGGCCCTGATTCTGATAGGTAAGTGCTCAATGCTTTCTAAAAATTAGGCCCCACAAGTTGAATCAAGTTGGATACCCCTAAATTGAGTAATTTATAATGGTTAGTTATGTTTTGTAAATCTTGGCCATTATGACTATGAAAATCTCATTGTGTGATGTATAATCCCAGACTTTCAAAATTCCACCTGCTCATCTGAAGGGGAGTGTCTTGTGCAGGAACCTAGTGTTATTCAATGGAATTCACCCTTGAGGACATTAACTCTTCTACAAAACAATGTAACTTTAAGATTCCAGGAGCGTGTTATAATTATGAAATTGATGTGTGAGCAAAAATTATAAATTTAAAGAGAGCAATATTATTTAAGATTTTCAGAAACTGATTTCAGTTGAACATTGCCTTTTACTCACATAGGACCACATATGGCTCCCATAAAGATTGATGGCAAAGCTACCCTTTACTCCACTGGTAGCCGAAATTGTCTAATTATCTAGAATTCTACAGGCTGATTCTATTTATTCATATTTATTTTAACATTTATGAAATGTTCCCAAGCTACATGTAGACAAACTAACGCAAAAAACTGACTATAAACATCTCCCTCCCTTCTCTCACATTCTGCCTTTACCTCACCTTATGCTTACATTTGGGAAAAAAAGAGGGCCCTGGTACCATGTCATAAATGTCAGCAGAGTTGAACTGTGATGGAATAATGGAAGAAGTGAATTTTAGAGCTGATTTTCAATGCTGGCAGTACATGAGCAGTGTGCCAGTCTCACACTAACTGCATTTTACTCATCCCTCCCATTTTACCCATCCATGCATTTACTTTGGATATTTCTCAGCTTGGAGGGAGGGGGCTCTGGCTGTGGGACAAACAGAATAGTTTTTGCAGTATGATGGCACCAGACAGTTACACCATTCCAATCCATTTTCTGTGAATTGTGGGGCCCAATCCCAAACCTGAAAACATCTTACGTGCATCACACCAGTCAGGGAAACTAGAACATTTATTAAAAGTACTATATTGAAAGTGTAAGTATAATATTTTAAAAGAGATGAAAACCAACAAAACATATCAGGACTAAATTCGTGAACAATAGCCAAATATTGATATCTCTATACCCATCTCCTTGCCCTCCCCTGACAAACGGGGAAAGAATAGGGAAAATTATTCTTGGGGGCAAACGGAGATGTCTCCCATGTGGAATTGGGGGGTGGGCACTTATGGGGTTCAGGGACTCTTGCAAGCTTGTTTTTCCTCTCCTGGATCTACAGGGAATTCTCCTTGAGGAATTCTGGGTGCCAGTGAGTGTGTGGTCCCAGGAGTCTTGCAGGCTCCTCCTGGTTACTTAGGGTGGAGGGAGGTTGGGCCCAAGCCTCAGTATCATGCTGAGTAGCAGCTGGAGAGGGTGGTGGTGGTGGTGACAGCAGCAGCCGCCACTAGTTCTATGAGCCTCTCCATTAGGAATAACTCTTATGCCCTATGGTGTCCCTCCCGCTCTATGAGCCAATTAATCAGTGTCTCTTTCTGCTGAAGACCCTGATCCTTCTGTCTCCTGAGGAACTCAGATATGCTTCTGGTTTGTCCTGTCCATGGCAATAAGCAGCAACGTCAGGGTCCTTCTCCATTTGTCTCTGCTGTTGCTGTGTGCTCCTGGTGGAATGATTTCCCTCTCACAAGTCAAAGGGCTTGCCAGTTCAAAGACAAGAGTAGCAGTATTTTTTTCTCTTTTGGAAGAAGCCAAGAAAATCCCTCCACGTAACATAACTTTACTGTAATTTTGCCATAATTTTTATACTTTTCAGCATTCTAGGAATGCAACTGTTAGAATACCCTTGGTTCTCAGACAACTTTTGCAGCCCATGAGGAAAGAGCAGAAGCTATTAATGGTAAGATACATATTTTTAGAAATTTTTAATGTTCTTAGTGTCTCAAGGGTGTGGGTGATATTTCCTTCCAAGGGCTATGTTACCAACTTGCCACTCCTTCTTTAAAGACTGGCCAACATTTGGAGATCAGAGTAGTTTTCACGACACCAAAATGGAAAGAGAAGAGGCTTTTCAGTCCTGTGGAAGAGAACTGGCAATCTGTGCCAGAGAGATGTTTCTGCTAATGATCCTCATTCAATAATATGTAGAAGGGTTAGTTTGCTCAGCTGTGAAGGTGAACCAAGCAGATTTACACTGCCATTGAACCTCAAGACCCAACTGGGGTGTAGCTACACCAGAAATTTTCTGAAATATGTTTACAGGACTGGGAAGTAATTTGACTGAAAATTGACTATATACTTATAAGAATATAAGAATGGCCATACTGGGTCATACCAATGTTCCATCTAGCCCAGTATTGTCTTCTGACAGGGTCCAGTGCCAGATGCTTCAGAGGGAATGAACAGAACAATTATTGAGTGATACGTCCCTTGTTGTCCAGTCCCAGATTCTGGCAGTTAGAGATTTAAGGACACCCAGAGCATGAACCATCTTGCATCCCTGACTATCTTGGCTAATAGCCATTGATGCACATATCCTCCATGAACTTATCTAATTCTTTTTTGTACCCCGTTATACTTTTGGCCTTCAAAACATCCCCTGGCAATGAGTTCCACGCTTCACTGTGTTGTGTGAGGAAGTACTTCCTTTTGTTTGTTTTAAACCTGCTGCTATTAATTTATTTGAGTGACCCCCTGGTTCTCGTCTTTTGTGAAGTGGTAAATAACGTTTCCTTATTTACTTTCTCCACACCATTCATGATTTTATAGTCTATCATATCCCCTCCCAGTCATCTACCCTACAACCTGAACAGTCCCAGTCCTTTCAGTCTCTCCACATATGGAAGCCACTCCCTGTCAACACCTCTGTTGCCCCTCAGTACCTGTTTCATTCCTAATGTATCTTTTTTGAGATGGACAGAGTGTGACAGAGTTTACCAGGCCTTTTGAGGCCACCTGCTGGAGACCTTGCAGTCCTACCACACGCCATCCCAAGAAAGGAGCAGTGAAGGTGTGTCCTCCAGACCTGCCTTGAAAGGCTGCAGGGAAGCAGCCAATCAGAGCTCAGCAGACTAATTAAAAAGGAGCTGCAGGGCCTGAGCTGCTCAGCTCCTGGCTGGGACCAGAAAAGGGAGGAAAGGCTGGATGACTGTGAAACTATCTAGTCAAGGAGGCTTGGAAGAGTCCCTGTGCAAACAGAAAACAGATGGAGAGAACCCAAAGTCTGTAACCTTAAGGTAATGGGTGAAGATGATGGAACCAAGTGATGAGCAGCCCAGAGAATGCAGCAACAGCAACTATTAAGGAAAGCAGTATGTGGCTGCTGTTTATAGGGACCCTGGGTTGGGCCCCAGAGTCGTGGGTGGGCCTGAGTTGTCCCCCTCACCTTAGGTGCTGGGGTAGTGGCCTAAGCACTGAGAAGTGGCTATGGCTTGATTAGAAGCCCAAGCAAAGGGCTGGAATTTAAAGGACTAAGGGATGGAGCTGAAGAACCTGGTAAGGGCAGACAGACCGTCTGATGAACTCTTGGTTACTGGCAGGGGTCTGAAACTAAGGAGTGACCTGGCTGAAGAGCTGGGGGTAGTGAGAAACACTGAGGACAGAATCTCCAGGGAGAAATCCCTTGGGACAGTGCTCTAAAACAGGGCAAGGATGGATTTAAAGCTAATACAGAAGGGGCTGAAAACTGAGCCCAGAGACAGGGCTAAAGACACCAACAAGGGCACAGTAATAGGCCCTGTTGGTTCTTTGGTACCCCATAAGAGGTTCATCCATTCAGCTGTTAACTGGGTGACTTAACCGGAGGGCTGAGTCACTGAAGACCTGCCTGATAAGGGCAACAACCTATATGGGGCACCCGGCTTACAGGAGGCACTCCTGAGAGATGAGTGCACCCCATCACAAATGACCAGAACTGAACACAGTACCCAACATGTGGCGCACTATGGCTTTGTATAGTGGCTTTATGATTTTTCTGTATTATCCATCCCCTTCCGAATGTTCTCAACCTTCTGCCAGCTTTCATGACTGTCACTGGACAGATGTTTTTAGAGAACGATCCACAATTATTCCAAGATCCCCTCGTTGCGTGGTAACAGCTCGGTATGGCTGTTCTTATGTTCTTGAGGCTCAGGAAGAAAAGGGTTCAGTTTATTGTGGGAATGGGGATGAAGGACTATTGAAACTTAAATTCTGATACACGGCCCTTACCTCCAACCACGCTGGCACAGGTTCTGGGCTGTGCCACAGTCTGAGGTGGGTACTTACCCACACCGCAAAGACTTGCTATCTTATTTCAGACACTTGCTTCTGGGATTTAGATTTGGACAACGGGGGGTTATGGCACAACCGTGAGCATGGATATGTGTACAGTCACTAGTGTAGATGTAGCCAATGACAAAGCAATGTAATATTGTTTATGGGGTACACACTTTTTCTGGGAATTAAGTGGAAAAGCTAATATCTGGAAAAAGTTTACATTCCCATGCAAACTCAGAAAGATAAAAAGGACAAGATCATCAGCTGAGATAATGCGGTGCAGGTCCAAGTCAATAGAGTTATGCCAGTTTATACCAGCTGAGAATCTGGCCCAGAAACTTAAGAGAATTGGTCCATGTAAGCCTCCTCCTAGAAAGAGATACTTCCTTTGACACAGAATCTTCAGTATGTCTGGTCTCCTGTTAGCATATCTGTTATTGTGGTGTTTTGAGTGGTTTCATTTAAAAACACATATGAACATGAAGAAATTGTTTTCTCTTGCATCCTTGCTTCCCCTAAAGAGCTACTAGTGACTATAACATTGTGTTGTTGTTTTTGGTGACAGGAACGACGCATGCTGTCTGAGCTATGCACTTTAGGTCTGCATCCTACAAAATCAGCATTTTTTTTTAACCTAGCCTGCAGAACTCTAATCACTGGCTGTGTAAAGATCCTTTGTCAGTCTTGCTGCATGCTGACCAAGCTGTAGCCCAGACAAAGCCATGGTTGATTCTGACGTAGATGTGTTAAGTTAATAGGATTCAAGGTACAGACAAATAAAGCTTTTGTTTGGACTGCTGACAGAATGAAATGGAAAAAAATACTTTTTCTCAGAACATTGCTATGGTGACCTCAGCAAAAGATAAACATGATTTTGACCTTTTCTCCAATTCAGTTGCATTTAGCAGACCTAGCAGACTCCACACACTCTTTTTACAAGAGTCTAAAACCAGACTGTGAGCCAAATCCTTTAAACATGTGCACCCAGGAGCAACTTTACTCACATAAATCAAATGGGGTTCCTCACATGTCTTTACTATTGTGTGCAAGAGCCTGCAGGATTGGCCCCAAAGACAGTAACTTTCCAGCTGAAATCCTGAGTTACCCTTCCCAGGTTCATACATTTCAGTTGAAAAGCACATTTAATCAAAGTTGGCAAGGCACACAACAATATTTTTTGTAATTATAAAACAACATTCCTTTCTTATGGAGTTTGAGATATAAAATATGACAGTGTGATCATAAAAAAAGAACAACTTTTCAAAATCAGCTGCACTGTACTTAGTTAATAATCATTGATGCCCACAGTAAATAAATGAAAAATCATGTCCACAGCTGTGAGCATTTGGAAATAACAGCTGACAAAGGAAATAAAAGCTCGATAGTAACAAAAGTATGAAAGAAACCGCTTTTCAGTTGACCTGCTCTAAAAGTCATTAACTTTTAATATGCTGACAATACAGAAGAATAACCCAACAGACATTTTATTAGGTTTCCCACTGAGCTTCAACTAATGCCAGAACCAGTTTATGAATTTATCTCAACAATTATCTAATGTATCTTTAATTATGTCTTATTGCTTTGGGCAGGTGATATTCTCTTTATCAGCTTAAAGCAAATAAAATTCATTGTTCATATCAAACTCTGAGTGCCAAGTAGTTTAATAATGAGAATTGATTGGATCTGTGGTTGAAGATCAAACCAATTACCATGCACCTGAGATAATAGGATTCTTGCTACTAGTAATAGTCACTATGGGCTACATTCTGCCCTGAAATATAAATTCACTTCAATAGACCATTCAGGGAACAATTATATGTACCAAATTGCCTCTTCTATTAGGAATGGCAATTAATAGGTTTAGTTCAACACCTTCAAAAATCATTGTAGGCGAGTTCAAATAACTGTTGATACCCACAGTAAATATTCATTCATTTTAATGGAGCTGCATAGGTACAGCAGGAGAGAGAATTTGGGTCATAAAAATATCTCAACTTACAAATTTAAAGTGGATCTATCTGTAAGATGCAGAGTAAACAAAAGTAAACATTATTTTTCTATTTATTCTCAATCTTTTTGGATGGCCCCATAACAACTGATGCATGAGTGAGTAATGTTACATCTTCCAAAACAAATGAAAAGAAAAAATTCCTATTCCACTGGCCACTTTATAATACTACAGAATAAATAAATCATTATTGTTTCTATTTAATAAATTGTTAAAAATAAGGGAGCATAATCCTCATTTACACTAAGACCCCTCTATACCAAGCCATGCGTGAACTCAAGTAGTTGCAGGATCAGAACCTAATATCCAACATCTTTAAACATGCATCTTTGACAGCTCTATGAACCAAGAACCTAAAGGACCTCAGATCCTATGGGAATGGGACCATATAAGTAAATAGCTATAGAGGTAGAAGAGAGAATCTGATTTAATGGCAAAGGAATGGGATCATTGTCAAAAAGTATTGTGTACAAGATAGACTGCTAATATAGTTTAAATAGAATTATTAATTTTACTTATTTTTATGCTAGGTGCTTCAGTTACAAAAATTAAACCCACATGAATTGCCTCTGCCAGTCCCCTTCCAGGAAGAAATGTATATTAAAACTGATACTACCGTAACTGTGAGCAGAAATTCTTGGTAGAGCAACTGTCAGAAAAATAGCAAACAACATAAACTAGAACCAGCAGAAAAAAAACAAAACAATTTTTTAAAAAATCACAAAAAGAAAACTAAACAAAAGCAAAACAATCAATCAAGTATTAACATAAAAGTATTTGTTAATAAATGCATACCAAAAAGGCGCCTATATAGCAATTTAGGTGCCTTTGACATACAGCCATGGAGTTTAAGGCCAGATGAGGCCACCAACTCATCTTGTTTGACCTCCTGTATATCACAGGCCACAAACATCACCCAGCACCTGTAAACTAAACCCAACAACCAAAGTATTACAGTTCACAGGAGACTAGTCTAAAACCACCAAAACAAAAAAAAATCAGATTCAAACCAGCAGCTAATCTCAACCCCAGATAAAATCCCCAGAGATTACTCAATGAACTTGAAGCCTCTGCCCCCATCAAGCCCATCCCTCTTTCAAAATCCTGGCTAATAAATAGACTCAGACTTTAAGGCCAGAAGGGACCATCATGATCATCTGGTCTCACCTCCTGCACATTGCAGGCCACAGAACCTCACCCACCCTCTCCTGTAATAGACACATCACCGCTGGCTGAGTTACTGAAGTCCTCAAATCATGATTTAAGATTTCAAGTTCTAGGGAATCCACCATGCTGCAAAGAAAGGTGAAAAAAAAAAACCCAGGGTCTCTACCAAGCTGACCCAGGGGAAAATTCCTTCCCGACCCCAAACATGAGTCAGTGAGACCCTGATTACATTGAAGAGACTCTCCTGTCAGACACTTGGAAAAGAATTCTCTGCAGTAACTTGAAGCTGTCCCCTTTTAGTGTCCCATGTCCAGCTGTTGGAAATATTTGCTATTAGCAGTTGCCTACAATGGCATGTGGCCCATCTTCCAATCTGATCATACCAGTTCCTCCATAAATCTATCAAACTCAGTCTTGAAACCAGTTAGTCTTTTTGCCCCCACTGCTGCCCTTGGGAAGCTGTTCCAGAATGTCACTCCTCTGATGGTTAGAAACCTTTGTCTAATGTCAAGCCTAAACTTGTTGATAAGCAGTTTATATCCATTTGTTTTTGTGCCAACATTGGCCCTTAACTAAAATGATTTATCTCCCGCCTTGGTGTATATCCCTCTGATGTATTTGTAGAGAGCAATCATATCTCCCCTCAGCCTTTTTTTGGTCAGACTAAACAAGCCAAGCTCTTTGAGTCTCTACTCATAGGTAGGTTTTCCATTCCTCGGATCATCCTAGTAGCCCTTCTCTGCACCTTTTCCAGTTTGAGTACATCTTTCTTAAACATAGGACACCAGATAACACTTCCCTATCTCTTTTAGACATCGCTTGTCTGATGCATCCTTGCCTCATAGCTCAAAGATCAACATACCAAGGCTGTTTCACATCCAAATAGGGGGTGAGTTCAAAAGGTGAAGGCTAAACTCAGAATTCTCTCCTGTTGGCCCACTGTCTGTGTAACCAGTCACAGTAGCTAAAAACTAAAGAGTAAAGAAAAGAAATATTAAGAACAATTGAAGCACAAGATCTGATATTAGGTTTTCTTCCTTGGTTGCTTTCACTTTCCAAGCTCCTACACATAGCAGTAGTATGACAGTTCCCAAGAGAAACCTCTGTCACATAAATGAACCTATGAAAACCATCTGTATAACAAATCATCTAAATGTGCTTTGCATTAAAAAGGATTGCAGATTCATATGAGAATAGTCCAATGCTGAGAACGGACCTCAACTAGTGCAGTCATTTTCAGATTCCCATCCTGGGAAAAATGGCTTGTCGTTATAAGATGATGTACAGGTATGAAGTGTTAATATTATGAAAGTGAGTTGTCTAAGGCTGACTCCAGACAAGGCAAAAGTAGTGTTAGTAAAAATGGGGTAAGATCTTGCAGGAAATGATTTCTACTCCTGTCATTGACAGTCTTTGTTCACCCGTTGTCTGAGAGGCTTACAATTTAGGGATGTAGGGCACTCCACTCTTCAGTGAGACTCCTCAAGAGAGTCTATAAGAGAGGCTGTGTTTGAAGTGAGACCAGTACAAAAAGGAGAAGCAGTGACTCTGAAAAAGATTTTGTGGATAATCAGCTGAATGAGTTCCCAATATGATGCTGTGGCCAAAAGAGCTAATGCAATCCTGGGATGTACAAACAGAGGAATATCAAGTAGGAGTAGGGAGGTTATTATACCTCTATATTTAACACTGATGTGACTGCTGCTGAAATATTGTGTCCAGTTCTGGTATTCACAATTCAAGATATTGATAAATTGGAGAGGACTTGGGGAAGAGCCACCAGAACGATTAAAGGATTAAAAAACATGCCTTATAATGATAAATTAAGTAGATTGAGCTCAAAGAAAGAGACTTGGTTACTGTCTACAAATATCTAAATGGGCTACAAATATTTAATAATGGGCACTTCAATCTAGCAGAGAGATTAATGCAAACACGATCCAATGCTGGAAGTTGAAGCTAGACAAAGTCAGACTGGAAATAAGACAACTTCTTAGTGGTGAGAGTAACTAGCCCTGGAACAATTTACCGTGGTTCAGGGGGAATTCTCTATTGTTCACAATTTTAAAATTAAAATGTTTTTTTCTAAAAGCTATGCTCTAGGAATTATTTTTGGGGAATCTCTATGGCTTGTGTTATACAGGAGGTCATACCAGATGATCATAATGGTCTTTTCTGGCCTTGGAAGCTATGAATCTATGAAAAAGAATCCCACCAAGGTACATAAAAAAGTACCTTCTTAACATGTTTGTATACAGTGGACAAGATCCTTCACTGGTGCAAATCAACCTAGATATTGGCCAGCATTGGAGTAGTTCTGTTCACTCCTAGTGTGGACAATTCCTGTGCTGATCTAAGGCATGTCTCATGTGAGGCACTTTGGGGTTTAATTGTGGTTTTCCCCCCTGGACAATGTATGAGATGTTTTGGCTTGCAGCATGCTGATGACATGGATCTATATTTCCATTTTGGGGGACAATGGATTGTCTCTTCATAATTTCTAATCAAGACCAGGTAAACGCTATCTGGATGAGATTAAACCCAAATAAGACACAGGTGTTATTGGTGATTTGATGTAATAACCACAGTTGAGAGAAGTGCTATCACCTCTTTCATTTGATGGTTTTGCACATATGCTGTTTATAATCTATTAGATCTCTGGCTGCTTTTGGGTATCCAAAGAATAGCAATAGCTCAGAATATTCCCCCTCCCCACCAGATGGCTAGAAGACTGTTCCTTTCAGATGCAGAAGTTTCCATACTCATCTGTTCCTTGTACCTCTGGTTTTAATTAGAGATGCTTCACTTAGAAGTATGCTTGAAGAGTTGGAAACTTTAGCAAATGCAGAATGCAGCAGCCTATTTAGTGGTCTCTCATGAACAGAGGATATTGCACTGGTATTCTGTAGTCTGCACTTCCAATTAATTTCTGGTTGCAGTTCAAGATGTTGGGTTTGACCTATAAAGCATTTTATGTTTTGGCTCCTTGCTACTTTTAACACTGCTTGTTTCCCCCCACGTTTACTTGACAGCTGAGATACTGAGGCTGACAGGCCCTAGAGTTTTATGTGTGGGGACAGAACAATCCCTCTGGAGAGCTCTTGACTCTGGAATTTGCTTCTCTGTCTGAAACAACCCATATCTGCTGATTTTTTTCCCAAGGCTTTTTACTAGGGCTCTTCCTAAGGTGATGGGTCAAGTGGAGAAGTTCTCTTGTGAATGTGAATACAAAATTTAGTTTGGCGAGTGTTGTGTCAAGAAATATGTTTTTTTCTTCTCTGTGTGAATTTAAGCATACTTTTACACCAATTAAAATATGATTATGCTGCACAATATAAAAAAATCAAAGTTGCAGAAGCACAAACTTGCTAGAATTAGGTAAACCTAATACTAATTTAAAAGACGAATTTATGTTTCTTCTACTAAGAGATCCTGAACAAGGCATTTATAATTTATTTTTAAAAAATCACCAGGAAAAGAAAACTGACTCATGACTTTGTTTCCTCAAACTCATTAAATCTGAACTGAGCTTTGGTCTTTTTTTGTACATGCAACAATAATTTGCAAGCTGCAAAATCTTTGTCTAGTGTCTACAGAAAATTACAACAGATTCAATTATTTTATATTCCCTAAAGAAAAAGCATTTATATTTTCTGTAAAACTGGACTTCTACAAAATGAAGGAACTGCTACAAATGCTGACATTTTTGTGAGAGAAAGTTGTTTTTTAAAATAAATTTGTTTTAATATGTAAAAGACACTACAAACAGTAAGCAAAATGGACTGTCTATAGGTTACCATTTGCTATACAGTGCCATATCTCCAATGAATTGTAAGTTAAACTCCTGAAATTTACTACCTTCCTGTGACATATATACTGGTATTATATTATTACAGTACAAATTGCTTTCTAAGGCGGTCATGTTAAGTGCTTGGATTTTTTTTCTGATGACACTTTTGAAGATGCACAGTACTGTACACTTATCATTAAAATCCAGCAATCTATACAAACCATTTCCCAATGTAAGCATTCACCCTTTTACTGCAAGATAGATAACCAGCACATCCAGGATAAGCTGTAGCTTGCATCTGTGTGACGGATAAGAAATTCCACTGGACAGGTTTCTACTGTGATAGACAGAAGTAATATCCCCAGCAACAGGGGTATTCAACCATTTAAGTCTCTATAATGTTAGCACCATTGGAGTAAACAGTTTTTATGCAACAGAAGATTTAGGCAAAATATCAGCAAATACTCTGTTGCATTTACAGCAGTTTGCAACCTACCGCCTATTAGACTTTAGAGTACAGCCAGCAAACTTATTGTAGATAAATTAGCTATTGCTAAAAACATGTCCAATAAGGTACTGTATATTAGAACAAAAAGCGTTTACACACACAGTTACAACTTAGGTACGGATGAGACAAACAGACCCTCATCTTCCAGTGGGTGGCTTAGGCTTCATTTTCAGGGTTTGTAGGGGTAGAAGGCAGCAAAAAAGGTTTAGTCTGCCAGGCAGCCAGAGGGACAACACTTGATTTTAATGGTCTCCTTATTGAAGCTTAGGGCCAGATCCACAAAGGTACTTATTTACCTCTTTAGGCACCTAAGTCCACTGATTAGACACCACTGACAATTTCAAAACCACTGATCAGATGCTGCCTAATACCATAGGCAACTAAGCGTTCACGCCGTCACCCCACCCCCCCAGCTAACGAGTATTAGCTCAAACTGAGCCTCTGAGCAGGATTCTCAAATTATGCAGGGGAACATCTATCTCACTAGCAGAATCTGATCCCATAAGTGTCATCAGAGCATGCCTAAGATCTGATACCTGTCGCAAAAGGCAGGAGTGAGCAGGTCTGGAATTTTTCAGTGGAAGTGTTTGAGGATTTGTGTTCATTCATCTGGGTGGGGCATTCACCTGGGATGTAGGAGACCCATATTCAAATCCCTGATGCAAATCCTGTAGAGTAGGGATTTTGAACCTAGCTCTCCCTCATCCGAAGTGGGTGCACTGACTACTGGGCTGTTGGATATGGAGACTGCCATGTTTTTTTTCATGAGAAAGGGATGACCTGGCTTAGCTGCCTCGTTCCATGATAGGGTTCATGTCTCTGAAACCCAACCAGAGATAGGTGCCACCCCAGGCTTGGATTTAGGCATCTTTCTGACAGGCAGGGCTTAGGCTACACCCCTCTCCTTGGCATTTCTTACTGGCCAACTTAGATGGCTTTCCACTCAGCTTGCTGTCTTCTATGAACCCTATTCTTAGATGCCTAACTCTCCCATGCATTGTATAGGAAGCCAGAGTGCCTAACTTAGGGCTTTGAATTCCCATAGTGAGCTGGTGCCTAAAAGTTAGGTTTGCAATGCTGAGCCTAAGTCCCCTTTGTGGCTTTATCTTCCCTTCCTGGGCCCCTAACTCTCCCCCATGCATTGTATGGGAAGCCTGGGTACCTAATTAGGGACTGAAGATTCGAGTAGGTGGCAGGGGTTGGGCATTGCAACACTGAGTGAAGCAATGCTTAACTACCTTTGTGAACCTGGGCCTTTGTCTGTATCTACTGTGTTATTAGAAATGTAGTTATTCCTATCTGATAGGTGAAAGAGACATGTCAGAATGTGTCTGTGCTCTCTCCTGGTACAAAAGAATACATAATGAAATACAATACAGTCTGGAAGAAGAACTGAGCTTTTCACTCTTGCCATACAACAGCATATCATACCCTTAGCATATGTAAGCTGATCTGTCATGGATAAAACCTTTTAAAAAAATCCCTGCAAGGTCTGAGAGCTAAAAGGGAGACTATAACATGGAAGCTACTGGAAAATGTCCATGGATGAAGGCAGGATTATCCAATATTGAAGATAAATATCAGTATGCCAAGATAATTCTAGCTTTAGACTTGGAAGGATAAAGCAAAGATGTAGCTCTGAGCATTATGTGGCATTCAGGATAACTTGCAGATGAAAGAACTATATACATTCAAGACCATGATATATAAATTTAGTGATGAAAAACCTTACAGTATTATATAGAACCTAAAGAGTCTTTGATAAAAAGCTAGCAGTTGGTTAGGAAATATTTTTACAAGGATATCCTTTTTTTTTCTTCTCCTAAAAGATCATTTTTAGCAAATATTTGTCTACTCAGAACAAGTAAGGATTTTGAGTTTTGAAGAAGATCAACAGATATCATTGGAAAGCTTGAATTGGATAAGGATGATACAAGAAAAGACAGGTAATCACCTGGATACCCAAAAGCATCTACTACTTGCTAGGAAATATTATAGCCATAGGACTACACAAATACAGATAGGAAAATGTGGAGCTGCGATCTTCCAGTCAGAAATAGTTTAGTTGAAAAACCCTTAAAGGAAATAAAGACAGATCTAGTTGGATATGTAGGAATGAGAAACCTTTGTAGATATCTAGTGCTTGTCTCTTGACCTCCTGTATTTTTCTTAAAATATTTTTCTTCAAATATTGAATGGTCATTTGGAAGTTTGTAATACAGGCTAAAGGATAGAGAGTGGATACACCCTAATGAATATAAAGGGAAAAGACAAATGTATCTTTTGATAGCAATGTGGTGAGAGCAAGTACTACATTAGACTGTAAACTTTTTGGAGCAGGGACCATATCTTTCTATCTGAACTGTGAAGTGTCAGTTTTGGGCACTGAAATATAGTACTTTTAGTACCAAAAAGAAAAGGAGGACTTGTGGCATCTTAGAGACTAACTAATTTATTTGAGCATAAGCTTCCGTGAGCTACAGCTCACTTCTCTAATGAATTGGTTAGTCTCTAAGGTGCCACTAGTACTCCTTTTCTTTTTGCAAATACAGACTAACACGGCTGCTACTCTGAAACCTACTTTTAGTACCATGATTTTTTAGCTGGCTACTGTAATCCTTGTTAGAGGAAAAGATATTAGCACTGTTCAGGAATATATGGAATATTCATTGAGGATGATGCTCTAGAATTCTTAATATAGACAGTATTTGAGGCTACTATCCCTGAAAATAAGATACAGAACATGGGGAGGTACTATTTTTAGCCTTCCTTGAATTAATCTGTGTAAGGAAAAATGAACAGAGAGCAGTAGATGCGTGGGGGTTAAACAGAATCTCTTTTTGAAATCCATGGAATGGAACTAACTAGGACAACACAAATTAAATTAGGCTTTAAGGAACAAATCTGGTAGGCAATTGAGAGAGACCTTTTCCTTATCACTTCTGTGCCAAATATAGATTCAAGGAGAGAGGGTCAAAAAAAAGACAGCTGAGTTCCATTCCCTCTACAGCTCTTGTATTTCCTCAAAGAATTTTTTCATATCCTTTCACCTCACATTCTTATGTTCTCTCTCTGATGGAAAGAACAACAAGAAAGAGGAATGAAAGAGTCCTTTAATGAGAACAGAGAGTTCTTATGACTAGAATGAAAAGTGAAAAAAAAAAAAAAGAGAGAGAGAGAGAGAGAGAGGAAGTATGTCTTTTGAAAATGAAAATCCTAAGTAATATGTCAGGGTGAAGATCAAATAATGGAAGAAGATCAGACATGCATGTTATTTTAAGTGTCAGAGAGACACTTTGGGATAGTATTTTGGCTTGTCTCCCACATGACAGTGTGTGTTACTGTGACAGACAGCCTTGGATACTATGGTTTAAGATATGCCAAACAAATGAAATATCATTTCACTATGTAAATAAAATTATCACAATAAATTATGCATATTCTGCTCTAATACACTCTCACACATTCAAAGATATTTTAGAATATTTATGAAAACAATTCATAAAATTAAATCCCATTAGTTCAAGATTAGCTCTTTGTCAGACTAATAACTTTTCTTAGCTAGAGGGGACACTGGGACTTTCAACAATGTTTAATGGATTCTCCTCCTGATATGTTTGGCAGTTTATTCTTTCTTATATAAATGACACTGATCTGACAGGATTGCATTTTTATGTGGAATGAAGTCTTTAATCCCTCCTCTTTCCTATTGCCTGTGTATAAATTCACAAGTACAGTTAGAGTATCCAGTTAAATTACTCTTCATACTTTATGTTCTTAAAAATCATCTTAAACATGGCAATTCATCACCTATTTATATTAATTACTTGGCATATTTCCTTATGTCATCACTGACTAAAGTGTAGATATGATTACCTGCATGTTTGGGGAAAAGTGTTGTGTTTTGATTAATATATCAGCAGTGTTTATGAGCCTTGTTCTTTTGGTTGTCATATTGTATACCATAAATGATTTTTATAGCACTTTTCTTGTGATATATCTCTCATTATCCTGGACACACAGTATTCATGAAGTAATAACAGCTAAATCAAACAGGTATGTTTTCTCGCTAGATTTAAAGACCATTATAAATCATGTCTCACACCTTTCAAACAGAACAAACTTCAAAATATCCTAGCATATGATCTGTGGAATATATTTAAAGTTACATTGGAATGGAGTTGGCTTAACTATCGGAGTATGGGCTGCTATATACTTATTGATGCCTAACTGTGCTCTTGTGTTTCAGTTATGGAATTTTCTGCTCCCTGACTGGATGACTTGCAATTAATGATATATCTGACTAACTGAATCTGATTGGCAGACAACACCCCAGCAGAGCACCCTAATCATGCTGTCTGGAGTGGCTTACGACCATGAATGCCAACCTCAGGGCAGACTGTCAATAAGCATGGCAAAACCCCCAAACTGGTTATATGTTCTATAATTAGCTTTCAACAACCCAGTAAGAAGTGTGAACTCCACAAGCCCTATAACCTCCTTACCATGGAGTCGCAGACAGTCCCCTTGGCCACTCCTGTCTACCACCCAGACAAGCTTGTGTGTGTGATAGATGATCCCTTACACCAAAAATCAAAACAATATTCAGATTATTCCCAGTCCCAAAGGACCAGTCACTTACACTGATCAACTGAACCCTAGATCTCTCACCAAAGACAATGTTTGTAGCCAATCCTGTAATAAATTAACCAAAGATTTATTAACTAAGAAAAAGAAATGAGAGTTATTTACAAGATTAAAGTAGATAAACATACACACACAAATGAGTTACAGACTTAGGTTTAAAAATAATTAGCAAAATCCTTCTATAATAAGCAAAATCCTTTAGGGCTAAACAGCTGGAGGCTCTTGCTTACGCTCAGAGTTCAAGCAGCAAAGGGATGAAGTTTATTTTGGTCAGGGATTTTTATTCCTCTCCCCCTGAGTTCAAACTGATAGAACAAGTGTGATGCCTGTCTTCTTGTCGTGTGTATGTGTGTGTGGAGGTGGGGTGGGCAGGTGGAGGGGGGGTCAATCAACAAAGTCTGTTCTTTGATGCTTCACAATGGCTCATTTGGTTTCAGTAGGCCTGTCTGTGTGCAGGACGAGCGCTTTACATTAATTAATGCTTCTTTTCTGTTGGGTGAGTTATACAATTAGAGGCTTACAATGCAAACACTCAATATAACTTTATACCATGGGCTACCGAGGTTATAGGTCAGATCAATACATGCAGCATCCTACAAGTATTTCATCAAGTCTAAACACATTCTTATCAATTTAACATCTATTTTTAACAATGCCAACACACAGGTGAACCACACTGGTTTCCTGCTATGCATTTGTTCGTGTTCAGTTAGGCCTGGGGCCTTGCTATGAGCTGGCAGCTGGTCTGCCAGTGTCACAGTCCCTATTGACTTAATCAGTATATGGTTTCTCAGCTACTGTAACCTCCTCTTCTTCAGTCTCTGGAATACTCAACTTGTCTCACTGCAGTGCATTCAAAATGCTGTCTCCAACATCATCCTATGTCTTGTCACTCAAACCATATCTCCCATTTTCTGCCTCTTAAATCCATCCATTAGCTCACCAGTTATTGTGTGTCAAGTTTAAATTTCTTGTCATTGCTTTCAAGAGGCTTGCATCTCTGATCTGGCCTTCTTTCACATTCACTCCAGCCTTCTGATTCACATATAACATTAGCCATGACACTTAGTTTGTTGCCACCTCTGTGCCTTCTTTTATGATGCCCTATTTGCATGGCATAACCAGGTTTATCTTCCATTCCTTATTTAGATTCCTCCTAATAAATCACTTTTGCCACGTTACCTACAAGAGAAAAATACAAAATGAACAAGAATCATCAAGATACCAAATACATACATTGATGAACATTCTGATTTTAGATGGAAAATTTCGGGGACTGGAACTTTTGATGTAATAGTGTAAAATGTCTAGCACAACTTTAGGCATTGAAAAATAATCATAATGAATTTTGGATAATTAGTAATTGCAATTTCTCTCTCATAACTACAATGATTGGGCAAATGCCCAATCACCAAAGTACTGATGACCTAAACACTCCGTATGCCTGTATCAAACATGGCTACTTCAGCTGTTGACATTCTCCACGCTGTTGTCCACCGAAACCCATATATGAATACAATTTAATGTACAAAGCAGTGGAAGAGATATGTCTTCCTCAGATAGAAAGGAGGAAGAGAGATGATATTAAAACAACAGGGGTTAGATTGGATTATAGATTGAGGGGTTCAGAAGTAGAATTGACCATATTTTTTGGATGCATGTGCACAGAAAATTCTGAGGAAAACACATAGTATCAAAGGGGTTTGTAGAGTAAAAATCAGAGCTCAAGGATAAGAGAATGGAGAACACATTTCAGTTTAATATACACTGAGACTGTTCCCTGTTCACTAATCAATTTATCATTTTGGGCCTCAGAAGTTACTTAGCGTGGGATATGGTAATTTCATAAAAAGGAAGCACTATCAAGTTATACTTGGCAGTATATATACACAAATATATAAACATAATTAAAGTAGAATAGAAAATGCCATTACATTATTATTATTGCTTAATTTGGAAAAAAACACTTATACAGAAGTGTTGTACTGCAAGACAGCAAAACAACACAAACTTAATATTAATCATAAAGTGAAAAATGTTTTTAAGTGAACTTTTAAAATTGCAGCACTAGCCATATCAAAGTGCTACCCTCCATTCTGGCCAGTACTTCTGGCTGCTAATGAGGCATTAGAGTGGGTGAGTCAGCATGGCCACCTGGAAGCACTGAGCCTTCATTATGCACAAGTAGTTTCACTAATGTCACATGTGCTTAAAGTTAGCACATGGATAAGTGTTTGCAGTGTCGGGTAAAATTTAATGGAGCCCTTAGTTTGTAAGAGTATGATCTAACATCTATTGAAGTTAAGTGAAAAGACTCCCATTGACTTCCGTGGCCATTGGGTCTTATGCTTTTGGGAGCACTAAGGCTGTAATCAAAAGCCTATTGACATTAATGGGAGGCCTTCCATTGACTTCATCGGGCTTTTTCATCAGGTCCTACCTTTTAATTTTATTTGCCTGTCAAAGTAAATGTCAAGCAAACTTATAGCACATAAAGGCAAGACTTGCACAAATTAATATTTTTTAAAATATTCTTTGACGATAGGCTGTTGATTCCTTTCCATACCTCATCAATGTAAAGGCTACATGAACTGAAAATTGAGACAATCTGCTATGGTCTTTAATATCTGAATTTCTGTTTAAATTAAAATGATTTAAGTACTATCAAAACATTTCACTGTAGGAGTTTAAATAAAAAATAAAAATATAACTGTAATGCTAACCTCTAGGAAAGCTATTCAATAGGTGAAGTAAAGGGTTACAAAAGCATAAGAAGGATAAAATGTAATACATAAAATGGAAATCTTAATCACTCTTGAAAAAGATCAATATTAAAACAAAATAATCATTATTCACCATCATAAATGGTGTTTTTTAAATAATGGATACTACCAAAAATCCCCTGCTAGTGAGAAAAAAAACTATAACATTTCATAGCTCTGAAATATAGTTTTATTTAAAATGTAAAGTTCACAGGAATATTTTATCATAGTTATTGCCATTTACAATGCATGACTTTTCTAATATCTGGAAAACCTCTCTGAGCTCTCCCAGCTCCCTCTGTGGATGCTCTCGTCAGACAGTATTCTCAGGAATCATGTTTCAGTTTTGGAGGGAACAAACCAATTTTCTATATAATTTCTCACACAATGCAAGGACACAATTCAAAATACCATGAGTTTGTGTAAATGTTAATGTGCAGCTATTTCACACAAGGCACAATGTTAATCATTAACACCTAACTGCCACTTTAGGCACCTAAGTCAAACATTTAAGCACCCTAGCATTCAGAAATACCCTGGCATTCACCTACTGACTCACTTTGTAGGTGCCTAACTCCCTAGGCACCTAAAGTCAAGGAGGCACCTAAATTTTGGTGGCTGGGTATGCACACACCAGCCAAAGTCCTGACTGCCCAGCAGTTCGGTGCCTAACTCACACCTAAGCCTCAGTAAGGTCTACTTACTACGCATTCCTTCTACCTTGCCTTCAGGGCTCAATCTGGTAGATGTGCTCTGAGCATACCTAAACCCATACAAAATGTGGCAGAGCAGATGCTTTAGCTCCTTGTAACCTTTAGCTCAGTCATTAGCGCCCTCACCCAGGATCTGTCTTCACGAACAAGGTCAACTGCCAGACTACTGCACTGGGCAGCACAGCATGGGGAGGAGCTGACTAGCCCTCTGTGAAGAAAGAAGTGGTTCGGGACTATTTAGAAAAGCTGGATGAGGACAAGTCCATGGGGCCGGATGCACTGCATCCGAGAGTGCTAAAGGAGTTGGCGGATGTGATTGCAGAGCCATTGGCCATTATCTTTGAAAAACTCATGGCAATCGGGGGAGGTCCCGGACAACTGGAAAAAGGCTAATGTAGTGCCCATCTTTTAAAAATGGAAGAAGGAGGATACAGGGAACTACAGTCCAGTCAGCTTCACCTCAGTCCCTGGAAAAATCATGGAGCAGGTCCTCAAGGAATCAATTCTGAAGCACTTAGAGGAGAGGAAAGTGATCAGGAGCAGTCAGCATGGATTCACCAAAAGCAAGTCATGCCTGACTAATCTAATTGCCTTCTATGATGAGATAACTGGCTCTGTGGATGAGGGGAAAGCAGTGGATGTGTTATTCCTTGACTTTAGCAAAGCTTTTGACACAGTCTCCCACAGTATTCTTGCCAGCAAGTTAAAGAAGTATGGGCTGGATGAATGGACTATAAGGTGGCTAGAAAGCTGGGTAGATTGTCGGGCTCAACGGGTAGTGATCAGTGGCTCCATGTCCAGTTGGCAAGTGGAATGTCCCAAGGGTTGGTCCTGGGCCGGTTTTGTTCAATATCTTCATTGATGATCTGGAGGATGGTGTGGATTGCACCCTCAGCAAGTTTGCGGATGACACTAAACTGGGAGGAGAGGTAGATACCCTGGAGGGTAGGGATAGGATACAGAGGGACCTAGACAAATTAGAGGATTGGGCCAAAAGAAATCTGATGAAGTTCAACAAGGACAAGTGCAGAGTCCTGCACTTAGGACGGAAGAACCCCATGCACCGCTACAGACTAGGGACCAAATGGCTAGGCAGCAGTTCTGCAGTAAAGGACCTAGGGGTTACAGTGGACAAGAAGCTGGATATGAGTCAACAGTGTGCCCTTGTTGCTAAGAAGGCCACTGGCATTTTGGGATATATAAGTAGGGGCATTCCCAGCAGATAGAAGAACGTGATCGTTCCCCTCTATTTGACATCGGTGAAGCCTCATCTGGAGTACTGTGTCCAGTTTTGGGCCCCACACTACAAGAAGGATGTGGAAAATTTGGAAAATGTCCAGCGGAGGGCAACAAAAATGATTAGGGAACTGGAACACATGACTTATGAGGCGAGGCTGAGGGAACTGGGATTGTTTAGTCTGCGGAAGAGAAGAATGAGGAGGGATCTGATAGCTGCTTTCAACTACCTGAAAGGGGATGAATCTAGACTCTTCTCAGTGGTAGCAGATGACAGAATGAGGATCAATGGTCTCAAGTTGCAATGGGGGAGGTTTAGGTTGGATATTAGGAAAAACTTTTTCACTAGGAGGGTGGTGAAGCACTGGAATGTGTTACTTAGGGAGGTAGTGGAATCTCTTTCCTTAGAAGTTTTTAAGGTCAGGCTTGACAAAGCCCTGGCTGGGATGATTTAGTTGGGGATTGGTCCTGCTGTGAGCAGGGGGTTGGACTAGATGACCTCCTGAGGTCCCTTCCAACCCTGATATTCTATGATTCTATGTGGGAGACCCAGGTTCAAATCTCCCCTTTGCCTGATGAGGCACAGGGACTTGAGTCTCCTACATCTTAGGAGAGTGCCCTAACTACAGGGATACACAGTCATTTCACCCTCACCTTATATAATTATTTATACACAGTGGAACAACACAGGAGAGTTTAGAGACCTGCATCAGAATACCCCCTCCCCCATTCCAATAATGAAGGAACTTCCTTGAGAGGTGGGGAGTCCAACTTCCACTCCCTGCTCTACATCAAGCAAAGCATAGATTTGAAGCCAGCTGTCCTAAAGCTTAAGTGAGTGTTCTAGCCACTGAGCTAAACGGATTACTCCTCCATTTTTCTTGGAAAAGAACTGAGCTGGCTTAGGCACCTAACTCCAGGTGATGGTTCATGGCTATGACTCCTGAGTGGAGGGAAACAATTTCCTATGGCCTGGAGTAGACACCTAATTCTCTTGAAGGAGTGGGGGCTAGGCCATACTCCTCTCCTCAGCATTTTGTATTGGCTATCTGAGGTGGCATCAAGCTCGGTATGCTGGTTTCTGTCAATCTCTTTATTAGGTGCCTACCTCTCCTCATGCTTTGTATTGGGAGCCTGGCTGGGCACCTATCTCAGGGCTGTGAATTCCACCAGGAACAGGATGCCTAAAAGTTAGCTATTACAATGCTATGGAGCATTGTAATACATAAATCCTCCTTGTGAATACCTACCTGTGTGGAGAGAATTCAGGTGAGCTTCACCATATTCTTTGTGTTAGGGGGAAGGTTACTGTGGACAAGTGAACACAACTGAAATTGTTATGCACCCTTAATTATGCTAGTTTCTGCCACTCCTGCTGTCCTCTTTATTTTTCAAAGTAAAAAAGGTTTTGCTTTAGATTCTTTATAGTCACTAGAAAAAAAGAGAATAAAGGAAAAACTATAGTTGCATGTGTAGAAGAACAATTAAGTTGGCTGATCAATAGAGTATTCACAAATTTCAGAGTGGGAGGTGGCAGCGTTATCAGCGGACAGTGTCTCTCCATAACACGTTAATGACTGTTAACTCTTGTTCCAGCTATTGTTTCATGTGCAAACACTGCGTAATGAGATAATCTGGTGAGAAATCACACAAGAACTCTCATTAAGTATTCAGGTTAGTTATCTCATCATTGTAACACATATAATCACCCTTGTCATCTGTATTTTGTTATGAGTAAAAAGAAAAGGAGTACTTGTGGCAGCTTAGAGACTAACCAATTTATTTATTTATTTATTTAGTCTCTAAGGTGCCACTGGTACTCCTTTTCTTTTTGCGAATACAGACTAACACGGCTGCTACTCTGAAATTTGTTATGAGTATAGAAACTGGAGGGTAACAGTTCTCTGGGCAGGATCAGTGTGAATAAAGAAGACTCTAATATATGGATAAAGAAGCAGTGATTGATGTAGCACAAGGGAGAAGAGGTTGATAGTAAAATAGGTAAAGTAAAATAAGGGAAATTGAGGTAAATATTACCTCTCGTTGCACATGGGGAACCCACTGACTTGCCGAGGGCCTCAGGGGAACAAAAAAGGGCAGAATTTGGTGCATTCAGTGTATTTATCAGCTTTTACATGGGAAGAGTTTGAGGTCTGTTTTTTTTATTGGCAGAATATCTATATGTACAAAAGTCTTCTTTAACAATAATAGTGTGTCTTTGTTGCCTCCTCCTTTTAGCAGAATGGGTATTTTATCTATTTTCAATAATAGTAAGAATTAGCCAGATCTTAGGAAAAAATCAAGGGTCAACTGTGAATAGTTCAATGACTATTATCTGATTGCTCAATGTGAACTAGCAGAAATTAAAGCTAATAGGATGCTTGGAAGAATTAAAGAGGGGATAGAAAATCATGTAAAATACAGCTGATCGACTAACATTGCACAATATTGAATTTGTGATCCTGATATTCAGAATTCATACTTAAAGCTTTTGAGTGCTCTCTGATTGGATGACCAAATTTTGTTAATTATTTCTGCAATAAATAATGGCTGTCCTCAGTTAAATACTGGTTTTTAATTCAACCAATGACCTAAAATCTGGCTTACAGCAGACTTTCCTATGAATCAAATGTGGCTCATGTGAAAGTTCATGAAAAGATACCAGTGCATGGAGTCTTCTAGAACAGCACCTCCCTGAAACCACATGAGGCATGGACCCCACTCTGGAAAAGTCATCAGCAGGCAGCACCAATGACTAAGTAGACTGGCAGATGGGATGAATAAAATCAAACAGGGAATAAACAGGATATTAATAATAATAAAATAAAGCCTTTGCAACCAAAGGCATTTCATCCTAATTCTCTGGGATTTTTTTTCTGATGGGTCAGAGATTTCATAACACCTCCTACAGGCCAGTCATCAAAGGCTGTTTGTTTTTAGGTTTGATGTGCTCATACACCACAAGTGACATTATTAAGCTGAAATTAAACATAGTTTGTTTCCATTCTAATTTTTCTGAACCTGCCGCCAACATCTAATAAGATTAACTGAATTTTGTGTGTTAAAATAAGCTATAAAGATGAGATCTATCTTATCTTATGACTTTATGCAGCTGCCACTCACCATATTATCTGTTCACCTTCTACATAAAATTGATAGTGGTAGCAAAATACGTAGTGGACTTTGTAGAGTCTCTAGATTTCTGCCTTTTTGGGGTAAAAACTCTGCTGGGGTAAGATTTTTGATTTTGATATTATTTTATTTACTTTTTTGGTATGATTTGTTTATGGTGTTTCCTCTGACACCATTGGTTGGGTTTAATATGTAAGAGGGGGTGTCAGTGTTGTCAAAAAAGTTAGCACATATAACACTATCACATTAAGTATTTTAAGTGTAACTAGCTAATTAATTTGAAAAATAATGTTGCACCCTTTTCCCAGTCTGAAATGTGGTCCTGGAATTTCTCTCTTTACCTGTAGACTTCAGTAATTTTTTTTCTATCTGCAATATGAATCATTAGGAAAAATTGTAATTGAAGGGCTTCATTTACAGATCACTGCAAAAATACATGAAACTTTGCTTTACCTTCAGAGTTTACTGCTTTGTACCTTTATTAACAAATATAATGTACTTTCCAGTCTGTTTCAGAGTAGCAGCCGTGTTAGTCTGTATCCGCAAAAAGAAAAGGAGGACTTGTGGCACCTAGGAGACTAACAAATTTATTTGAGCATAAACTTTCATCTCATGAAGTAAGCTGTAGCTCACGAAAGCTTATGCTCAAATAAATTTGTTAGTCTCTAAGGTGCCACAAGTCCTCCTTTTCTTTTTCCAGTCTGTGATTTTTTACAAAATATATACCGATAACCAGAAACCCCAATTGTACTACAGTGATTGCTGACTTAAGCATCGACCAGAGAGCCCAGTGGAATCCAGTTGCCTCATAGAAGGGGTGTATAAATGAAAATTAAACAAATTTTCTGCACTTTAAGGAGTTCTGTGAACACAGTGACTTGCCTATTGATTAGCAGTAGTCTTTGAATAGAGACTTCTTTGTATATTCTTATGTATATGAGTGTCAAAATTAAATATTCAGTATCTCATAAAAGAATATGCAGTGCTAGGGTTTGTTGTTTATACAGTGCTTTATCAATGAAAGAATTTAAAACAACTGTTTTTAAATTCAGCTTAGTTGGGAGCCAGAATAAAGTCAGAGGTTTAGCATAATAGGATTCTCAAAATAAGTGCTGGACATTGTAGAGCAGTAGACTGCCTATAGCTCATGGGGTGAAACTGGCTAAGAAAATCCAGCACAAAGACTCTATGCTAAATGTTAATGCTCGATCTGTGAACAGCCCTTTGCATTGCATTCCCTTCCTTCTTTTATTTTCCTCCATGTGTTTTGGAATTCTCATCCTGCAGTAGTAATTTGTTTTTTTCACCTCTTCATTTTTTTTTAAATAAACAAAAGTGACTTATTCTACTGCATAGCAGCTGAGAGCTCAGTACAGCTGTGGATAGTTGCAGCATTCTCTAGGAAGAAACTGACATATGGTAGTTTTGCTCTTTGCAACTGTTCTTATCTCTAGAGTAGGTACTTCATTTTTAGTTTTATAAAGAATACAATGCACACTGTGTAAAACACTGTTGATTTTAATCATTCCTGCCTTTATAAGACATTAAATTATACAGGGACACATCTTTGGCTGTGCTGCAATAGCTCTGTATTGTTCCAGCTGTGAAAAGCTACCCTGAAGCCAATTTAAAAGGGTACTTGAAGATTCCCTTATGCAGGGAAAATCCTTGGGTGGCACAGAGTTGCTGCAGTGGTACTTCATCATCATTCCCTCCCGGTTCCTAGCATAGAGGGTGTGGCTGGGGAATAGAAGTGTTGCCAGAACCTGCCTACACTCCGGGCTACTCTTAGCTTGTGCAGTTTAAGCTTTCAAGATCATTCTGTTTTAGAGCTATTAGCTGTTCAAGCAGTAGTCCCTATTTTAAGTATAGAGAATATTTCTCGAAACAGTAGAGTCTTTCATAACAGAATGTGTGTATATATATGTTGGGGTGTGTGTGTGTGTGTTTATATATATATATGATTCCTAAAACTAGGCTCCCATATCTATATTTGTGCACCTATTTGGTCTAAGTTTTTTGTGTGCAATACACATAATGTTAAAAGACTGTTAAGGTTGAAAAAATAATTGACTAACAAGTTAGGAAAGGTCCAAATTAAGGTTGCCCGTATGTATTAATTATGATACAGATTTTAATTACATAATAACATACTCTTGTTTGACAGGAACCCTGTCTCATTCGCAGCACAAACTGGACAGGGCTCAGTTAATGAGCAGTAATGAAATATTTTGTTTTATGTGTCACCCCAGGCTTTATTTGCCACACACTATTCAAACCCTGATCTGACGTCAGAATTATTAATTTCCTCATGGTGTTGATCACTGTAAGAATGCTTCACAAATGTTAATTAATTTGTCTTTATTCACATCACACCACCTCTCTGAGATGAGGGGTGTTGGTATCTCCATTTTACAGGTGGGAACCTGAGGCAGTAGAGTCATTAAGGTCGAAAGTATCCACTAATTTTGCCTGATTTTTTCCAGAATACTTGGCATTATGTAACAATTCATCTCTGTAAAGCACAGCTCCCACTGACTTCACTTGCAGCTATAAGTGCTCAGCACTTCCACAAATCTGACCCCGGGGTCTCAAGTTGGGCACCTGGAAGAATCACAGAAATGTAGGGCTAGAAGGCACCTCAAGAGGTCATTTAGTTCAGTCTCCTGTGCTCAGGGAGGATTAAGTCTACTTTGAACATCCCTTATAGGTGTTTGTCTAACCTATTCTTAAAAACCTCCTATTTTGGGGATTCCACAACCTCCCTGTTTCAGAGCTTAAATATCCTTACTGTTAGAAAATATTTCTTAATGTCTGACCTGAATCACTCCTGCTGCAGATTAAGCCAATTAGTTTTTGTCCTACCCTTGGTAGACAGTGAGAACAGTTGAGCACTGTCCTTTTTATAACAACCTTTTACCTATTTGAAGGCTGTTATCATGTCCCTCCTCAGCCTTCTCTTCTCTAGAATAAACATTCCCAATTCTTTCAAGCTGTTCTCATATGCCATGTTTTCTAAACCTCTTATCATTTTTTATTGCTCTCCTCTGGCCTCTCAATTTTTTTCACATCTTTTCTAAAGTGTGGTGCCCAAAACCAGATGGATGCATTACTCCAGCTGAGGCCCTACCACTTCTGAGTGGAGTGGAACAATTACCTCCCATGTCTTACATACGACAGTCCTGTTAATATATCCCAGAATGAAAACTGTCTTTTTTGCTACAGCATTATCTGATGACTCATATTTAATTTCTGATTTACTGTAACCCTCAGATTCTTTTCTGCAGTACTGATGCCTAGCCAGTTATTCCTCATTTGTATTTGTGCATTTAATTTTTTTCCTTCCAATGTCTAGTACTTTGCACTTGCCTTTGTTCAATTCCATCTTATTGATTTCAGACCAAAGTTTTCAAGGTACTTTTGACTTCTAAATCATGTCTTCCAAAGTGCTGGCAACCCCTCCCAGCTTGCAAATTTTATAAGTATACTCTCCACTCTATCATGCAAGTCATTAATAGAAATATTGAATAGTGCCAGTCTGTTGCAGGAACTCCTTGATTTGTCCTTCTTGTTGGACTACTCTTTGAGTATGGTCTTTCAACCAGTTGTTCACCCACCGTATAGTAACTTATATCAGCAATTACCACATGAAACTTTAGTCTTCCCTAATAAGCATTACAAATGTTAACAATATTTGTATGTGGATGTGAACCCTTCTATGTCATCCAGATACATGGAAGGGATATCCTTTTACATATTGGGAGCATGTCATAGTAGCTTAAGAGTTGTTTCTTGAATCCTTGATGTATCCTTGAGATCTGGGCCCCTGTACTGGAGAAGATCTTCATATTTAGCATAATCAGCAAGTGATGCACTGCTAACTGCTCATTACCAGCTCTCAGATTAAGTGGGGAGAGGAACAGCAGTTTGTGCATCTTGATTTGTTCGAGTTTTAGCATATGACTTGGTGACTTACTGGAGAGACCTGTGGACACTGCCAAATAAGGTTAGTCCAAAACTGTCCATCAAAACTGTTAATACCAGCATTAACATGCACAATGGATGGGCTAAAGCTAACCTCTGGAGCATATCTGAATAGTGGAGTCCTGAATTCTTTTAGGAGAAGAACAGGATAGATATCCAGGCTGAGAGTTTCAAAGCCACCTAAAAAGCCTAATATTAATGGGAATTGCTCATCCAAATTCCTTAAGTGGTTTTGGAAATCTCAGTCTGAGACTATAAACAGAGAATGAACACAGCAGATTAGGCTCTCTGGTTTGTAGTGGGATAGTGGATGAGGGAGTGTATTTCTCTTGAATGCATAAATGGTAAGATGCACAAGATTAATTATGATGATTAGAAATCTTATTGTATATTCTGAAAATTCTAAGAAATGCCACATGATGGAAATCATAACTGATTGGAGTAGAGTTAATCATGCTTCCAAACAGTTGGTTTGTAATGATTCAGTTTACATTCATGGAAAAGATAATGGTTATATTATACAGTTATAGTAAAACCTAAACTCAAGGGAAAACATTAGTCTGTTTTTACTCTTTGCATCAAGTTATTTACATCATACATAGTCTCAGTTTTCTTGTAAAAAATATTATGTTCCAGACCCAATCAGAAATTGCCTATGTGCTAATGATGCTCTAAGCCAAAGTAAGTGGAAAAAATGTCTGTAATTTTCTGATGAGAAAAATATGTAATATATTTTGACGAGTTTTTACAGCTTTTGTTTCTTATGTTTGGGGAAAATGGGACAAAATATATTTCTGAATTTCAAGGCATGAGATGAAAGAAGTCACTCTTCAAAGTAGACTTCTGGTTGGCAAATGAATTTGTGTACACTACGTGAACAAAATTTTTTTTTGCTCGTTTAATCTTGAACTGGTTGTAACTTGATTTATCTGTCAATTATCTGAAGAACAATGTTGTTATTAAGGATGCTTACAGGCATCTGTAGCAACCATGACACCCAAAGCTGTGGAGTGAAATGAAAGGAAACTAGCACTGGTATCAGGGCCATAAGGAAAGACCTGGCTCAATAAAATTTCAGCTGTGTGATTTCATTTCTATAATAGCCAGACATGCTGGTTTGGTCAGAGTATTTGTGGTATTGTGTTATATGTGATTGTATGGTGGCAGTGTAGGTCCTAAGTCCTTAAAATTCTTCCTCAGAGGCTAGAGTTGATATTACAGAGATAGTGAACACTTGGAAAGGGGCAGCCTGAGGGGACACAGAGAAAGGAAAATAATTGGACTACTTCACAATTTACAAACCATGACTTGCCCAGAAAATCCCAACGTTTCCTTCAACAGTTCATCAGTTGTAAGGGCTCAATCCAGCAAAGCACTAAAGCATGTGGTTAACTTTAAGCACGTGAGTAGTTCTGCGAAGGATCAAAGCCAAAGTGCCTAAGGGTGTGACCTTCAACTCTGCTCTGGCTACTGCATGCCAAATAAAGGATCCAGGGCAATGTAAATGAGCTCTAAAAAACTTGATTCTGGCTGAAGGAGAATTTCCTTAGCATAGGAACTGCATAAGACAGCCACCGGCTGCCTTCTGAGGAGGTCCTTGAAATTTCTGGCATAGGAGAATGGCCAGGGAAGAGCAGAGGTGGGAGAGGCAGCTGAGGGCAGAAATGTGAGTGTGAAGGAGGGAAGCCAGCAAACAGAGCTACAGTGATTCTGAGTTAAAAATTACCTTTCTCCTCACCCCTGAGTGTAAAGGCTGTGCCTTTAAGAGACAAAATCCCACTCCTAGTTTAGTGCTCTAGTAATCTTAACACCGTAAGAAAACCAGTAGTCTCTGACAGACATCACTGTAACAAAAAAGTAATTCTTGGAAGCTATCACCATCTCCAATTGCAGTTAAGAAGAGGAACAGCTTTTTTAGAAACTGCTACTCTTGAAAGAAAAAGAACATATGCTAGATGTACAAAAAAACATGTCAATAACACCTGTTAAGGAAACCTTGTGCAGAGGGATATGCTGACTGAATCTATAATATATAATATGCCGTGGTGATGTTTATGCAGGACAGAAAAATACTTAATATGACCACTGTTCACTAATCTGGTTAGCGGAAAAGTTTGTAACAAATGTACATTTAGATATTTTGCAGGAGCAGGAGCAAACAATACTTTATTATTTTATGACAATATATTTTTGAGGAGAGAAGGAGAGGGAAAAATGAATAAATTTGATATAACTTAATGAGAAATACTAAATCCAGAAACAGTAAAAACAGCCACATTTATAGTTAATACATACTGCCCACATTCACTAAGATAATTGTCTTGTGAATAATTTATTTAAAAATCAGTTAAAGTTAATTAAATAATTAAAAAAAGGTACTGTCAATATCGTCTTATTTATAATTACAGCAAGCACATTCACCATGAAAGGAATGCTTTCCAAAGACAGCGTTCCTTTTTTATGATGTATGAGAAATAATTAGCTAATTGAAGCCAGTTGTGACAACTTGTATTTACTTCAAGGATTTCATAACAGTAACAAATGATGTGTATCCTCTCTGATTTTCAGTGCCACACTTGGAAGTGTCTGTTGCTTCTGAGCCCCAGTTGCAAACACCATTTTCATCTGGGCATCTCATGAAATGATGCACCATAGACACTTACAAATCTGTAGGATTTTTATTCTGGTCTCTGTAGGTTTTATACTCCACATAGTAACTGAGAGTTTCTCACAGAGTACTTCATTTCTTTACATATGTATATTATCTGTCTTATCCTTATGGTATTGATTGAATTTCCCTATTGTGTGTTCCAGTTCACAGCAAATTGGTACAGTAGACAACCTACACAGCCATTGCAGTCATCCACAACTCTACAGCTCTTTGAGTGCTGTGTATTGTCAATATCTTATCTACTGGCAGTGAGGGGGGAGGGGGGGGTTCTGAAATGATATTGTAAATGTCCACTAGATTGTCACAGTCATGCATCCTTTCCGCTTTTAATTTCTGGATGAAGCTTCCATAGCAAAGTGTGAGGGATATAGTTATAGCATTTAAACAGATTGTTCCCCTGAGTAGGGTAGAGTGATAGTTATATTATTGGATAAGTTCAACTTCAGAGTTCCTTTTGTGTCTGAGTGAACCTAATTGTAGAACTGCTACCAAGAAGAAAAGAACCTTCACAGATGTGCTACCTTAGGGGCTTCTCATGATAATTAAAATAAATGTTTCAGAGTATTAATATGTACTGTTTCCTCGTTCCAGATGGCTACAGTGTGGCATTCTTAGACTTTGCTACACTCATCTTGCTCAGAAGTAGTTTCTGTAGGGGCTTTAGATCCAATCCTGCAACCTGGAACAATGAAACTCATCAATGGACTACTCAGTCCTAGGCCTCATCCAAAGTGGAAAAGTTGCAGGATCAGGCCCTTTAAGTTTTGTTAATCCAGGCATAACTGCAACACATCATAGGTTACACCAGAATTCAGTGTCTTGCTGCTTTCCTCATTACTAAAACTAGCTCATAGTTTGGTTAGAGATTCATTGTGTCTTCCATCACTATGACTATCACTTGAAGGCCACCATTATGGACACATTATAACCTAGTGGATAGCGTGTTAAACTAGGACCCAGGGAACATAGGTCCTATACTATATACTATACTACATATATATATATATATATTTTAAAAGGCCCTGCTACTAAATTATGCTAAGCAAACACCTATAGCCAGGATACCTAAACCAGTCATCGTGGTAATCCACTAAAAGGACATGTTCTAGTCACCTATACTGACACTTCTGGCTTGCCTCTTTTCGTTCTTGCATGTCTTTATTACAGTAACACTGCTAGTGGTTTGCACCAGCATCTGTTGTGCACACCACAAAGAAGTTTCTTCTACATTCTTCAGGATTAATTTTCAGTCTTTTAGGATATATGTCCCCACATGAACATTTTTGGACCCACTCTAACACACGCTGAAGTCAATGGGAGTATTTCCATGGATTTTAATGGAGTAGGATTAATCCCTTACTTCTCTAGCCTGACAATTGCATAAAACAGCACATTTAACTGCTGATATT
Organism: Natator depressus; assembly: GCF_965152275.1. Classification (NCBI taxonomy): domain Eukaryota; kingdom Metazoa; phylum Chordata; order Testudines; family Cheloniidae; genus Natator; species Natator depressus. The sequence continues at coordinate 98,318,559 of NC_134240.1, read as the reverse complement.
CTTTATAGTTAATGACCCTTGTTAAATTCAGGGTTTTCTTGTCAGGCTGCTTGAAAAAGGAATTTGTACAGCAAATGTGAGCAAGTATCAGATCTCACTTCCTAATCTAGAGCCATTACCACAATAATAGCTTGGCATTTTCATCTGTTCCCTACTGTTTGTATTTGGGACCCTAGAGACTACAGGTTTTTAAAACTGTGATTTCTCTGACTTTGGTATCTTTGCCTCCTTTTTACCTTTCCCTTTACCATTTACAGACAAAAAGGCAATTTGCTGGATAATTATTCTTTCCCCCTTGACGTCATTCCTTTTTCCTCCTTTGATCTTTTAAATTTTGTTTTGTTGGGTTTTTTCCTTTGTTATTTTATCCAAACTAACCACAGTCCAAGGATCCCAGGTCCTAGAAAGGAAAGAATATACATTGCAAATGTAAAAGGATTAAACACAAGAACCAAGCATAAAATTACACACACACACACACACACACACACTCCTGCACAACCTGCCAACTGTTCTTCATTGTGAGTATTGATTTATTATATCATGCCTTTTGGTTTATTAATAGTTTTTATGTTTTCAGAATTATTTGTTGAAGTAAAGAGATGAGAGGCAGTCAAAAATAAAATCTGCACCTGAAAGGTAAAATAAACATTAATGCATTAAAAAAACATCAAGAAGACAAGGTCAACTTTCTTTGCCCTGAATTATGCATTTTCTGTCAAGAAGACAGAGGTACCTTATGTTACATGCTTTCAACTGCAAAACTTAACAGTAATAAACTGAGTTCCTGATGTCTGTTTGACAATGTCTTTAGGACTGACCATCTCAAAATCCTTTCACTGTATATAAAGGAGGGCATTAGTTATATTCATATGAGTATTCCCATTAAATTGAGTGGATAATTGCCCAGCATTGTGAATAAGGCATTCACAATCTAGCCCTGGTCCTATTCTTTTGATTATCTAGATTTTCTCACTCTCATACATTTCCCTATTTTCTGTCTCTCTAGTGGGATAGTTTGTAATATTGTTTTGCTTTGCTTTGTTATGTGCAAGTATTTAATCAGTCCTGGTCATGGTCAGGGTGTTTCAGTTTAGGGCAAGCCCTAGAGGTGAATTCTCTTCCTCCATATTGGCTCATGATGCCCCTCTCATATCTAGTATGTATCTCTCCATCTTTTTGTTTCCATTTGCTTTTGATTATTATTCTGTAAAAACATTTGGCTCCATATCCCCTTACCAATCCCCCTGACCCACTGACTCCCCTAGTTTACTACACTGGTTTCATTTTCAGAAGGTTTCCACATCATCACTGAATGCTGTGATTTCAGGACACGATAACATCATACATCTTGAAGAAAGCCTTAGGTGAAGCTGGATATTTTCTAGAATTCGTTTTTGCTGCAGAGAGTCAAAGAGAAAATATTATTTTTATCTTGCTGTACATTTGTTTGAAAATTGCTTGAAATGGGGACCTAAATTAGAAAAAGTATGCAAGCTGGGTGTTGGGAATAGTTGTACTGTCTGTGTGGGAAGGTGGCATGAGCAATAAAGGAAAAACATTTATTTCAAATATATTTCTTTTTATGGCACAAAGAAAATGATTAATCATCCAGAAGGCAGACTTCATGAGTAGATCATTATTTTAATGTAAGATATATTTATTATAAGATGGTTGAAAACAAGGAAGAGTATCTGTATTCAGAAGAGAAAGTTACAATGAGGGAAAAATAGCTCACTTATTCATTTCCCCACCTTAGAGATGCTGTGCAGGAAGAGCCCTTTTGTGTGAATTATATTTTCTTTTATTGCTCTATTGTATGAATCCCTTTTGGTATTGATGGAATGGGAAACATTATTTATTGGCCTAAACAATGTTTGGTGTTATATCCAGATGGGCTCATATTTTCTTCTGCACCAAGTTAAAAAAGAAAGAGACACAAAAGTGACAAGGAAACAAGTTCATGATCTAGACAATACCTACTAATAAGATAGTAGAAATATTCCTCCCCCAAGTATGAGTTCCATGCTGGTTTTCGAGACAAAAACAAAACAAGTTTATTAACAACAAAAGATAGATTTTAAGTAACTATAAGTGATAGCAAACAGATTGAAGTGGATTACCTTAGTAAATAAACAAAAACTGCAAACGGAGCTTAACACACTGGATAGGTAGGATCTAAATTAGCAGATTCTCACCCTGAGTGATAAACAGGCTGGCAGACTCTTAAGGCACAAGTTGCCTTGGCTTTCACAATTTTTCATACGCAGGCTAAAAATCCTTCTAGCCTGGGACCATCACTTCCCACAGTTCCGTCTTTGTTTCTCACGTGTTTCCAGGTGTGTTGTTGTTGCGAGACTGAGGTGTCCCCATGATGTCATTTTACCCCTTTTATATCTTCTCCCCATTTTCTGGAAAGCTCTTTTGCTGTGACCTGAGTCAAACAGTTCCTATTGTGTAGTGCTATCTCTGAGAGGTTTCTATTGTACACAGTTCCTGGGGTGATCCTTGTGCTTATGTGCATTTCCTCAGTAAGCCATGAACATTGTTTGGCCTTTTTACTGTTGTACCTGAAAGGCTACATGTGGGTGTTTTCAACCTCACGACATGTTTCAATAACACATACATAGCCAAACTTCATAATATCACATACAATGATAATGCATACAATCCAATGAGATATTAATGTCTAGCAGATCAAGACTTTTAGAATGATGCCTAACAAGACAAACTTTGTATAAGGCATATCCTAATTACATGACAGTGGTGAATATTGGGGTGTCAGACCTGGATCCCCACGCCACTGAACCGCCCATACACAGACCTTCCCCCCCCTTGTACCCAGACCTCGCAGCTTCCAACCATTGAATCTCATTGTTCCTTTTTCTGTTAGATTTTCTGATAGAAAATGCCTCTTGTTCCCATGTACATACTTGTAGGTCATTATATTATCCTTCTCTTGAATAAACTAAGCAGACTGAGTTTCCTAAATGCCCCACTATAAGGCAGACAAGGTAGGTGAGATAATATATTGTATTGGACCAACTTCTATTGGTGAGAGAGACAAGCTTACACAGCTCTTTTCTGAACCCTTTCCAATTTGTTCAACCTCATTTTTGAAGTATAGAAACTAGAACTGTACACTTTATTCTAGTAATGCTCTCACTAATGCCATATACAGAAGAAATGCCACCTCCTCTTTCTTGAAATCCCCCTGTTTATAAAATATTAATGATGTTGAATTAACAACCCTGGATACTGAATTCCTCTATTTAACCAAACTGATTAGAAAAGCGTTTTCTCTCAATAGCTTTTTCATGGATGCTAAAGGTATCGATAGGCTTATTTTCTGAGATATACATTTATTTGTGATGTTAAAACTCAGTGTATTTTTCTCTAAAATACTAGCCTTGGTGCCATTACACAGATTAAAATATAAGCATTATCCAAATTATTTTCAAGCTTTTATTTTTTATCAATCGTTTAACACAATACATAATACATGATATCTGCATTTACCCAGTTTCATCTGTAATCCCCTTTTTCTGAAAGAGACAAAAAATCATAAGAAGATGTAATCTAAATATTTCATGTGGTGTCTATAGCTTTTATGGTTTCATTTCCTTTGTAGTTCAAATCCTATACTTTACAGATGACAACACTGAATTTATTTTCAAAACTTCTCATAAAAAAAAATCTCTACAAAGTACATTCCCTTTAATCATTTCTTCTTTAATGATTCAAACCACTTTTTAGCTCTGGTTACTCCATAGCCAAGTAAGGTCATTGAAGGTCTTTCTGACCTCACTGGGAGCTGTGAGGTGCTTGGGCTTTCTGGAAATGTGCCCACTGTTTATCTAAATACCTAAATAAGGACTTAGGAGCCCATTTTCAAAAATCTTGTCTTCACTCTCTTGACTGGACAAGTTTTGGTTTAAAATCACCAAGGCAAGAAGTTCCTTGATGCAGTGTCATGAGCATCTCTAGGGTTTGCTTTTTTTCTTTCTGCCTTAATGCTTCGGAGTATAGTGACCTCCTTGTCGTGAGTATTGACTTCTGTGTCAGTGAGCAACAGTTTTAAGACTCTTAACCTGTCAATTGTATCATTCTTGCTCACCTTAGAAGTCCTTCTCTTGCAAAAGGATCCATGCCATCCAATTCTCAAACTCAAGTAGAATCCAACTGATTTTAGTGGGAATCTGTGAAGGCGTAAGAGTCAGGATTCATGAATCCCTTACAAGAGAGACATTTAGATATTTGGCCCTACTGGATTCAAACGTGCTTATTTGAAAATTGCCCCAAAACATTTGCTTAATTTAAACGGTAATTTAAAACTAATCGACTTCTGAATTTGACCCTTTTCTTTATGTAATTTTAATTGTAATCTCTTCAAAGCAGGGCTTTTGTTATAAAGTGCCTAACAGATTTGGGCACTATGTAAATATATTTAAAAACCTGTAGGCGGGGATCCTATAGAAAAAATAGCATGTGATCATATAATTGCAAATTGTACCATCATGCATATATTCCTGAGCAAGCTCACCAAGAAGCTAGCCAAAGCCTAACTTGCATCTGTCTGAAACCAATATTCTAGACCCAGCACAATCTGGTTTCAGGTCAGGTATAGGATAGAAACAGTTTTAGTAACATTGATGATCTCCTGCTGTTGATGGATGGAGGGCAAACATCCACTCTTATCTTTATGGACCTCTCTACAGTATTCAACAATATTGACCAGAGGATACTGCTGTTCTGCCTAAGAGAGATAGCAGGAGTTCAGGGGAATGCACTAATGGGGGTTCAGTTTGAGTCCTTCCTGGAGGGGCTCCCTCAAGGGATAGTGATGGAAAATTGCACTTCTACCACCAGACCCTGACTTGTGGAATTCCTCAGGTCTCAGTCCTGCCCTACTAACAATTTCTAATGTCTCCGACAGCCAGGAGACTACACCCCATCATGATGGATGATTACTTGGCATCAGATATATGCTCCTTCAACCTCCTGGCTATAGTTCAGCAATGCAGTATACCTGAGCAAGAAGACATCAACTGTCAGGAAACTCCAGCTGGCACAGTACAATACAACATGTCTCCTCAGTAACATGGACTACCACGAGCACATCAAACCTATCCCCCTCTCTCTACACTAGCTTCCCACAGAATGTCAAGTTCAAGGTCTTGCTCCTTTTCTTCAAGGTGTTCAGTGGCTTGGGCTCAGGATACCTAAAAGTTTGCCTAAAATCTGTTTTGAAGTCTGTGGTTGAGAGAGCCCCTCTCAAGACATAACGGTATTTCCTCTTAAAAAAATAAAATGTGTCTGTACAGGAAACAAAGATTTCTCAGGAACTGATACTAGACTCACCATCTTCTATTCTATAACATAAACATATAGCAACATGTACTTATAATTTAAAAATAACCTTAACAAACTTATCAAAACGAAACACTATGCTGCACCCACAATTATCGCCATGGGGAGAAGAAGAGAGAAAGAATAAGCCATGCTTGACAGCTGTTAGATATATTGCTCAATGCACCAGTGGAAAGTGCTCAGATACTATGGTGGTGAAGGCCCTAAAAGAATCTGTATGAAATGGATAAGAGCTTCAGCTACATGAGTAACTGCACTATCTGGCAGCAGCAGAAGGCTATTATCCTAGAAGTGGGGAATTGGCTCCTGGTGCCATATCCTGGATCAAGGGAGTGGCCTAGTCTGGCTCTCTTCCCCATACCCTCCCACTACAGCTCCTTCCAGCAGCTTCTAGGCATTCCCAGTGCAGTGCATTGGTGGTTCTGCTGCTGTTTTGTTGGTGGCATGGCTGGCTTTTTAGAATGTTCATTTTCAGTTCCTGTTTTGACAGCCTGCCAAAAATTTCCTAAGGAATATAAGGTAAATGGCAGTTTTTAACAGTTTATAACACAGCCACACTGGAATAGAATTTCATGGGACAAGTTAAATTCATATCTCTAGCCCAATGGCTTTGTTCTTATTGAACTTCAAAGGCTGCTTCAAACAATGAAGTTGTTAACGGCTTCTCTAAAAAAAAAAAAAAAGGTCACAAGTCTTTTTTTAAATGGTAGAGGGGTAAGCAATCTAACTGTAGGGCTTACTACTCGCTCCCCTATAATGCTTAATAAATATTCAGTTTGTCAAAACAAATTCATAGCAATACTGGATATTTTAAAGTATTTTTAAATGTACATACTACTTCTTACTGTAGCAGCTGAAGTGACAGCTAAACAGAAAATCCATTCGGAAATGTATATGTCTACTGTGGTTTAGAAGTTGGAAGAAAAAATATTTTGATGTTGAGGTACAAGAAGTATGATGTTCAGGGACTGGAATAATCCCCATAGGACACAATTCATACACAATATATTATCGAAGGACAGTCAGCTTCAGGCACTACTTTAAGTTTCCAGTGAGCTTCCCAGTAATATTTATTGTACAGACAAACAAACAAACAAACAAACAAAAAAACCGTAAAAGCATCCAGTGAATATTTATATGGGAAATGCAAGGATTTTCAATATGTGAAAGTACTTAAATCCTTGCATATGACAGGATAGAACGGCAGTCTACAAGTAACTATGCAGATATTTTACTTTTAATTTCTAATTAAAATGGAATATAGGGATAAGCATTATAGTTGTTATTCATTTTTATGCAGGTAGAAGTGTAAAGATCCAATTTAGTATTTTACAAGAATGTTCACGAAAATGCTTATTGTAAAATTACTGGAAATATGTTTCTTCTGTAGCACTTGCTCCTGTCAGGGTACAGTACACAACATAATGCTGCAGCACAGTTATATGGTGTTACAAAATGTACAGACCACAAATATTGTATAACAGAAAAAATGTACTTTTCTCTTGTGTCTACTATACATTACTTTAACAAAAGATAAAATCAGGTATGTTAATATTGTTCTCTATTTCAGAATTCCCATCTTCAGAACTGCTGTTTGTACTAAATGAAACATCACTGTGAAAATCAGGTAGACTGTTTGCATCTTTTGGCAATTTTTTTGTTCTGAATGAATTATGGCAAGACTGAAATTCTCCTTTGGCCATTTGTATTTTCAGTTTTAACTCAGTGGGTTCACATTCTTTGACAGTATTTAGCTTGGATCATTCAGATAGCCAAAGGGACCACCTGATTCTGTAATAATATTTCAGTTGCATTAAGAACCTCAGTTATGCCCGAGGAGTGCATCTCAGGAAAGGAGGTGCAAATGTGAGTTTAATCAACTTTGCACTAGGCATTCCTGGGTTGGTTGTGTGCCATCCAGTTCCCTTACATGAGTTGGAGTATCTAAGGGACCAATATGACAATTAGATAAATTGGAAACATTATCTTTTCCCATATCCATGTTCTCAGCTGCTAGCCTAGGGTAATGATGGGGTAAGAAATACTACACTAGCTCTGCACCACTGGATGAGCATCCTATGCCCAGGCATACCACAGTTAGGGCTGTTAGGAATAGTGGTACAGCATAAAGTGGGCACATGGCAGTGGAAAATCTATATTAAATAAATAAACTCTCCCTAGTCAATTTGGTTGACCTTTGAGTCCTTGTGTGAACAAGTAGTTGCATTAATTCCAGTCGGACTATGCTTATGAACAAAGATTTCTTGTATGAATAAGGACTGGAGGATCAGATTGTCTGTCTGATTTTAAGGCCGCCCAGGCAATGAATGATCTTTCATTTGGATCTGTCTGTAAAGCATTCTCTCATCTCTACCCCTTAGTGTCCCCTACAGTTTGTTTGCTTTATTGCTTCCTGGAGTCTTATACAAGTGATTCTGCACCTTAAGTATGCTTGGAGTGTCCTTTGTGACATGGTCTGCCATATAACTTCTCTCTCCTTAAAAACCTTGCTTTTTGGGGGTCAGCCTTCTATCATTGACCTCCATCCAGCCTTAGCAGCAGGGTTTTGATGAAATGAGGCTGTATGGAACACAGGCTCAAGGAAGTTTGGTTTATTGGAGAACAAGTCCAAGGAAGCAATAAGGCAAAATGAACTGGCAGAATACAGTACGCAAATCAGGAGTAGGGGACAATTCATGATGAGCTGGGCCAGGACGTTCAGGGCTCAGAATGCAAGGATGAGGAGTCTGAACATGATACAAGAGTAATTAATGTATATAAGGCCCGCTCCTGCAAAGCCTTACAGACACGAGTAATCCTTGTTCACACAAGCAGTCAATCCATTGAAGACCATAGCAGATCATTCCTCACATGTGTAAGGGCTTGCATTTATTTAGTAGAAAGTATAACGCTTTGTTCAGTAATATGCAGTACTAATGTGCAATACATGCTGCATATTGGTTGCTCCTAGACATAGTACATATAAGAAGATTTTTGTTAAAGGACAGCACTTCTGAAATACTTATCTGATGAATCAAGGCTATTTAGAAAAACTTTTTACCTCTAAAAATGCAACCTTGGCTCACTTTTGACAGTTCAGAATAAATGAACAAAACCAGCAAGTGCCGGCATTTGTGGTACTTTACAGAAAAAGAGTACCCTCGCTGAAGTTTTTCAATATTCCATAAGAAAAAATCTAAAATTAGAAAAGTGAAGCAGACACAGCTATAGCATAAATAACAGATTTGGGATTACACATTATGTAAATTGTGATTGGAGAGTCATTTCCAGAAAACAAAAGCCATTATTGAAAAAACACAAAAAACGCTACATTTACTTTCAATAGGCAGTCAAGAGCCATGAAAATCCCATTTAACAAATACCTCACTTACAAAGAAAATCAAATATGAAGGAAAAAATGAATGAGGTATTTCAGAAGAACCATTTAAAAATAGATAGTACAGAGTATGCAAAAAAATCACAAGAAGTGATGATTTGCAAGCACTGGGATTATAGTTATCAAAAGACAGCTGATGAAATCATGAAGCAAAGTCAAAATATCTTTCAACAAACAGCATTAAAGACAAGCCACATGCACACACAAAATATTTTCTCAACATGGATAAGTCCCTGAGGAATTGAGAAAAATACACTGGAAATTATAGACCTGCTTTTTCAGTAAGGCCTGAATTTGACCTTCGCTTGAGCACACACAACTATGAATGCACATACACCTGTTTGTTTTGTACTACTGGGCAGAAAGCCAGCACAAGTTGTCTTAACTACTTAAGTATTTCTTAGACCAGGCAACAGGCTTGTGCCAGCTCTGTGTATAATGGTGAACTTCACCATGCATGCACAGGTGATACATGCCATCACTTGCTTGTACAGGTGATGCATATAAAACACATTATTTCTATCACCTGCATAAACAGGAAGGACATTTAGATGCACTGAGTCATAGACATGTAGGTATGGAAGGGACTTTAAGAGATCAGCTAGTCCAAATGACATTCTTGTTAATACACCCCAGAATGTATTAGCCTTTTTTACAGCGGCATCACATTGTTGGCTCATATTTAATCTGTGATCCAATATAACCCCCAGAGCCTTTTCTGCAGTATCACTGCCTAGCAAGTTAATCACCATTTCTGCATTTTATTTTTCCTTCCTAAGTACAGAACTTTACATTTGTCTTTTTTGAATTTCATCTTGTTGAATTCAGATCAATTCTCCCATTTGTCAAGGTCCTTTTGTATTCTAATGCTGTCCTCCCAAGTGCTTGCAACCCATCTGAGACTGTATGTAATCCATACATTTTATAAGCATACTTTCCATGCCATCATTTACGTTATTAATGAAAATATTGTATAGTACTGGATCCAGGACAGACCATGGCTGACTTCCATGGGATACATCCTCCCAGTTTGACAGAAAATCATTGATAATTACTCTCTGAGTACAACCTTTCAACCAGTTATGCATCTGGTTTATAGTAATTTCATCTAGTCCACCTTTCTCTAGTTTGCTTACAAGACTGTCTTGTGGGACTGTGTCAAAAGTAGGGCTATCAAGTGATTAAAAAAAATTAATCGCGATTAATTGCGCTGTTAAACAATAATAGAATACTATTTATATAAATATGTTGGATGTTTTCCACATTTTCAAATATATTGACTTCAGTTACAACACAGAATACAAAATGTACACTGTTCACTTTATATTTATTTTTTATTATAAATATTTGCACAGTAAAAATAAAAGACTTAGTATTTTCCAATTTACTTTATACAAGTACTGTAGTGTACTACTTCTTGTTCAGCCAATTGCTCAGACAAACAAGTTTGTTTACATTTGCAGGAGATTATGCCGCCCGCTTCTTATTTACAATGTCACCTGAAAGTGAGAACAGGCATTTGTATGGCACTGGTATAGCCGGCTTTGCAAGATATTTACGTGCCAGATGCGCTGAAGATTAATATGTCTCTTCGTGCTTCAACCACCATTCCAAATGACATGCATCCATGGGTTTTGATGATGGGTTTTGCTTGATAACCATCAAAAGCAGTGCAGACCAATGCATGTTCGTTTTCATCATGTGAGTCAGATGCCACCAGCAGAAGGTTGATTTTCTTTTTTGGTGGTTCGGGTTCTGTAGTGTCCGCATTTGAGTGTTGCTCTTTTAAGACTTCTGAAAGCATGCTCCACACCCCATCCCGAACAAATTTTGGAAGGAACTTCAGATTTTTAGATCTTGGGTCGAGTACTGTAGCTATCTTTAGAAATCTCACATTGGTACCTTCTTTGCATTTTGTCAAATCTGCAGTGAAAGCGTTCTTAAAACGAACAACATGCTGGGTCATCATCTGGCACTGCTAAATATATGGCAGAATGCGGGTAAAACACAGAGCAGGAGACATACAATTCTCCCTCAAGGAGTTCAGTCACAAATTTAATTAACACATTATTTTTTTAATGAGCATCATCAGCATGGAAACATGTTGAACAAAGCATGAAGGGACATTTACGTTTAGCATATCTGGCACATAAATACCTTGCAATGCTGGCTACAAAGTGCCATGCGAACATCTGTTCTCACTTTCAGGTGACACTGTAAATAAGAAGCGGCCAGCATTATCTCCCGTAAATGTAAACAAACTTGTTTCTTTAAACGATTGGCTGAACAAGAAGTAGGACTGAGAGGACTTGTAGATGCTAAAGTTTTACATTGTTTCATTTCTGAGTGAAGTTATGTAACAAAAAAAAAGTCTATATTTCTAAGTTGCGCTTTCACGATAAAGAGATTGCACTACAGTACCTGTATGTGGTAAATTGAAAAATACTATATCTTTTGTTTATCATTTTCACAGTGCAAATATTTGTAATAAAATAATATAAAGTGAGTACTGTGCATTTGTATTCTGTGTTATAATTGAAATCAATATATTTGAAAATGTAGAAAAACATTCAAAATATTTAATAAATTTCAATTGGTTTAACAGTGTGATTAAAACTGCGATTAATCACGATTAACTTTTTAAATCACAATTAATTTTTTGAGTTAATCGCATGAATTAACTACAATTAATCGACAGCCCTACACAAAAACCTTACTAAAATCAAGATATATCACATCTACTGCTTCATTCCTTATCCAGTACGCCAATAATTGTCAAAGATTGCTTATCATATTATCCTCTAGGTGCTTATAAACTGATTGATAAATAATTTGTTCCAGTATCTTTCCAGGTATTGCATTTAGGCTGACTGGTCTGTAATTCCCCATGTCCTCTTTCTTCCCCTTTTTTTAAAGTTAAGTACTACATTTGCACTTCTTCAGTCCTTTGGGACCTCAGCTATTTTCTATGATTTCTTGCAGATAATTGCCAGTGGTTATGAGATTGCTTCAGTTAGTGCCCTAAGCACCCTCAAGTGAATTTTGTCAGGCCCTGCTTGAATACATCTAACCTGAATACTTGAATACATCTAACTTGTCTACATATTCTTTAACATGCTTTTCCCTGTTCTGACTTGTGTTCCTTCCTCCTATTACGTTACTATGTTAAGCACCTGGTCACAATTAACCTTTTTAATGAAGACTGAAGCAAAGTAGTTATACATATCAGCCTTCTTGGTGTAGTCCATTATTAGCTCTCCTTTCACACTAAGTAACGGACCTATACTTTCCTTCATTTTTCTCTTGCTTCTAATGGTCTTACAGAACCGATTCTTATTGCTGTCATGTTCCCTGCTGGGCACAACTCACTTTGTGCTTCTGACTTTCTGATTTTATCCCTACATGCTTGTGCTATTCTTTTGTATTCAGCCTTAGCAATTTATCCATGTTTCTACTTCATGTACTTTTTTGATTTCAGGCCATTAAAGAGCTCCCAATGCAGCCATATTGACCTCTTATTCTTCCTACCTTTCCTTTGCATATGGATAGTTTGATCCTATAACTTTAATATTTTCTCTTTGAGAAACTGTGAGCTCTCCTGAACTCTTTATCTGATGTTTTCTTCCCATGCGACCAGTACTCTGAATTTGTTAAAGTATTTTTTTAAAGTGTATTGTCCATATTCTGTGGCTCTTACTCCTTCCTTTCCTTAGAATAATGAAATCTACCATTTCATTGTCACTTTCACCAAATTGCCTTCCACCATCAGAATTCCTCCCTATTAGTTAGAATCAAGTGTAAAATAGCTGCCCTCCTGGTTATTTCCTCCACTTTCTGAAACAAAATGTTGTCTGGGCACATTCCAAGGTGATCATGATGATGGGCAGGCTATATGAACCTAGCACATGCAGGGGTGTGTGTGTTGTGTGCATGAATCTGCACAAAGATGCACATTCCAAACAAGAGACTACCTCCTGAAAATTAGATGCCACATGCTTCTTTTTCTAGCAGTTAATCAGAGTGCCCAAATTTGTATCCTAATCTAGATCCAGAGGTTGGGATGTGGGGTGGGAAATGGTGTTCCCATTAATTCCATCTCTAAATTTTTCACAGTGTGTTGAAGAAAGTAATTTTAAGCTAGAAAAAATTTAAAAAGATGTAATATCAAATATTGACTATTCTCTTTTCAGCACCTGCCAGTTTCCTGTTGAAAGAAATGAATTGATGGTAGGAGCAAATAATAATAGAAATCAAATTGTAGTTCTATTATAATGATGGAGAACAAATCTTCTACATGCTAAATATCTTTGTACACTGGGTAAGAGATGGTCAGTGCTCAGGGGAGTTTACTTACGGTATGCAAAAAAGATAAGGCAGTTTCATATATATTTATATATATGTTCATATATTTCATGGTTTCATATATTTTACTGGAATTGTTCCTTGTCTTGCCATTCTTTAGGGTGTGAAGCTGCTTGATACCCATTGTATTTCTCTGATGATGCTATTTTTCTGAGGGTTTGCTTGTCTTTCAGCAACTTGTTGTAGAATGCAGTATAGTGTTACATTATTGTAGCATTCTTTAAATTGATGATATTTATCAGTTGGGAAAAACAAATTGCTAAAAACAGAAGAAAATAATTAACAGCAAGGGAAGAGAAATAGCCACACCACAGCAGTCAAGTATACCAACATCTTAACAAATATTGATGTTCTTTTGAAGATGTGTCAAGGAGAAATGGAAAGATAGCAGGGCAATTTTCTTTACAGTTATAACTACAAAATATCTTTAAACTCTTACAGTCATATATACTCAAGATGTAATTCTGTTTCCAGCAGACTTGCTTTCTCTGAAAGGAAAAAAAGAAAAACTGTTAACAAAGGAATTTTTGTTTATTTGTCTTTTTGGAAACTGTTCTGTCATCTTTGCTGTGCTTAACCTAATATGTCACTGTGAAAAACAGGAAAAATACAACCCGTACCATAGGGAACATTATGGTGGGACCCAACTATGTTATAGTTATTTAAGGAGTCTTTCTGCATTTTCATTTTAGCCCCTAGGTTTTTTCAGTTGTTTATAACTTCGCTGATAAGTCTGCTCTGGGTGAAGCATATTGTGTAAGTTCTCAGACCAAGAACAAATTTGTTTTATAGAAGTGTTTTTAATTTAGGGTTTTTGTTGTTGTTGTTGTTTTTTAGAGTTAGAAAAGGGCACAATATATTTTGCAATGGAAGACGAGGAAGAGAGTCATCATCTGAGTGTGTGCTTCATCAGCCTACTTCATAATTAAATAAAATTACAGTCAGACCAACTAAGTTTAAGGACAGAGTGAGGCACCAAACTATAACGAATGCACATCCATATTTAAATAGTGTTACTTAGAGGCCCAGATTCTGATCCAGCCTAATACAGCTATTATAGGGCATGGGGGGAGTAGAACAGCTCCTCAGTCTCCTTTTGTGATCTGTTCGGATAGTCCCACTAGGTGCAGGGCGAATGCAGGCTCTACACACAGCAAAAACTGACGAGGGAGTGAGTGGAATCAAGCTTCTGCCCCAATATCTACCCCTTGTCTGTGCCAGGAGCAAATTACTTCTCCTACCATGCTGGCTCAGAGCAATTTGTGGTTGTTTGTTGAGAGTGTTGCATTTTGGGGGGAACCTCTGCCTGTCTTCCTTCTCTGCCCATTTCTGGCCCACATGAATGGGATTCAGAGTAGCAATCCCAAGAAGCCTACTCAGCCCTTCCGCATACAGACTGGGGAGTCCATCATGAGGGAGCCTTCTCAGTTTTGTCTCGCTAATGTGATACATAATAATTAGGCACATATCACCTTGTTATCTAATTGCCAGTGCCTAGTTAAATAAATTATATAACACTGCATATCTAATCAGATAAAATATGACCATATCAATAGTATCCGCTAGGCATTTTATTAGAACATTGGAACACAGTGCCACTGCTAAACCTGTCGTAATTTACATCTCTGAAAAAATAGTTGTTTGGTTTCTGAGGACATGATTAGTGTTTAACATAGGGTAACCATATTTCCCTAAACTGAAAACGGGACACTGAGTAAGAGATGGTCAGTGCTCAGGGGAGTTTACTTACGGTATGCAAAAAAGATAAGGCAGTTTCATATATATTTATATATATGTTCATATATTTCATGGTTTCATATATTTTACTGGAATTGTTCCTTGTCTTGCCATTCTTTAGGGTGTGAAGCTGCTTGATACCCATTGTATTTCTCTGATGATGCTATTTTTCTGAGGGTTTGCTTGTCTTTCAGCAACTTGTTGTAGAATGCAGTATAGTGTAGAGCAGGGGTTCCCAGACTTTGCAGGGGTTTGCGGCTTGTTCAGGGTAAGCCCCTGGCAGGCCGCGAGACACTTTGTTTATCTGAGCATCCATAGGTACAGCTGCTCGCAGCTCCCAGTGGCTGCGGTTCACCGTTCCTGACCAATAGGAGTTGCGGTAAGCGGTGGCCTGGCTCGTGCTGCTTCCCACAGCTCCCATTGGCTGGGAACGGTGAACTGCAGCCACTGGAAGCTGCGAGTGGCCGTACCTCTGGACACTCAGGTAAACAAAGTGTCTCGCGGCCCGCCAGGGGCTTACCCTGAACAAGCCGTGAACCAAGTTTGGGAACCCCTGGGTCTAGAGAAAAGTTAACTCACACACACAAGACAGCCTTCACGGTGGAGACATTCAGACATGATTTTTCAGGAGACCACACATCATTCATAATTAAAAGGACATGTTCAACAGGTGCTGTAGTACCAGGTAGATACAGCACGAATTCCACAGCCTCGGCTAGATCTGTGTATTTTTACTGCATTACAGTCTATCTCTCGAAAAATCTTCTGCCACCTTTCAGTGATGGGCATTCAGTGATGGTTCCAGTCTGAAAGACAACTGGAGACAATTGATTTTGCACGAGACAATGTGTCAAATGTGGAAATTCTGGTGTGGCATGCAGGTTGGCTGTCTTGCATTGGCACCCACCGTGGCATATTCCTCAGCAGAGCCCACGCAAACTTTTTGGTGCATTCAAAGGCAGGTCTCAAGTGCTCTAAGTATGACAGACATGTTGTGTAAAAATTGTCAACAACATCATAAAACTCCTTTTCTTTCATTTGCCCACATTCTACAAGAGTGTGCAATAGGTTCTTCACTTCTGTTGTGACAAATCTTTCTCCAAGCTTCTCCGATAAGTTAATGTGCAGGGAACATATTTGCAGTGCAACTTCTGTCACTGATAAAATATTTTTCTCTATCATCTCAAACATGGCAGTTTGTTTACTGGCAAATAGAAGCCACAGTTGAGTGGCAGGATCATCAAAGAGCTTCTTTAGCAATGTCAGGCATTTATTTTGAGAAAGAAAATACACTTGAAGCCCATCAAAAATCAACAAAATCCTATGAATTGCTGGTCCCAGTGAAAGGAATCACATCCTGCCGTGCTCTAGTAATTTGGTATACTCGATTTCAACAAATTGGTAGAAGTCCTTCAGCTCTTCAACATGCACAGTGTAGATATGAAAGTGTTTTTAAATCTTTACAGCAAAGCTCTCCACATCTAAAGGAAGACAGGCAACTGCAGTTTGGAGGCAGTTATGCACAATATCTGCACCACACCCAATGCTGAAAATCTTTTTTCCTAAGCTGGCCTGGAGCTTTTCCCACAAATTATTTTCCCCATATCTGGCACCCCCAAAGTTAGTATTGGTGTTGCCTGCACAAATTCCAACTATCTTATCACTAAGAGAGTACTCTTCAGTCACTTGCTGAATGAATGCACACTGCAAATCTGATGTTTCTCCAAGTAGAGATGAAAAGGCAATATTTTTTGTGCAAACTCCACTCAGTGGGAGAAAATACCATATAAGAATAGGAAATAGTTTTTACTCCTTTTTGTTTGACGCATCCGCACTAAGCATGATCAAAGGAACACTTGTCCAACTCAAGCTACACTTCTTCAATGGATAAAGAGGCTAAAACCTTGCAGATGATTGCCTCAGATTTTGTGAGAGCAGATGAAAACTTAGGTTGGTACAGTTTCCTAATTAATTGTGATGAACAGTCACTAAACCGGAAATGCTGTCCATGCTGCACCAAGTGGTAAGCAAACACTCCCTCGCTGGCAAAAACTTTTTCAGCTTCTGTGCCTTGCCTCAGAAAAAATCCTGGAACATTTACTTTTATCTGCATCTCTGTGTTTCTTGCTTTGAAGGTGCTGGGTAATGTCATTTCAATCATTATGGGCTATTGAGAAATGTGCTCCACATGTGTCGCATACAACTTTGCTGTTGTCCAGTGTTGAAGTATCTTTTTAAAAAAACTTTAACTGTTTTTACACAGATGTTTCCTAGACATTTTTATAGCCAAAAATGACCACACACAAACTACTGATTTTTCTAAGGACACAGGTATGCACAACCCTCCATCCCCCTCCACACTCAGGAAAGGAACAAAAGCATCACCTGGCAACACCATGTGATTGGTGGCAGCACTGCCTTCACAGCTGGGCAATGGAGAGCATCCGCTGCTTGCTGGATTGCCTAGCTCTGAAGACACAACCCCTCTGGAAGCAATATAGAAGTAAGTGTAGCATGGTGGTATTGCCACCCTTACTTTTAACACAACCAGCCCTTGACAACCTGCCTCTGTTTTGTTGAACCAATTCCTTTTAAGGGCCAAGTTAATCTCCAAGTTGAAGGGTTTACACCAGAGATCTCTATGGCTTGGTAAATCTGCTACTGAAACACCAGGGTAGAATTTATTTGCAAGTGTTCCTTCACAACGCATTTTCTGAACACTGGCTCAGCCCTGCATCTGAACACAGCACTCTTGCCTCTACAGCAAGCAGCCTGTTTGGTTCAGGGGGATGCTTAGCTACCATAAAATGTGCAATTAAAAACCCTTCCTATTTCAAACTGTCTCATCACTCTGGTCCCAAGCTAGGCCAACATTGGCTCTGTGAAGAGACCATCATGCTGTTTTCAGCCTGCAGCTGCAACTCAGCTAACCAACAGAAGTCAGTGTTTACAAGTTAGAGCTCTGTCACTAGCCCCCATCCTTCAACCCTGCTGATGCTGACAATACATTTAGCCATGGTGTGTGCCCATCAAAAAATGGGGTTCCTACCTTCTCATTGCTGATCTTGCACTGAGCTGCTAGGAAAATTAATTTAGCGCTTCTAGACAGCCTCCTGGTCAAGTTGCTCAAAGCATTCTGTATTGAGCCGCACAATAAGGAAGGCTCAGACTGTGAGGCAGAGCAGCAATAACGGTGGCAATACCATGCCACCCTTACTTCTCTGCTCTGCCTTGCAGCCGGCAAGTGGGGCTGCTGCTGAGGGGGACAGATTTGAAGGTCGGACTTCTCGGATGTGGTGCCTGCCTTCAGAGCTGAGCCGCTGCAGCCACCTCTGCTCTCCGCTCTGCCTTGCCGCCAGAGAGAGAGGGCTGCTGCCCTGGGGGACAGCGCTGAATACAGGACTGCCTGCACAAATCTGGGACAAATGCTCAGTGCCAGTGAAAAACAGAACAGAGCTGAAAAAGGGGGACTGTCCTGGCCAAACCGGGACATGTGGTCACACTAGTTTAACACAATACATTTTCTTGTTCATAATATAAAGTATGACATTGATGTACTGCTATTGTACTTCATAATACCAAAGCTGAATTCTGTGGTCTAAGTTTTTGTGATTTTTTACACCACAAAGGATTTTAAATTTAAAAATCCAAGTTTCCATTCAAAATGCTTCTCTGTTTCCCCCCGTGATGGAGACAATGCTGTTAGTGTCTGTGTCAATATCCCAGTTTCAGAAGGTTATGCTGAGGAAAGAGTTGCAGTCATTACTTTCATATCACAATCTACCGCCTGCCTTGCTTGTTTGTTTCTTGATAGAGGTAGAGAGATGATCAGGTGAACTTACCGACAGATGGGTTGGCTGTAGCAGGCTAAGCACAGAAGACTGTTCTGGTCCATTCCCCCCACCCCCGTTTAGCCACCCAAGTTGCTTCCAGAACCCTCTGGTGGGGCTCAGTAAAGGGGGTATCTTTTCACTGTATTAGAAGAAGCAACATTGTAGTTTTGCTTTTGTAGGACAATTGGTTTCAGGATCAAAGAGATCATTCACGCTGACCCTCATTCACATATGAAGGATGCTCTTCAATGTGTGTAGTATTTCTGCCCATAAGGGTTATGTCAGTTGACTTAATGCCACATCTTGATATGCAGGAGTCTCTTGTGGTAAAAAGAAAAGGAGGAATTGTGGCACCTTATAGACTAACAAATTTATTTGAGCATAAGCTTTCGTGAGCTACAGCTCACTTCATCGGATGCTGTTCCTCAGACGTTCTTGTCAGCTGCTGGAAATGGCCCACCTTGATTATCACTACAAAAGGTTCCCCTCCCCCCCGCTCTCCTGCTGGTAATAGCTCACCTTACCTGATCACTATCGTTACAGTGTGTATGGTAACACCCATTGTTTCATATTCTCTGTTTATATAAATCTCCCCACTGTATTTTCCACAGAATGCATCCAATAAAGTGAGCTGTAGCTCACGAAAGCTTATGCTCAGATAAATTTGTTAGTCTCTAAGGTGCCACAAGTACTCCTTTTCTTTTGGTGAATACAGACTAACATGGTGCTACTCTGAATCTTGTGGTAAAGCTAATGAAGATGGGGAAGGCATACAGAATGTATGGAACCTTTATACTCAATTAGTGTTATGCTGGATGCTCTAAATTGTACCAGGGTTAATGTTCTCAATGGTAGCCAGGGGCTATTTGGGCACAGCTGACGTATGCCAGCTATGCTAGCTGCATTCTACTGAAGGATGCCACACTGGGATGGTTCTGCAGCATCCAGCCGATTTGGCTTCACAGTTGGTGTTGTAACAGAAATGCAGTTTAAAGTCTCCCTAATGTCGGGGAATAATGTGAGCCTTAATATCTTTGGGTCTGGTTCTAAGTTGCCTTGTATCTTGTTTTTATCATTTACACCTGTGCCAAGTGACCGCAACGCCAAACTTCAGAAATCATGCATCCAGTTCTCAGCTTTCTCACAGACTTCCCATATGAACTTGGTTAAGTCACTTACATCCTGTGCCATGGGTTCCCATTTGTAGAATGGGGATAAAAATACTACTTTTCTTCCACCCTAAATTGGTCTTGTCTATTTAGGCTATAAGCTCTTTGGCGCAGGCACTGTCTCTTAATATGTGTACAGTGCCTAGCCCTGTGTGACCTTGATATTTTTTTAGGCATAAATTAAATATAAATGTATGAGAATTGATGGGTAACTTTACTTAAGATTTTCCAAACTATTACATGCTTATCTTTAACTTTAGTGTTCTTTTACAGTTGTTGTAAGTAAGAAGCAGCTTATTCATAGTAGTAAAATGTAAATTTCCTTCTAGTAAAACAAATTTAACAATATACATTTATGAATGTAACATTTTCAGTGTAAAATACAACTCTTCTATACATAAACAAAGGTGTAACTACCTTACATATGAAGCTCCAATGCATTGTAGCTATTGAAAAAATACATTATATTGGCTCAAAAAGCTGCACTTGTTGGCATCCTGAATCTGACAAAGCAGTGGGAAAAATGTGTATTGTGTAGTGTAACTAATGTAGCTACTGTACAGAGGAGCTAATTTTCATGCAGACTGTAACTGTTACAATATCGTAAGTGAATTGGATTGTGGTAAGTGCATCTACCCAACAGTACACGTTCAATGCTATTAAATCACTGTGCTTGCACATTTTTTTGTTCTGATATGTGAAGGAGCCCTAGAAATATATTCCTAAATAGTTAATATGGTGTGATCCAGACTCATTCTATTATTTTATTCAATAATAATGACATTCAGACACAGTAAACAGCATGTAGCACTGGGTATGAATGAATAACAAATTAATATATATTCCTATAAGTTCTCTGTTTGCTACATAAATATTAATAGACCTCTGCCAAGCATATCTGTTAGTTTGCTTGATTATAAGCATAAAGCCTTTGGTGATACTGTATTTTTACAGAAACCTTACTATACAGCAACATTTTCTATTTGCATTCTATACGTTCTCTATTTTCTGAAAGAATTAGGACATATTTTTCTCAAATAAGACAGAATTCATTAGCAATCTCAACATATGAAAAGTGAAACTGAATCAGTAAAGATATTTAAGCATTCTAATAGTTCTGTTCCAACATTTCTGTAACCTTTTACACAACTGAAATATATCTAGCTGACATGAGAAGCAGTCTTGTATTCAAGTAAAGCAAAAATGTAATTTGTGCTAATGGATTATTACATTCTGTTTAGATATTTTTCCCCAATTATTATATGCATAAAAAAATCATTGCCCGGTTAAATGATATGAGGCTCTTTTCACTGTGAGGTTCCAGCAATTTGTCTGCCTCATATATGTAATTAGTTTAATTAGCACTACAGTTTTAATGGGAAAACAAACGTCTGCTGTGTGTGCTCTGCTCCTTACTGGACAAAATTGAAAGTTATAATTCTAATTCAACTGAAACTTAAGTAGTGTAATTATAGTGCTTTAATTCTATTCAGATATCATACAAAGAATTGTAATACCTTTTTACAAAGCATAATTTTTTTCATTTCAGCATTAATGCGCATCTCCACTCAGCTTTGATTACAAAATTAGCTGCAGCACTGTATGTGCTCAATAAACTAGTTTTCATAACTTTTAAAATACATGTTATTTGACAAATAGGACACCTAAAGGCTTTATAGTACACAAAACAAATAATACTCCTATTATCCATGAACAGGTATATGCCATACTGAATGTGGAGATACCAATGCAATGTATCTTCTTAATACATAGCAAAACCTAGCAAAAACCTGGTGTGGAAACAGCTCTTGTGGAGCTGTCAGGATAACAAAAGAAAAACCACTAATGATGTATCAGCATGGTGTCAGCTCTGCATCTTGGACCTGATAAAGATCATTTTTCTTTTATTCAATAATAAAATCAAAAGGATTTTGGAAAGATGAAGACCTCTAGGCAATATTCCAATGGAAGAGAAGTATGAAAAATACCCTTCTTTGTAAAATACAAAACCACATTCCATTATATCTATGTCTGTCAGTCTTGGTATTTCAAGCGAGTTCATCCCAATGTTACCTGACTATCAGGACTTGAACATCTCTGTGCAAGCTTGAAAGCTTGTTCTCTTTTACCAACAGAAGTTGGTCCAATAAAGATAATACCTCCCACATTTGCATCTCTAATATCCCGGGACCGACAAGGCTACAACAACACCGAATATATCAATACAAAAATCATGCAGCTCAAACTCCACAACACAGCTCATCATTAGGAAATACAATAAATCCCCCAACAATGACAGAACATTATACTCATGATTATGCTAGTTTTCAGTGCTGAAGGGTATTTGTTTCATCCTCCAAAACTTATTTTTCTTTCTTTCTTTCTTAGCTGATAGTTACTGCTACTTAGTAAAGACTGTTTGGTTGTTGTTTTTGTTTTTGAGTTTTTCTATTTCTTTTTTTAACATCTAAGGGCCCTCTGACAGCTGACCATTGCCACCTTCCCCTATAATGGGGCAGAATTGGAGGCAAGGGTATACATAAATTGATTTGCGAGGAGTAAGATGCTCTCTATAGCTACTGGAAGGTCCTGGCCTACATGTCATCTAACCCTCTAGATGAGAGAGGTTAACTGACAACCTCCAAATATTCCAGATGGGGGTTAGGAGGCTGGGAAGACTTTTCACAAGCTAACAAATTGGGGAAGATGGGAGTTGTTGGCCGCAAGAGATGTAACATAGGTATGTGCTGCTATTTTAGATGATCAAAATGAGATCAAGGACAGGGGGTTTGAGGTGCTGAGAATTAATATTTGTTTTGAAATAATTCACCAGTATACACACAAAGCCCCCCAGGGGCTGGGATTTACTGGTCTCAGAGCCTGACTAATTTGAAGATTTTTCCATGGAAGACGTATACTTACCTCAGTACTAGTAGTAGTGGTGGGTATGCCAGTCTGTTGCCTTCCTGCAAATACTTTGTTGTGGTAAGCTAGCATGTATAGGAACAGGGCACTCTTGAAATGATCCTTGTCAGAATGTGCTGGCTGTTTAGGCACATCTATGCTCAGCTGCACTCTGAAGACACCATCAGTTGACACAAATCCTCTTTGAGTACAGTCTTCTACATATAGAAATAAAGAGAGATAGGGATTTTTTAACAGAGTGCTATTTTAAAGTAATTAAGATTAGAATATACTTTTTTAATTTAAAAGAGATATTTTTGAAAACTTAAAATGTTTCTTTAAAATGTTATAACCCTCAAAATGTTTGGGGTTCAAAGTACAAAGTCTTTTTTTCCTAAGCATTCAAATAACATGTACATGCTAATTTGCACACTGAAGCACATAAATGAACCCTTTCAGACCCATTGTAAAATCCAAGATTAGCTATTTTATTTTCAAATAAAAGCTGTCATCATTGAAACACCACTGTGTGTCATCATCTTTTTATAGCTGAAGACCAGATTGGTTTGGAAAATTACATTTGACCTGCAGGTATTTGTAATAAAAGGTGTCAGAGTAGTTGTATTGTTTATATGTTGACTGCAGTGAAAGTCATATTGTGCTTAATGTTGTTCTGCTATTCATTGGAGAGAAAATGCTATAAATTCAAGAGACTATTGAAATGAGAGATTTCATTTTTAGAATCACTACTGGCTCTGGTAAAGGCTACCCTGACAATCATAGCTGTTTTATATTGTACAGAAACAAATTGAAGTGGACTTCAGTGATGAGATTTAAATGCTCCCCTGGCCCATACAACTTTCTTCTCAACTTCTGTACTCAGCAGCAATTTCAATTTGTTTTAATTTAATTTCAGATGACTATATTACTCTGTAACATATTGCTGGTTTTTACATGACTATTTTTGTTGATTTAAGACAGCAAATGTGCCACGATGATGGAGTAACAAAATGATAAAACAATAAAAGATCTGTTTTGTTTGCTGAAAAACAATATTTTCTTGGACCATCCACTAGATCTGAGACAAACATGGTCCACATGGGTGCCTAAAGTTGGGAATCAGAATACATATTTAGTCATCTAAACACATGGCCTGTTTATCAAAGGTGCTGAGTACCTGCAACTTTCAATGAAGTGAAAGGTGCTCAATGCTTCTAAAAAATAAGAGGCTTGGATTTAGGTGCCTAATGGAAGGTAAATGGATATAAACTGGCCATCAGGAACTTTAGACTTGAAATTAGACGAAGGTTTCTAACCATCAGAGGAGTGAAGTTTTGGAATAGGCTTCCAAGGGAAGCAGTGGGGACAAAAGACCTGTCTGGCTTCAAGATTAAACTTGATAGGTTTATGGAGGAGATGGTATGATGGGATAACATGATTTTGGCAATTAATTGATCTTTAAATATTCATGGTAAATAGGCCCAATGGCCTGTGATGGGATGTTAGATGGGGTGGGATCTGAGTTACTACAGAGAATTCTTTCCTGGGTATCTGGCTGGTGAGTCTTGCCCATATGCTCAGTGTTCATCTGATCGCCATATTTGGGGCCAGGAAGCAATTTTCCTCCAGGGCAGATTGGAAGACGCCCTGGGGGTTTTTCGCCTTCCTCTGTAGCATGGGGCATGGGTCACTTGCTGGAGAATTCTCTGCACCTTGAAGTCTTTAAACCATGATTTGAGGACTTCAATAGCTCAGACATAGGTTAGGGGTTTATCACAGGAGTGGGTGGGTGAGATTCTGTGGCCTGCGTTATGCAGGAGGTCGGACTAGATGATCATGATGGTCCCTTCTGACCTTAATATCTATGAATCTATAAACAGCTATATACAAATAAATAGTACCTGATTCTCTTCTCAGTTAAATGGATGTCAATGGAGTTAAACTGATGTAAAACTATATGAGAGAAGAATCATGCTAAAAGTGAATATTTCTTCTGACCAATGTTACAAGCTTGTATTTATACTTACTTCATTTCCATGCTTGAGGAAGAAATACTTTGCAGATACAAAAGGTGTGAAATGAACCAGGACTTCTTCTGTTGTACTTTATGCCTTTCCTCAGTTAAGAACAAAGCTCAGTAGCACTCAAGTCATATTCTGAATTCCTAGGGTATGTCAACACTGCAGCTGGGAGACTGTCTCCCAGTCCAGGTAGATGGACATGTGTTAACTCTGCTCAAGCTAGCATGCTAAAAATAGTGGCGTGGACATTGTGGTACAGGTGGTGGCCCATGGGCTAGGCACCCGAGTACAGACCTGAGGGTTGGGCAGCCTTGTACTCGGCTTGACTGTGAAAACATTTGATTCTGTTTCTAAGGTAGTCCCATCTGGTTAAAATACATTTTATTTGCCTTTTCGTCCTGAGTGTTTGTAACCATGTTTTCATTTCTTCTATTCAAAGCTTAAAGCAAGGTAATAGGATTATGTATAATGTTGACATAATTGTCTCCACTTGTTATTCATAATCAGGGACTGTAACAGGGATTATGGATTTGGAGAGTGTCTTCTGAAATATTTTAACTGTTAATAAACATAGTTAATATTTTTATTATTACTGGGAATGTTGAAATGTGTTTGAATAAGTAGACTACCCCTAAGTAATATCTATAACCCACAATATGTCTCCTTACAGGGTCATAAGGTGAAGTATGCTCCTGCCTGTACTACAGGACCTATCGGTAATAGAAAATTACAGATAGGCAAAGTAAGAAAAATGCTGCTTGAGACCTTATTAAAGTCAAAATCCAGTTAGATTTTTGAATTAAGCTTGTTACAAATGTAATAGTGCAGGGGTTCTCAAACTGGAGGTCGGAACCCCTCAGGGGGTCACGAAGTTATTACATGGGGGGTCGCGAGCTGTGAGCCTCCACCCCAAATCCCACTTGGCCTCCAGCATTTATAATGGTGTTAAATATGTAAAGAAATGTTTTTAATTTAAAAAGGGGGTCGCACACAAAGGTTTGCTATGTGAAAGGGGTCACCATCACAAAAGTTTGAGAACCACTCGACTAGTGAATGAATAGTAAAAACATATATGATTTGTTGATTTAATGATATTTACTTTGTATGTTTTGACATGTGATGTTGACAAGTTGCACTGTAATGGTTTATAAAGCTTCAACTGTTTGAATCTCAGTGTCTAAAGTCATTAAATAATTGTCTGGCCTGTCAATAATTTCCCACAACTGTGAAAATTTAAATTGATAAAAATGGGGAAAAATGCTTAAAACCCATACTTTCATACAACTGTGAACATTAAAATTGACATCAAATTAAAAAAATGCTTAAAAATAAACAATCAATATTATCTGTCAAAATTACAAAAAACAATTGAATAATGCCAAGCCTAATTATTATGAATGTATTTTCATTTTTTCCACCATTCTGTTTAAAGATCCCCAATGTTCTACTGGCAGGTGTTAAGGGCCTGATTCGGCCACCAGAGTAAAATCATCCTTTATAAACCTGTGTTTCAGGGTTCATTTGAACTCATATACTTAAAATAAAACTCAAAGATGAAGAGAAAAGATGTGTCTGAACCACAAACAGAAAATTTCACACAGCTCTAGATCAAAAAGCTTCCGATTATATCAGACCCACTGTTTCACTAATTATTGATAATTATATATAAACCAAATGCTCGAAAAACAATCAATTTGTTCCCGCAAGTGCAGGAAGAGAATTGCATTTACCCCTATTCCTCTGTCATAAAAATGGACCTTTTATTTTGTTAAATTATCATTTTAGTTTACAGGATAGGGAAGATAAATCACAGGAGAGAGGCAAACTGTGTGATGCCTTATCAGATGATGTCTTCAGTGCTGGACAAGACTTCTTTGTGATTTTCTTGAAAAGGTTACTGAACATCACACAGCCTCAGTGCTGCCACTGTGTGGGTTGTCACAGTCACTTTGGATGATGTCAACCTGTCAGCACCAAAGCACCTCTACAGCTGTGAGACATATTGTGCAATGTCTCAATCTGCAAAACAGTATCTGCTTCCCATGCAACAGATGTTGCAATATGTAGAGCACCTGGTCTGAGGGTGCCAGACTGACATTGCCCAAATGGACTGTGACAGCTGGCAGAGGGGCAGTTTCTATTATAATTTTTTTAAAAAATGGGTCCACCTACAGCTTGTGATGGGATGATTACCCCACACTCACCCTGCAGGGTTTAATGCAGGCCAGATGTGCCAATTAACGCATTAGGCAGCTGATCAAGGAGTCTCAGCTCGGCAGGAATAGGTGGAAAGCCCAGGAGCTGAAAGGAGAAGGGGCAGCTGCGAAAAAGCAGACAATCCCAGAGAAAAGGAGGAGTGAATGGAGATTGCAGACTGTAGTCACTCCCTGGGAAGAGGCTTTGGAGAACTGGTAGGTCCAGGAAGAAAAGTAGAGCCAGTAATAGGAAGCAGCCCAGGGATAGAGCAGTGAGGCCAGAGAGAGAGGGCCCAGACTCCTGAGCTGAGGGTTCCTGGATTGGAACACAGAGAAGAGGGTAGGTCCAGGTTCCCCTACCAGCCACTGGACAAGTGGCACTGACACAGTGAGTGGGAAGACTGCCTAGGACTATTGACAGGGTTCCGAGTAGCAGCCGTGTTAGTCTGTATCTGCAAAAAGAAAAGGAGGACTTGTGGCACCTTAGGACTATTGAGGAGCTAAACTTCCCCCTGATGAGGGGGGGGACATGGACAGGGACATGGCCAGAGGGCTCAGCCACTAAGAGGAAACTGTGGTTCCTGATCCAGCGAATGAGGCCCCAGGTGGACAGCAGAGACCAAGGTGACAGTGTGCAAACCATAGACAGGTAGGGCATTGGCCTCAAGCTAATCCCCCGAGTACCAGGAGAAGGTGCCAGGCCGGCAGTAAAGGGTGCGCCCCATGAGAAGTTGTAGCACAGCTCTGTCATTGCCCAGGCTACGTTTCCTTGTGCTTTCATGCGGATAACATATTAACAAAAGTGCATGGCAATGAAGCGCGGTGAAAGGCAGAACTGCTCCACAAAGTCTACACACAAATGCACCCAGTCCATGTAGTCACACCTGAATAGAAGGAGGAGGCATTCTTTCCTTAAGATAAAGAGTTTGAACTTTTTCTTTGTGGTCTTGTGATCTTTGACTCATACTGCTACACCTCCACTCTGTTTTTAGTGTGTTAGCTCAATCAGAGTTAGCCTGAGTACGTCTCCTCAAGATGGGAATCACACCTCCCAGCTTGAAATGTAGATAGAACCTGAGGGGACCCTAATTAAATCCTGTTTTTGTGTTTTGAGAGAACAGACACTTTGTGATTGCAGCAGTGCATCTTTCCAGACCACAGTCATCCTGAGCAAGACTTTCCCTAGTGACTTCAAGCTTGAAGCCTGCCACTGTGACAGGATTGGACTACTTTGACTGTATTCAGAGCATATGGACCACCTAATAGGCTCCAAAGCTATGAAGATGGTGCTTAAGGTGGAGTAAGTGGGAGTCATTTCTTATAATGGTAAAGATCATGTGGAAGAGCGGTTTGCTCTCTTGGTCCACAAACACCTCAGAAATGTAATTCTCTTAGTTCCCTAGGAAAGGCCACCCAGAGGAATAAGAAGAGATGACTGATTTTTGTCTGTACTAGCCTGACTGATCTGTTACCATCTGAGAGACTGTCACTGGCATCAAATGCTCTGACCAAGTTACTCCTTAGCCTGGTTCCAATAACTGCAGCCATGTGAGTCAAAGATCACAAGACTACAAATAAAAAGTTCAATCTCTTTATCTTAAGGAAAGAATGCCTCCTCCTTCTATTAAGGTGTGACTATATGGACTGGGTGCATTTGTGTGTCTTTTTGGGAAATGGCACCAGTAGTGATCCCTAAACCCCAAATCCTAAATCTGACACCTAGTCAGTAAAGTGTTTTCTTGACTAAAGAAATGTTATTCTGAGTTGCTATTGTGAAGCTATAAGCACTGCGTCTATCCTGAAATCACTTGTTACTTGCATGGCCTGCAGGGGCAGGAGGATAAGAAGAGTAGAAGAGAAGCTACCCTAACCGTGAGATTTAAAAGAGGAAGCATGTAGTAGCACTGAGGTTTTGCTTAAGGAAAAAAATGGTCTCTATATTTCCCTAAGACTGGTCAAGCTGAGGTTTACTACTGGTGCAATCTTTCTTGGTCAAGGCCTAAAACCAAAATAGACAGGGTATGTTCTACACCAGCTAAATTTATTTCACTGTTGAGAGAGGATCTTTTAACTGGGAGGTTTCAGATTAAAGCAAAACAGCTGGATTCTTCAGTTTCTTGATACAGAACTAATGAAAGGCAATTCTTTCTTGGGTCAACCTTGTGATTTAATTCCCTGCTATATTAATTTGATGTTTTGATAAATTGATGATCCAAGACAACATCATTGTTAACCCCTTGATCTATTTATTTAAATTTCACTTTTGACCTTAATTTGTTTCCATCTTAATTAGGTTAGTGAATTTATAGTAGATTTAGTGTTATTTTCATTTAACCTTAATATTTGCTTGCTTATTCTTTTAAATAAAACACTTCAACACAGAATGGGTTTATTCTTTCAGACAGAAATATGGGTGCAGAATGACATGGAATAAATTAGCCAAGATATCTCAGAGCCGTTTGCCCCCTCTCCTTTAATTAAAACTTTTATCCCTTAAAACAAAATGCAAGTTCAGAATTAGCCATATCTACGGGCTCCCCTAACCTCTCAATCTGAACCTATGTTAATCTCCAAGAGGTTGGGAACAGAATTTCACACAAACGCTAAAGTATCTCTGAGTGGGGTAGAATAATAGAATCATAGACTTTAAGGTCAGACGGGACTATTATGATCGTCTAGTCTGACCTCCTGCACGACACAGGCCACAGAATCTCACTCATTCACCCACTCCTGTAACAAACCTCTAACCTACGTCTGAGCTATTGAAGTCCTCAAATCATGGTTTAAAGACTTTGAGGTGCAGAGACTCCTTCAGCAAGTGACCCATGCCCCACGCTGCAGAGGAAGGCAAAAAACCCACAGGGCCTCTGTCAGTCTGCCCTGGAGGAAAATTCCTTCCTGACCCCAAATATGGCGATCACCTAAACCCTGAGCATGTGGGCAAGATTCACCAGCTAGACACCCTGGAAAGAATTCTCTGTAGTAACTCAGATCCCCCCCCCACATCTAACATCCCATCACAGGCCATTGGGCATATCTACCGCTAATAGTTGAAGATCAATTAATTGCCAAAATTAGGCTATCCCATGATATCAAATTCCAGTGCTTGCTTCAAATCATTTAGGCACTACCCAGTCTCAACAAAATTGTCAGAAGAATATTTTTTAATATGGGCATGGCATATCCTTGTTCTCTGAAAGAGTTGAACTATGGGGGGAGTGATAGCTCAGTGGTTTGAGCATTGGCCTGCTAAACTCAAAGTTGTGAGTTCAGTCCTTGAAGGGGGGCCATTTAGGGATCTGGGGCAAAAATTGGGGATTGGCCCTGCT
Organism: Natator depressus; assembly: GCF_965152275.1. Taxonomy (NCBI): domain Eukaryota; kingdom Metazoa; phylum Chordata; order Testudines; family Cheloniidae; genus Natator; species Natator depressus. The sequence goes on along the minus strand of NC_134240.1, from coordinate 98,288,242 downwards.
TTGAGCAGGGGGTTGGATTAGATGACCTCCTGAGGTTCCTTCCAACCCTGATATTCTATATCATCTCTTCCATAAAATTATCAAGCTTAGTCTGCATTATCCCAGGCTCTGTCTTTATTTTATACTTACAGCTTTATCACATGTAATTATGCACCCAACCTTGCATTCAAGGACTCTGCTCCTTCAGAAGCTTCATGCCACCCAAGCAGCTCCACAAATAACTAGTATCTGTCTCACTTGTGGTACTTCCCTTATTCTTTAAATTGATCCAAGATTATCAAAAGTTTTTGGCTTTTCCTAGTATAATATGTGAAATTATAAATAATCAAATAAATGAAATTAAAAACAATTTTATGCACCATTTGGTTCTTGAGGATCTATAGATTTTTATACACAGGTAAGATTGTACAATCTATTTGTGTTTCTGAAAGCACAGAACTCAGGAGATCTGGTTAAATTCCTGTGCCTACAAGTGACTTCCAAAGTGACCTTAATCTCCCTGTGCATCAGTTTTCTCATCTGTAAAAGAGATGATAATATTTCCCCACAATGGAGGTGTGAAAATAAATTCAATAATATCTGTCAGATGACAGGTTTCAGAGTAACAGCCGTGTTAGTCTGTATCCACAAAAAGAAAAGGAGTACTTGTGGCACCTTAGAGACTAACAAATTTATTTAAGCATAAGCTTTCGTAAGCTACAGGTCCGATGAAGTGAGCTGTAGCTCACGAAAGCTTATGCTCAAATAAATTTGTTAGTCTCTAAGGTGCCACAAGTCCTCCATTTCTTTTTGAGGTGGCAATGGAAACTATGTAGGTACCAAGAGAGACAGAGTAGGTAGACATAGAAAGATATCCCAGGCACATGGAAGTACATTATGATATTAGTGGTCAATTCATGGCTTTGGCATGAAAAGACCCAATACAGCAGTTAGGTCTGCATACAACTCTAATGTTTGGGTCTCCAACAGAGCACTTTTTTCCATAATGGTGACTAACAATAGCAATGCAAATAGGAGTAACTGTAGAAATCTCTTCTTGTATTTAGAAAGGTTCTGAAGCCCAGTCCTATATCAAACATATTTGGTCTATGCCAGTAATTATAATACAGAATACATTTGACTGATATATAAAGAGATATTTTCTAAAGTTAATCCTTTATAGTAAATTAGTACAGTATGTACATTCTACAGTATGAAGAAATATAATAAATCCATTGCCCAGGACTTTAAAATACCTGGACACAATCCGCACATTAAACTTCACCATCCATTTCTTGAGAAAGAGATCCAGTGGTAGTTCAGTGTGACATGATGCATCTAGATCAATGTCTCCTTGACATATTTTGGACAATACACTGATAACAACAAACTCTGTGTGTGCATGAAACCTAATCAAACAATTCAGCAAAATTCTAGTAACCCTGAGATGTAACTATACCAAAGCTACTAAATAAAGCTAAAACAGCACATACACAACTACACAATGCACTCACGTTCTCTTCTTAGCTACATTGTGAAAAAGAGCATCAGACTGGGCTTAGCTATAGTCTTCAGAATGTTATATGCCCTAGTCAGTTTCAGTCACCACTTGTGTGTTCCACTACACAAAATATCACTTTGCAAGCTCTCATAATTTGTAAACTCCTCCCTACAACTCAAAAGAAAGAAAACAAAGAAGACACTCAAAGGAACAGAATTCACTTCTGACCAAATAACCACTAGGATCTGACATATCTGACCTGCGGTGGTCCCTGTCTCCTCTCAGCAGGAGCACTTTGAAATACCCATTTATTTTCTCTACTCTCCCAACTTTGCCCACTTGCTTCTCCAACTTTAATTGCACTCTCCTCTTCCTTGTGAGTTTGGGGAGTGACATTTCAAAACAAAACAAAATTTGCATAGTGGAGGTTTTATTCCTAGTCATTAATGTAAGAATATTTCAAATGGAATGCGCAAACAAGTATCACCGCAGAAAAAGGAATATTGTTTTAGAGAAGTCACTCATTTTTGAGGACTTCACAGATACTTCAGCACACAACCAGATGGCATTTTCTTCTTTTTTCCTTCAGAGATACTTTTTAGCAGGCCAGTACAAACAGGAATACTAGACACTTTATGCACATGACAATAGTACAAACAATTTTAATACAGTAGAATATTTTGAAATTCCTAGAGGATCTTTATGTTAGGGGCCTAACAGGCTGTAAATAATTGAAGCATTAACAATTATTTTACACCCAGAGGACAAGCCTTTGAGGATTACAATCCCATGGAATCATTTATCTTGAGCAAAATGACAAAATTTCCAAAGACTGATGGTTTCTTAAGAAAGGATTTGAAGCACAAGCCTCATTTGGTTTTGAGCATACCTGTTATTGAGCATACCTGCTATCAAGTCAAGTTCATACAGAGACATTAGCTCTGATTATTATGTCCATGCCTTTTGTTGCCCTTGAAGTATTACAATTGTGGCTTTGAAGACAGATTCAATTAACAAAAGTGATAGATTTTCAGATTGTTATTCTGTCTTTGATTTGCTTGGGGGAAAGAAATATTTCTTTTTTGTATAAATATGAAATAGCAAATAAATAACAAACAATTCACGTGTCGTGTCAAGAACACAAGAGAGAAAAGCATGAAACAAAATATTCTAACATGGGCTTTGTACTTTCTTCGCAATGCCTAAGGGCATGCTCTGCAACCCTTCAATGGGATTACTCACTGAGTATGCTACCTCTCATCATGAGTAAATGTTCTATAATACAGCCCTCAGCTGTCAACAGAGTATTTATAGAATAGTATTTACCAGGGAGTCAGTTTACTTAGAGGAAATAATGTACTTTTCACTTTTTTTGTTATGAAAGACACATTTTCTCAGAAACATGAAATGATTTTTCTTTTTGTTGTTTATAAATGATATTCTCAATGTCATATAAGCGTCTTCATATTGGTATGAAAAAGAGAAAATATTATAAATGTGGGCAACTCTTCACAAGGGGAAAAGATTGGTATTCTAGAGCTCAGCTGAACCATTAAGTCACAGTCCCGCCAAAGCTCCAACCAGCGTATGAGTTCTGGTCTTCTGGGAGATGTATGTTGCCCCATGTAGAGATCTGGTACAGTGTATCTCCTTCCTATTCTGCAGAAAGCCAGGAGAAAGATTTCCAGCTCTGTTCCTGTGTCAGTGCAACAATGCTCCTTGCAGAGCCTTGATTTAGCCCAGAATGAGGTACTGCTAAACACAAGACAGGGTGGGCAGAATCAGACCCACTATAGGGAAAGCTTTGGCTAGGTCTTCAGTGAGAGAGGTCTTGAAAAATGCAGCTAGCAAGTTTGGCAAAGGAGGTGATGCTCTTCCCTCTGTACTGAATCAGCAGCTGTTAGGTAAGGAACACACAGCTGGTAGAGGTGTTGTCTTGAAGCTGACATAAAACCAAGGTCATTAAAATTACCATAACACAATGAATAAAAACCGCTTTCTGCTCAGCGAATGCTGCAAGGCAAAAACTACCAGTATTTGCTAAATTTATATTCACATTCAAAAACTGATAGTTTTACACCTCTAAAATTCCTTTTTCTCCCACAAATTTGACAAGACCAAGACCAAAAGTGTTTCACTTTTTTAATGAACTAAGATGTTGTTTTTTTGCCAGTTTTACTGGTATAGCTATATATTTTGGTATAACTCTTGCTGTGACTATAAAGCTCTGTGTCAGACAGAATATGGATGAATAAATGTCTTGGTCTATTCTTTATTAATCCCAATTACTATTTTATATGGTGCTGTAGGTGTGAAGTTTAAATCCAGATAAGCACTCATCACTTTGGACCCAAACCTATCAACTTTAATCATACCAAGTAGTACCTTATTCCGAGTGTAGTCTCATTTCTATCAATGGGGCTACTAAAGTGGGACTACTTATTATGTATTATTACTCATGGAATAAGATACTATTCCATATGAACAAGGGTGGCATAATTTGTCCTTGAAATAGGATCTATACATTTTCTCATTTCCATTGATTTAGCCATTTTGGTTTATGTTATTCAGGTAGACGTTGTCAAACCCATCTGCCACTCCACTATTGAAGGAAAGCTTTCACAAAAAAAGATGGAACTTGCAGAAATTATGGCATGATTTGGACTCTTCTGGATATCTCATAGTAGAGAGTTCCAGTAGAGAGCTGAATGTCTAGGCTGAACAATGACCAGGAACATATGTTTGTACCCTGGAACAACTGTTTGTGGAGCATCTAGACTTACATTCAATCATGTTTGTTAATGCAAGATAATTACACAAGAGTCAGAAAGTCTAGCCTAAGCAGACTGTGAGTTTTCTCCAGCAACCTAGTCAATCCTGGAATTATTTTCAAGTGCTGATTCTTGATGGAGTTGGCTTGAGCCAAGTGACAACATGTGATATGTATTCTCTTTGGCTTGTCCCACTTAGGAAGTGGTCTACTGCACGAAGAGCTATTTTCAGTTCTTGTGTGGCCTTGGCCTTCAGTCCCAGCATGTTGTAGTAGTCAGGTGTGGCTCAGGTAACAGCAAGGCCCAGGACAAAATGTAGTAGCAGTCTGTTCCCTGCCATATCCATTGGCATTTTACAGCTTCACTCTCCTCTCCTTTTTTTCCTTCTTGTCCCTCTAATTTTTACTGATTGACTCCTTCCCCAATCTCCTTATTTTCCCTTTCTGTAACGCCACCATTCTCCATTTACCCTCTCCCTCACCCCCTGCTTTACCAAGGGATCCAACGACAGCTAGCACAAGGCTGGCATTTCTGGACCTCATATCTGGCCATTGGGTGGCTCAGTCTCAAGGCTTCTGTGTTTCACTCACCTCTCTTCTTTTGTCCAGTGAGTGTTCATGCAGCACCATATGTGACTGACTGTATATACTGCAGAATCTCTCACAGATGCACCAGTGGACCTGGTAACACCTGCCTCAATCTAGTCCAGCCCAGGTCTACATGTAAGAATGATCAGTATATAATAATGGATTAGGTTTATGCTATCTGTATCAATTGATGATTTTCAGATTCATCTGTTCTGTATCCAGTTACGCAATTTCCCTGTCATTCTCTACTGGCCAAACTGGCTAAGGCTTGTCTAATCTTGAGTACATCCCTTTTCAAAGGGTGTTCTAAAATGCATTATGTAGCTTGAGTCTTATTAACTATCATTTCCTTTTTAAAGTGAACCGTCCCTATGTCAATGAAATGTTCATTCTCAAAATAACTAGGCTACCTGGGAACCAGTCTCAACAGTGAGCTCAAGGAATGTATCGGCATGGAGTCTGACCAATCAGCTCACACTGAAGTATGTTACCTCCAGCTCAGTAATGAAGCAGACTGATGGAATGAAGTGGGCAAACCGGCACTCCTGCTGCCATCCTGTACCTGTTTTGTAGATCAAGGATGTCACCTTACAGTGCTGTTTTGTGTTTTCACAAACACATCCCTGGAATTGAGAAAAGGAAAAAAGTGGTTGCAAATATCTTAAAGGTCTATTTTCATTGTCACCACCGCTGTCCCACAGCCCATTCTGTGCTCATTTCCGGTAGCACTAACAACCCGTCTGGGGAATCACAAGTTAACATGTCAGTTCATCATATGCTTAGGATACCTACCATTATTAAAATAGCAAAGTGATGGATGTACAGGTAGGCCAGCATAATTGTAATATATATGACAATGCACCCTGCTCTTTACTTTCAGTTCTGTTCCAACCACCCTCCCCTATTGATCACCCAAGTAGCATTTTTTTTAAACTTGACAATAACAGCCTTGGTGATTTGATTTATAACAGAGATTTATTTTCTGTTTTGACAAAAACTGCAGACTTTTCTGCATAACTTATTAAAGCATAGATTAAAAGTGACATGTTGATTTGCTACTGACTTTGAGAGTTTCTTTTTATACTGTTTGCCTCCAGCATTAAGCAGTCCACTGAACAAATAGCTTGTATATGAACCCACTTTTCTTTTTTTTAATTTTGGGACTTTTGTGTTTCTCCTAATATTAGGCATGCTGCATTCATCTGAACAAAGGAAAACAGGAAGACTGAACTAATGCTGGCAAATCTCAGTACACTCTGCATTATCAAAGTACTTAATCACTCTAAAATTGGACACTGGGCCCTCGCACGTTTTGTAAAGGTCAGAGTTTCCAATTTCCATATTCTTGTGCTGGTTTTTCTGATAAGTTGTTTCCTTTTAATATGCCTCCTTCTTCTGTTTCACACCAAGTAGTTCTGACCTCCTACTACAATGTTATGGTTACTTTTTTGTAAGAAATTTCATTACTGTTTAGTGTACACACACACACCCTTTGCAATTATGTTAATTCATATAGCAATAAGAGCCAGATTCTGATCTTTGGTGTAATTCTGGAGTACCTGCAATGAGCTCTATTGCATTTTCCAAATTTAGAACAGTATATAATTGAGATCAGAATTTTCCCCTATTGGCTAACTATTGCATTTAAATAGTTTGGCTTCTTTAACTTATGAACGAGCCAGTATCCATCATCTTAGCCTTGGTTTTTCTCTGTGCTTTGCCAAACGCAGCAGTTTACTTGCCAATTACATAACAGTGAGTGGAAATCCACCTCAGTTTCTGACTTGAATGTTTTTCACAGTAACTCAACTAAATCCTCAAGCCTTGTTTAAATAGCACATAGATCTTGTCTAAATTGTAATATTAGAGTTCTGTAATTCAATCAAAGAGCCGCAGCTCTCTGTGGCTCTTTCATACACTTTTATCATTAAAAGCACCTTTAATCATTATTATCTGTAATAGGCGCTTTAGGAATGCAGACAGATAAATAAATTATCTAATTTAGAATCACTGCACACCCCAGAGAGTTTCATGAGTTTTCTCTTTAATAAGGTAAGGGGTATAATTAGTTTAGATTATTTATTTATGTTAGCCCCTACCCCTTGTTCAGCACAGTAGAAGGCAAAGCATTTGGTAATGGTTTGCTTGTTGGTTGAAATGCCTCTTATTACCCTGTTCCCTTTTGTCCCCTTCTCTAGGATATTCATTTGATTCTTTTATTCTATTTTTTCATAGAATGATATCCCTATCTTTGTTTATTTCCTTAAGCTAATTAGTATTAAGGAAAAGTTAATTGGTCTCAGCATGTGATTCGATACTTGATGCATAATAGTCTGTATGTAAGGTGAATTTTGTAACAAAAGTTGTTGTGGTCGTAATTTGACCTTTGGGACAGTGGAAAGAAACATGTTATTGTAGATACATCCTGTGGTTGTGGTTGCACTAAGCAGGAGCTGAACATGAGCATGAAGGCGGCACACCATTGGTAGAAGATAACAATCTGTAACATAACTGGATGTAAGGGATCGGGCACGAGGATGGGTCGTGATGAATCAGTGTATATAAGGAAGGGTAAATTGGCATTTTGGGGGTCCCCCCCCCGACTAGCGAGGGGGCACCACGCTTAAGTGTTATTAAACTTGTCTTATTGGGAATTATCTGCATTTTACTTGTTTGGTTAATGTGCCTCAGCCTCGGAGCGAACTTTTACGTGACCTAAGAGTGTAATTTGTAACATTAGTTATCTGTCTGATCCAATTCCATCTAAAATTTGTTTTGGCCTTGGCTGGTTCCATCATTAGCACATTTGAATGCCACAGAAAGACTTCTGAATCACTCCAGCTTTGAAATAGATCGCTCTTTAATTAATAACTCTCATCCTATCTCTGTTGTCCTTTGCCCCTACTTGTTCAGGGCCATACTATGGCTCTCAAAGTGTGGTGTGATGGGGAGGAGAAGGTGCAAGTCACTTTCCCCCATTGCCTCTGGAAGAAGCAGCAATAATGTTGGTGGTTGAAGTCCATGGACACAAAAAGGGGCTGCTAATGCTGTTCGCAAAGTTGTGGGGGGGGGCTGGGTAGATAATTGGTGGTAGGGTCCTGTCCCATACATTGACTTGCACTGGAAGGGAGTGCAAGTGGGTGCAAGCTACGCTTTGTGTAAAGATATAACAAGAACTACTTGAGTCCCAAGTCCAACCAGAGACAAACTACCTGACCCTGAACTGGAATAAATTGGGTAGCTCCATCAAAGTAACTGGTGCTATCCTAGTTTATACAGTAACTCCTCGCTTAACGTTGTAGTTATGTTCCTGAAAAATGCGACTTTAAGCGAAACAATGTTAAGCGAATCCAATTTCCCCATTGGAATTAATGTAAAGGGGGGAGGGTGTTTAGGTTCCAGGGAAATTTTTTTCACCAGACAAAAAACTATATTATATATTTATACACACAGGATAAGTTTTAAACAAACAATTTAATACTGTACACAGCAATGATAATTGTGAAGCTTGGTTGAGGTGGTGAAGTTAGAGGGTGGAAGAGGCTGGGATATTTCCCAGGGAATGCCTTACTGCTAAATGATGAGCTAGCATTCGGCTGAGCCCTCAGGGGTTAACACATTGTTGTTAATGTAGCCTCACACTCTACAAGGCAGTACGAATGGAGGGAGGGGAGACAGCATGGCAGACAGAGACACACACCCTGTGTGTGGGAGAGAAAGAGAGATGCACATTGCTCCTTTAAGTACGCTGACACCACTCTTAAGTACATTGCCTTTTTAAGTATATCAGGAAGTTGAGACAGCACCTGCAGCCAGCAAACTCCCTCTGTCCTGAGCCCTGTCGTGTCCCCACCCTGCTCTATATGGAGAAGGGGGGAAGGAACAGGGGGGAGGGAACAGCTGAACTGCTGACAGCTGAACTGCCAGCACCCTGACATTAGCCCCCCTCTTCCCCTCCCCCCCGTACAGCAACCAGGAGGCTCCCAGGAGCAGCTCCAAGGCAGAGGGCAGGAGCAGCACATGGCAGTGGGGGGCGGGACAGCTGAACTGCCAGCAGTTGATAGACTGCTGGGCGGCTGCTGCACAGGGAACTTAGGGGAGTGGGGAGCTGACAGGGGGCTGCCAGTCCACCCTGGTTCCAAGCCCCCACCAGCTAACTGCAATGGGCTGCTCTCCCTGCAAGCAGTGGACAAAGCAGGCGGCTGCCAAACAATGTTATAAGGAACCATTGCGCAACTTTAAACGAGCATGTTCCCTAATTGATCAGCAACGTAACAACGAAACCATGTTAACCAGGACAACTTTACGTGAGGAGTTACTGTACCAGTCAAGGATCAGACTGAAATAGTCATAATGCTTCCCTTCACCAGTGCTCCATTCCTATAGGAATTCTTACCCAAACCTTCCAAAAATCACAAGAGCCATACTTTTGCCCTTAAAGAGCATTGCCCATCATCATGTTTTACCAACCCTCAAGCCTCATTTTGACTCACTTCAATTGGGATTTCAAGCAGAACACCCAAATGAAAGTGGACAGGAAACCTTTCACTTTTTGCTACCACTTCTAATCTAGTCCATTGCACTATTAGCAAAATCACTGTAACATAATTGGCATTTGGTGGTCTACTGAAATTAGTTGGTGGACACAGTCCATCTCCTAAAATAGAGCTGAGGCACACAGGAAAATCTTCCACTGCCGTGACCTGTGCTGTTCCTGCTCAGTAGATAAACAACTGACTTTAATCACCAGCATCATCAGTTTAAGTACATTTAATAAACACTAAATTTACTTATTCTTTTTCAAAAGGGAGTACAGTAATTACAGCAACTGTAATTAATTTTTAATACCACTGACATAAACCATGTTATTTATTACACATCTCTTAGAACTATATATTAAAAACTAAAAGCCAGCCTTTAGAAGTGGTCATTGCTCATTATGATCCTGTATGCAACTTCTATGCCCATTGCTTAGAGCAGTGGTTCCCAAACTTCTTCTGCTGCTTGTGCAGGGAAAACCCCTGGCAGGCCGGGCCGGTTTACCTGCCGCATCCGCAGGTTCAGCCGATTGCGGCTCCCAGTGGCCGCGATTCGCCGCTCCAGGCCAATGGGAGCTGCTGGAAGCGGCGCGGGTCGAGGGACATACTGGCTGCTGCTTCCACCAGCTCCCTTTGGCCTGCAGCAGTGAACCGCGGCCAGTGGGAGCTGCGATCAGCTGAACCTGTGGACGCGGCGGACAAACAAACCGGCCCAGCCCACCAGGGGCTTTCCCTGCACAAGCGGCGGAACAAGTTTGGGAACCACTGGCTTAGAGAGAGGCAGTATTTAATGCTGATGTCACCTAGCTGCCATTGTCTTTACAATGTCACACTTTGCCTTGTCATCAGTGTTACTATCACACTTTCTACAGCAGAAGTACATTATCATTGCTGTTTCAGGTGTACACTCCAAGAGCTTATCTTTTGACAAGTGTAGTAGGTGGCACTAATAAAGTAATGTGGATGCATAGACCTTTCCTTAGAGAATTAGATCTGAAACTAGACTCCAACTGGCATTATGAGTCGTCTTCTTTTGTATGTCCCAAGTTGATATCTAGATTGTTCAGCCATCTAACTGCTGCATCATTAAGGGCAGCAAGGTGTTAGTCCACCATCCAATTTTCTAGTAGTGCATTCCTCCACAACATATTTCACTGTCTGCATCACTGCCCCACAGTCACACTGTGAAGACTGGCCAAAACCAAATTTCTGAATTGTGGCAGCCACGCTGGCCGTTCTAGTCAGCAGCCTGTTATGTCTAGTCCAGGAGATGTGTCTCAGATTGCAAACAGGTTAGTGTGATTTACGGCTTCTGATGTTCATCAGCAAGCACCTCTCTCTATGCCAGAGTTGCTGCCACTCTGGTAGGACATAGCTGTTAGCTCTGGTATTCCATTGTTCATCTGAGATTAGCATCTCTGGAACGAATGCATGTACAGCCACTGCAAAATGATGATGCAAAGTCAGCTGTGGCAAGTCAGAAGGGACAGTGAGTGTATGGGTTTTCTTCTGGAGACAGGCAGCTATTATTGTGGGAAGTTTGCATTGTTAATTTGCACCTATCGGAATGATTGTCAGCCTTGTGTGCAGCAGGTTGTTTTCTTCATCACTTGTAGTCCCCCAACATAGTTCACCAACAGAAGTTGGTCACCCACCTTGTCTCTCTAATAGTTCCCCAGGCAGTTTTAAAGGTGATGGTATTTCATCCAAGTTGTGGGGGATCTATATGCGCCAACACACACAAATTAGCTATTCATGTGTGTGGCTAAGGCAACCACTAATGATATGGGTGGCTGAATTGAGCTCTGTATCAACAAGATGCATATGCTGACTTCTGCCCCAAACTGCTGAATAATTCTCTGCTGGAACAAATACCAGTATCAGGACTTAGGTTAGTACAACATTTTCCTCTGCTCCCCAGGAGATCCTGCTAGCTTCTGGACCAAAGTCATGTGGGAGGGGATTTTTTTCTGTACGTGGTCTGAATGGAACCAGTATGTTAGACTATGGTCTAAATAAGTGATAACTGTCTGGAAAGGGAGTGGATGATCCTCAGCACACATTGTAAGGGATTGATTGGCCAGGCACTTGTTAAGATGGAAGATTGTGGCAACTGTCTTAGAGTCACTTAATGTAAGTTTCCACTGACAAAGGCAAATGTCCAGATTATTCATGTCCTGGCTGGGTAGCCCTTAGATATTGGGTAAACAGTTACCCACATCAGTGAGACAGCTGTGTCCTGCATATATGTACTTATCAGCTTCAGTTGCTGGTAGGCTGTAAGAATATATGCTGAAAAGGAGAGGAGCTAAAATAGATCATTGTGGGTTCTGACTTTGTCTCCAGCTTGCAAGGTGAAGCTCTGATTTGTTATAATTTCTTTTGGGATATATAAGGATTAAGTAAGGACCTGTGTTACCACTAACATGGTATTAGGGAGGAAGGCAGGGGTAGGCACTGTCTCTTCGCTTGTTAGATAAAGTGCTATCCCTCTCCCTTCCCTTCCCTTTGTTTGATAAGCATTGCAGCTGCATAAGGAGTGTGGGGATCTTAAAGATACTCTTTGTATAGAGCACTGTTATCTCCCCCTCTCTTCCTTTCCCAGCTACATAAACGAGCTCGGGGTCATGGCCCCTTCCTCCCTCCCCTGTGAACTGCAGATTAAGGGAATTTGTGGCTACAATTACTGCAAAAAATGTATCTTCAAGGTAAAAATGTCTGTATGATATGCGTAATGCTTTAAACAGTAAACAGGGGCGGATATAATTATATTCAGTATATAGCTATTAATATTCATTGTATGGACGTTCATATGACTCAATAATATTACTCAATAAGGGTTTTGGGGGTGTTGTAGTAAATGTAGGTATTTACATACTAACTTAGATAAAAATAGTGTGCTGTAACTAATTCAGTGCTTACTCGACAATTGGGTTGAGAGGAACAAGTACCGCAATAAAGAAGCCCGTCCACTCAATCTGCCTCTGGGTCCTCCTGCTCATTCTCTATTAATTTCCATGATAAACTGCACCAAGGGCTTATGTAGCTGACAGATCCAACAGAATGGCACCAACTTTCTTGTCCTTTAATCCACACCTGAAGCCTTTCCTGCTTTCGTAAGTTTGGCCTGATAGAGCTCTTTAGGTGAAAAAAGAGGCTTCAAGTCTGAATCCACACTAGAACCCTGACACATCTCTGTACCCTCAGTTTTAATTGCATGTCTGAAAGATTTATCCAAGTTTTGTGTACGGCTGTTACTCACTAGCTGGGATGCAATAACATATGCAGTGACCAGAAACTCCTTTTTGATGAGGCTGGTCTTTTCAGAAAGTCTTTTGATGGTCTGTCAGTTTTCCAGCCAGAATAAGTAAAGTGCATCTTTGTGCACACTGTGTCTGGATTGATCCAGAAGTTGAGCGAGTGTCTTGCTCTTATTAACAGCCACCTGTTCATTACTAAAGTATTTTAATTCCTGGTAGAGTGAATTACTTCTGATGGCCATCCAGGTATATACTGTTCATGATAGCCTCTAAGAATCAATTACCTAGCAGCTGTCAGAACTAATTCACAGAAAAATTGGTAAGAGTTATTTATATTGGGTGGACATATCAAGTACAACTCAACCAAATCCTTGACAGAAATTTCTAATTCTTCTTGAAAGACCTCCCACCAAGATTTCTGAAAATTTCACTGGGCCTTCTGTAAGCTGTTTGTTATTGGTATCTGAAGCCTCCTGGTGATCAAATATGGCCAATGCTGAGACTTTGGGAAAGCTTCAAACACTTTTCACTCTATGACCACCAGTAACAGTTGCCCAGAAGATGAAAAATCAAAAATGGGTGAAGACCCTGTTTGCCCATCTGCTACAGTAAAAGTATGGTGTTTGCTCTGGCTTGTAGAGGAGTTGTACATCAGCGACTGATGCCCACTCCATTGGACTCTCTCTGTCTGTGTGTTGTCAGGGTATTTCCTATTGACATGATGTGAATTGAAGCAACAGTTGGAAGGATGTGGAAAGTTGGGCAGAATGAGGGTTGGCCATATAACTGACGGAGACTTGTAGACATTGATCAGTGTAAGCTCATTCACATTTATTGCCTGTCATTCTACGATGTCATTTGGACCAGATGGTGACATACTAACAGCAGACAGCCTTTCTATAACATAAGATGCCATCCCATACTGCTTGATATTGGAAGAATGGCAATCATAACACCTACTCAGAAGCAGTAGTAGGCATTATGATTGCTGCTCTTCCAATACCAGGGCTACTGGAGAGGAGAAATGTTCTGCCTTTTGTTCTTTAAAGAGATGGATCTATTTTAGAACCAAATATCTAAGGTTCCAGGAGTGCTACCTACAAATGTGCCATATGGAAACAACTATTACTAAGGTCCTCTGCTAATAATAATGGTAATGTTGCTGCTGGGGCTGTGGTCCTGCTTGGGTTGTTTATTTCTTTAGAGTAATAAAATCTTATCATTTACGAACTTAGTTGGTAGTTTACTCTTCCTTTTTGAGCAGGACAAAAAAATATTTTCCATCTTCTATTCTCCTTACATTCATATTTCTTCCTTCCCTTCCACTTTCAAACACTTTTGCTTGCAGATATAACAAGCGGACTGATTTCATTCTTTCCACTGAAAGATGATAAAAACCAAAAGCATTAACTTGTACAGTTCTGCATTTCTAACTTTAGATTGGATCTCGTATTCCTCTAATCTCTGTTTCTTCATTAATTCCACTCAGAGTTTTGGATGTGCTGGAATGCAGGATTGGGCCAGTTAGCTTCTAGTCGAATTAAGAAGTAAGGCATGGGTAACCATTATGGATCCCTATGTATAGTACTTATATTACCCCCCCATTACAATCCTTAATGTATTTATTCTCACGCATACAGGTAAGGAAGTACTATGATCCCTATTTTACAGATGGGGAACTGAGGCACAGAGAAACTAGATGATTTACCCAAGCTCAAACAGAAGGTCTAGAGTAGATCAAGGAACTGAACCCAAGTCTCAAATCCCAACCGTCACTCTAACCATTGGCTCATCCTTCCTCTCTATTAATCACTGTAAGGATAGTCTTATAAACAAAACACTAGAGGATAATCTTATAACCAAAGGAATAAGGGCCATATAAGTTTCTTTACTTTGCCTCAGCTTCTAGGCCAATAACATGTCATAATAAAGAATGGATCAAATTTCTCCTCAGTTACACTAGAGTAAACTGAAGGAAACGCATTGACACCTATGGAATCACTCCGGGTTGACACCGGTATATCCTACATTAGACTGTGGCACAGTCTTTTTGAGAATGTGTAGAAAAGGAAAAGATAGTTGTGAAAGTGTAAATTTATTAATTTAGAAACAGCAAGAAAAACTTAAAATTGGCTAGCTTGGCCTTTTTTCTTACCAATTCATTTGAGAAGGCCCCAGCTAGGCAAATTCAATCTTCTCAATAACTGTCCAACAATAATTCCTATATAACTTCAAAGGATGATTATAATTGTTTTCACATTGAAAAGTCTAAAGCAAGTGGAATGGCAGTACAGATGTCAGCTGTGGGGAAAAATTACTGCTTGACATTGGTGCCAATTAAAGATTATACATCTATTTGAACTCAAGGACTCTCCTTCCCCCTGAGAAAATCAGAAAAGTCCTTCATGCCCAACTCCCTGGATGTTTCAATGTAGTGAATCATATAATTATAGAAATAAGAGATGGAAAAGACCTATTGTTGTAGATCATACAGTCTATTCCCCAGAAAACATTAGAAAAACTGCATTTTAAAGGGTGGTTGCACTTTTGAACTGTGAAAGGGACCCTACCATCCCTATTAAATATGTAAATGGACTTGCTCAGACAAGAGTAATAAATGTTCCAAATATTTTCCTAGCTGCAATTTCATATATTTCCTGATGAATGAATATAGGTAAAAAAGAAAAACAGTTTCTGGCAACCTCACACAAGAAATGTTCATCTTCCATAATTTTGTCATTTACTTGAAACAAGCTTGTTTCCACTCTCTATTTCTCTCCTACTTTTCCATCAAAACTGTTGAAGGGCTAATATGCTGCTTAATGAACTGAAATATTTCTCTATAAAAAAGCCTCTTTGCTAAAATGTAGTGGGAACTGTTACAACTATTGTTATGTACACTAATATTAACTAAGGGAATGTTAAAAGGTTATAAGGTCTGCCTGTGCTGCAGAATTTTACAAAATGCTCTGTGTGTGTGAAACAAAAAATTTAAATTGAAAACACTCTGTTTTTCCTGCATGAATGTAATAAAACATTTCCCTAAGAAATGTTTTATATCCTGTTGTCAGAAAGGACTATGGAATTTTTTTTTTAAAGCAGCCTCTTCAGACAGACCAGACCTACCTAGGTTGGTTTCTCCCTCTCCTTTGTCCTTTGTCTCTAGAATGCCAGTCTTACCTTCCTTTTCTCCGTCAGTGACCTCAACTTTTTGACATAGCTCTTCTAATTCTTCTCTTCTTTTACCCCACGGTTCTCTTGTGTCCATAGACTTGTAGGGACTTTTTACTTAACCCAAACCACTTTATTTCTCTACTCTGAGACATCTATCTCCTCTAGTTCCCCTTTCTTCCTCATAGCCTTCCCTCCCCATTCCTCTTTTTCTGTGTCCTTCAGGATCTATGGTACTAAACATTTTAGAGGCTTTTACACTTTTTTCAAGCACAAAATGCACTCTCTTTCCAAAGTCTCTATTCCATGACCACAGATTTCTAAACTTACAAAGACTGAACAAAACAAAACTTCTTGAATGGCTCTCTTCAGCCCTTTAGGAATTATATAATTTAATATACAGACATAGTAAATTTTTACACTTAAGATATAAGTCTAAATAAAATAGTCAAGGTAGATAAATTAGATGATGATGTCACAATTTTAAATCATTAAGTTGTGGGTCAAAGTGAAGATATGTGAGTCCAAATCTCCTTACTAACCCTCCTACTTATCTCATAAACAGGTTAAACAGATGGCCAAGGTGGCGTGTGGCAGATGGGGGGGTTCACCTGCCACACAGTGTGTTCAGGGGAGCTCTGTTACGGTGGGTAGGGAAGGGAGATAGGTCATATGTCGCAACTCATTATGTAAGTATGGGACAGATGTCAATGCAGGTACTCCACAGGGAAGGTGTACAGTGACCAGATAAATGGCTTCGTAAAGGACTTAAACAGAAGGTGTTGGTTAAAGGAGTGGAATGGTGGTGAACGGGTTCAAGGCTCCTATGACTGGTACGGCAGCGAGCCAACCATCCTATAGCCTACCTTAAACCTTGTTTGGGGGTGGGATTGTAAGGTGCCAGTAATGGACAGGCTGGGGGATGTGGATGGAAAAACATGAAGGCTGGTGGAAGCTCCCCAGGTAGATATTGAATGAACATGGAGTTACTTGCACTGTACACTTTTATCAGCCAGATAGTCCCAGCCAACTAATAATAAAATTGCAGTCTGATTCATAGAATCATAGAATATCAGGGTTGGAAGGGACCTCAGGAGGTCATCTAGTCCAACCCCCTGCTCAAAGCAGGACCAACCCCAACTAAATCATAAAACCATATGACGTGTACCTCTGGGTCCTATGCTGTTCTGTGGGAGGAGCTGAGCAGCTGCATATAACAATACAGTAGATGGATATTTTCCTGTTGATACTGGATGTACTGTAGCAGCAGGAAATAAAACATCAGAAAAATAAGGTCTGTTTTACTGAACTTTGTTTCATATTCCAGAAGCTGAAAAGCCTCTGAGAATAGATCTGTCACAGATTAAGTGTATTTTCTAATGAATTATTCCACAGAAATGAGCAAAGTGAAAAAGCTACTAGTGCAGACTGTGATAGCAGTTAAAAGTTGATACCAATTGGTGTTTCCTGCCATTGCTAAATAAAGTTTATGCCTCTTTTCACAGATGGGAAAATAGTTCAATTAAGCTCTAATTTCTGCATGTAAATATTGAAGTTCCAGGGTTGATTTTGACAAGACAGTGGTCTGATTTTTATCTCTCTATAGAGGGACGTGCACTAAGAGTGTAAGCAAAGGACTTGAAATCTCTTAACTTTGAGTTCTAAACCTGTGTTTGCCTCTGCTCTCCTCTGTAGCCTTGGGCAAATCATTTAACCCCCTCACCTCAGTTTCCCCATAGGTAAAATGGGGAGAATTGTACTTTCCTACCTATCTTACAGAGGTGAGTTGAGAATTAACTAGGTGATGTTTAGGAAGTGCTTTGAACATGAAAAGAGCTATGTAAGTAATATGGGCCCAATTCTACAATCCCTTTGCATATGAGATTGTGGTTGACTTCAGTAAAATCTCTGTTTTAGATGAGTTTGAAGAATCATTGTTACCCTGAAAACAGATTTAGGATACCCCCAGAATATGACTAATCTATTACCCCTTCCCAGGTTTATGAAGGGGTTCCCTCAAAACAGCACATTTTACAACCAATCTGTTCTCCTAAAGTATGGATCTCCCCGGTGGCTAAGGAAATATCTGGATGACATAGATACAACCTTCTGATAAATGATTGACACAAAGACAGTGTTCTTTCCAAAACAAGACACTTCTTTACTGGTGCAAATAATAATCCCTAATAGAGTAGTAATCTAAATCCACAAATCCCTTCAGCAAGTTAAAGAGCACCCCAACCACAGTAACATGGGATGATTCGAAACATTTGCACCTTATCACAGATGGTCAGACTGTCACAGGCTGCTGACAGCAATTTCTAAATGGTTTAAATCTTATACATTTCTTTCACCATTAACACACATACATACATCTTTATTTTAATTCACACATACCAACACTATACTGTACGAAACTATAATATTAACTGACAAGCTTACTCTGTCCGCTGACTTTGCTCTAGTGACAAGACTCCCTCTGCTGCTTGCTGTTGCTTCTGCCTTCTTGCTCGCTTCTCTAGCTCTCCTTTCTCTACTTCACTCTCAGCTGCTCTTCTCTGCTCCGCTCACCTTAGCTCCTCCTCCTTTGCCAGCACTGTCTGCTGCCTACTGACACACTAACCTTTATATTGTCCTCTCAGAATTTTCTACATCTTTCTGACAGATTTTGTTACTGCACATACTTACACATGCCCAGTACCAACATTACAAATGGTCCATGAATGCTCACTGCCAGTTGTTTAGCTCAGAGTTATGATCTGCTGACCTTTCCCCTACTTTTGTACTGCACATGCTCAGAAATATCATGTGACTTGCAGCTTCCAATGGTGGAGTGATTCCTGCTTATTCAAAATGGGGGTCAGGAATGCAAAATGGAGTCTGGGGAATTTCTCTGGCATCATCATCATCATCTCTTTTTAAGACCTGGTTGGAAGAACTTTGTTGCAACCATTTTCCATTGGTGAATGAAGTTCTGCCAAAGTCAAAATACATCATGAAATCATGCTGATTGCACCAAAATTTCATTTTGGAGGAAAAATTAAGAAAAAAGTTCAAACAGTTTTTTTGAGAGTTTGGAAACAAAACATTTCAATTTTTCATTTTGAAATTAGTTTTCTTTTTTAATGTTATATTCTGTTATATATTATAATAGAATAAAATTTCAAAACAGTAAAATCAAAATGAAATATTTTTATCAACATCAAATATTTTGATCAATCCACATTTTTTGTCTTTCATGTAGAATTCAGAAATTTAAGAGTTTCATTGCTAATTGGAGCCAAGACAAATGCCAAAATCTCAAAATCATTTGCAAAATGGAATTTTCATCCTCCACATAATTACTATTTATTATTATTGTGTGGGGTTTTTATATAATGAAAAAGGAAGTACAATCAAATTAGAATCTATACTTCATGAAAATAACCTCAAGTCTCAATGCGATTTATTGTGATCTATTTTTGCATAACCTTTTACAACACAGTAACTTCTCACAACCATTGAAATACAAATTAAATGGTCTTTTAATGGAGAATGAAATCAAGAAAATTCAGGGAATAAGTGACATTTGGAGTAAGGGCAGCTTTTGCAAGCTTTTCAGTTCACTTTGTGAGAGATATATGCTTAAGCATGAATAATTTACAGAAATGGTGCCTTTTATAACTGTCCTCTAACAGTTTGAAAAGAAACTATGTGAATTTTGGCATGTTTCTATTCTGCAGGTAATCACACTACTTCAGCAGACATTGGTAACAATTACATTCTAGTTTATATATGTACACTGAGAAATTTATCTTCAACTCTATAATGATTTTAAATTTGAAAAATAAATTGGATTTATTGGATGTTGACAAATACTCCAGGACTGCAGACATGGGGGCCAGGTGTCTTATGCACCTTTGCCCACAATAAAATGTATATTATTTTGTACAGGGAATAATTTAATAAAACTGAAAAAAATCCATTTATTGATTCCACATGTTTGGTCAAAATACCTGTGTCAAGGTTCCTTCCCCACTCTGAACTCTAGGGTACAGAAAGACCCCCTAAGCTTATTCTTACCAGCTTAGGTAAGGTTCTTACCTTCCTCAAGGTACAAACTTTGCCTTGTCCTTGAACCCTATGCTGCCACCACCAAGCATGTTAAACAAAGAACAGGGAAAGAGCCCACTTGGAGACGTCTTC
This sequence comes from Natator depressus, assembly GCF_965152275.1. NCBI lineage: Eukaryota > Metazoa > Chordata > Testudines > Cheloniidae > Natator > Natator depressus. The sequence continues at coordinate 98,268,250 of NC_134240.1, read as the reverse complement.
CCCCCAAAATATCCCCCCAAGCCCTACACCCCCTTTCCTGGGGAAGGCTTGATAAAAATCCTCACCAATTTGCATAGGTGAACACAGACCCAAACCCTTGGATTTTAAGAACAATGAAAAAGCAATCAGGTTCTTAAAAGAAGAATTTTAATTAAAGAAAAAGTAAAAGAATCACCTCTGTAAAATCAGGATGGTAAATACCTTACAGGGTAATCAGACTCAAAACATAGAGAATTCCTCTAGGCAAAACTTTAAGTTACAAAAAGACACAAAAACAGGAATATACATTCCATTCAGCACAGCTATTTTACCAGCCACTAAACAAAAGGAAATCTAATGCATTTCTAGCTTGATTACTTACTAACTTAAGGAGTTATGAAGAGCATTCCTGATCTGTTTCCCGGCAAAAGCATCACACAGACAGACACACCCTTTGTTCCCCCCACCCCCCCCCACTCCAGCTTTGAAAGTATCTTGTCTCCTCATTGGTCATTTTGGTCAGGTGCCAGCAAGGTTATCTTAGCTTCTTAACCCTTTACAGGTGAAAGGGTTTTGTGTCTGGCCAGGAGGGATTTTATAGTTCTGTATACAGAAAGGTGGTTACCCTTCTCTTTATATTTATGACAACCTGTATAAGCATTAACCACCACTGTTCCCATTGGCATCATTGGTAGAATCCTGTTACCTTCAGTGAGACCAGGATTTGGACCAGGTGGTTTGTCTCAAAATTTAAAGTACCAATAAATCTTTCAAAATTGATAATGCTTTACATGAAATGAATTAAATGTACTTAATTAATTATTCATTTAATTAGCTTTAATAGGATAATTATTGCATGTTAGAGAAATATCAGTTGAATAAATTTATTAAGATTTAATAACTTTTGGTGACTATTTGTCTCATTTCATAGTTATATACTTAGACTTCAGTAGATTTTTATCCACTAATGAATTAGTCATTGATTTCTATCTTACATGTATACTAATAAAGTTACAAAACTTCAAATGTTTTAATAATCTAATAGGAGATGAAGGATTTGTGAGACAATTAAAATGTGTGACATGTATTTAACAAGTTTTTCATGTATAGAAGAATTTCACAATTTTTTTAAAGTCACTTTGAATTCAAATTAAATTGATTACTTCAAATAAACAGAAGACAGCTATAAAATAGCATAAAAACACACCCAGGAATAGCAAAAGTAGGCCTCGATTCAGAAAAGCATTTAAGCACATGTTAAAAACCGCTGAAGTCAGTGGGAAGAAGAGTTTTTGTTGTTCATTATTTGCCAACAATCATTTGTTGTTCATTTTTCTATAGTTTAAAAAATGTCAGTCATCCAATCAGAAACAATGCCATGTGACTGAAATGACAACCTATATACCAGATTTGGGATTGTAATACTAGATATTATAGATCAGAATGAATTGCTGAGAAGAGTGAAGTAGTTTGGGTGGCACCTGCGCACAAAATGTTGTATGTGAGTAATGCTTTAAATTACTTATTTCAAGCCTGCTTCTGTCATCATTACATAGAGTAGTCCTTTGTACCATGAGAATCATAATTTTTTTTTTCAGCAGCACTACTCCGACTGCCTGCAGTGGAAGCAGCTCTATGCAACCTAAAGATTCTTCTTTGACGGGGCAATGCTCTAGTGCAGTGGTTCGCAACCTATTTACCACTGTGGGCTGTATATGCAGCTCTCTCTGTGTTATGTGGGCTGTATATGCAGCTCTCTGTGATAGACGGGCCACATCCACAAAATATATATACTAGCTTTTTGCCCCTGAGGATGTCACATGGGCTGCAGCTGTCTGTTGATGGGGCTGTGGGTTGAGAACCACTGCTCTAGTGGCAGCTAGGGTGCCTTTGGGGTTGCACTGTGCTGCTGAAGCAGTGGAAAATATCTGGGAGGTTCTGGATCAGTAACATTCAATAATTCAGCCTGGAGGTCATGCATGTATAACTACCACACTCAAGAGGATGGACTCAACCTTCTGGCCAGTCAGAGATTAAAGCGGATGATTTTTTTGCTGTTATGTTTATTTGAGAATCTAATAGATACAGGACTCTCAAAGGACCTCTGGGCTGAGGACAGTAGATGCCTTCAATACTGGGGGATATTGTAGCAGAACCAAATTATTTGATTTCTTTCTCTCTTCCTGCCAGTATCACTTCAGTCTTGCCTGGGTTCAGACTTTGTCAGCCCCATTAATGCAAGCGCTCTTATAGGAACCAGTAATAGCTGTTAAGGTGAATAATCACTGCATATCAACACAATTGGAACGATTCCTGTATAGGATGGAACAACAGAAGCCTCCATACAAAACGGTTGCTCTTTATTTGGTCACTCAGATAGTGCTGTCTAATTTACTTGTGCCAAGAGATCCTAAAAAAGGAGAATGGCTTGATTCAAAATGGAAGGTGTTAAACTCAAAATACAGTTATTCTTACATACCCACTGGAAAAAAATCATCAGAGAGAGGACAAATTTTTTGAATGCAACTTCTTCCAGACCTTTGCTAGAATAAACAACACCATTGGCCTCCTCAGGTATTTATTCTAAATGGATCTGTCCAGATAGATTACATTATGCTCATCCATCAACTAAAACGCAAATGGAAAATCTACTATTCAGACACATCAGTTAGATTTGTGATCATCTGTAGAGGTTTCCCACTTGTGTTAAATATAATGGACCAGATTGTCAGATGGTGTAAATCAGCGTAGCTCCATTGCAGCCCATGAAACTAAATGGATCTCCTGAGGCTCTGGCCCAATATAGGTGATCTTTGCTTACTAAGTAATCCAAGCATAATCTAATATGAGTAACTATAATAAGGAGGAAATTATATTCTCCACACTTCAGAACTTTTATGTGTCAGTTTATGTAAACTCAGGGGCGGAGGAAACCAATTTATCGTGAAATATATGTTATTTAACTTAGTCACATAAGTGAATAACACTTTGCTAATATGTTTGCCTTATCTTTATATGACTGAATTTTTACTTATTCTGTGCCTTGATTCATTTTATTCATTTATTTATTTATTTTTTCATTCATTCAACAAATGAAATAGTTTGGAAACACTTTCGTTTTACGTTAGGGAAGTGATGAGAATTATTTCATATATAATTGCTTTGATGTAAAAAAGTTAATAGAAATTTTAATAACAATACCCATTTAAGAGGATTTGAACTTGTAACCCTGGCAATATAATGAAGCCATATAAGGTAACATCCAATTATTGGCATTATAAGAAAAACTAATTTTTAAAAATGGATACGAGCGCTACAGAACTCCATAATGTTCTTTGCTTAGTTCACATACAAATTTATATGCATGAAGCACATGCACATTAGCCATAATAATAAATATTAAATTTGTTTCTTGAATACAAATGTGTGTATATATTTATATTAAATACAGAGTATTTGGGAATGATAAAAATAATTAGGTCATCAGTAGTTCCATTTAGGCATAGGCCTACATAGGGAGTGGTGAGGTGCTGCAACAATCCAGGGGAGCTCAGGGAAGGAATTTGCATGCAGAGGGGGGCCTAAACTCTTTTAAGTGGTGCAGCTTACACCCACTTTTCTGAGTTATTCATGTTTGTTGAAGACCCAAACCCCACCCAAAGGAGGAAATGGTAACTTGCCCTGTGCACCTATGTAGGAGCTTGTGGAAAATAAAGGAGCCCTTTACCACCCTTCCTGGACTACTCACAATGTAGCTTCATTCCCTGGAGTTGCCACTACACTGCTCCCCTTCCTGTGCAGGCAGATGGGTTGGATGGCCAGGAGTGGCACAGGTCAACCAGCACAAAGGAGGTCGCATAAAGTTGATGCAGATTATCTCTCCTCTAGAATTGCAATCTGTACCCTTGTGTGGTTCTGGAGCAGCACAACTACCCAGGACAATGTCAATTTAACCCTAAATGTTTTGCTGATAGCAATGGATCATACCACTAAAAATGTATCATCACATTTTATAAGTGCTGGAAATAGCCTAAATGTTTTATAGTCTCATACATACTTTTATGATTTAAAAAAACAACAACACTTCAATGATAAGCTGCAGTTCATTGAGCATTTACATTGAACAGCTAATTGAGCTATTAATTCTAAAGTATCAACTAACTCTTGCTTAAATTCATTCTCCCTATAATTCAGCAGCATGTTCAAAGGAAAAGAAACCTTGGCTAAAAATTGTCTGCCAGAATGGTTGATCTGCAGGGGTTTTTTTTATGCCAAACAATGAGTTATACAATAAAGTGGTGTGATGAAATTTCTCTGAGTATAGTCTGTGTCACTGTGAAAGCTGAAGCATTTTGGCCTTGACATCCTATCCATTTTCTATCAAAGTGCTGTAAAATTGGAAACTCTGTAAAATTCTTTACACTATTAATGCAGAATTCCCATCAAGTGATAGAAAGAGGCTTAGTTGTCAAATTCTTATGTATTTTAAGAACCTGTCATCATGATACACCACAGTGAGACTTTTTCCCCGCTTGGTAAATATGAGGAGGGAAAAAACTTCACTTGTATATACACAGGGTTCATTCTTTAAAAGTAGATTTGTTACAGTAGGTGCATGAAATATAGTTTTATACTGTATTTACTTTCCAAGGGTGAACTCAAGGTTTTGGTTATTATTTAAACAATGAAAAAGGGAGTTCTGGGAAGTCTTTTCTTCTACTGTGAAATGCATATTGTATGCATGGTGAACAGGGCAGATGGATGTGAACACTAGGCACGTAGCAGGTGGAAAGACCATTAGGAAGAATATCCACACATCACTTACTAATAATTGTTAGGGGTGAATAAAATACATGACTTGAACTTTGGTCCAGTTTTCAAGGTGAAAATGATCCTCTGGGGCCAGACCCTCACATGTATCTGAGCTCTGCTCAAAGTACTTCAGAATGGGAGCCTAAGTGGTTTTTCCACCACTTCTAAAACAGGGAGCAGCTGTCCGGTGTAACTGAAAGCCTTTGCTCTAATCCACAAAAGCTTAAGCCCAAATAAATTTGTTAGTCTCTACGGTGCCACAAGGACTCCTCATTGCTTTTGCTGATACAGACTAACACGGCTACCACTCTGAAACCAGAAGGACTGACAATCTTCCAGATCAGGTTTATCTAATTGCAGCAGACTTCAGCCTCCTCTCCTCCCATCGTTTCCTACAGTTGACAGAAATTAACTGGAATACTCATTACAGCAGGAGGCAAGGAGTGGCTAGTGTAGAGTCAGCCAAGCCAGCACGTTGGGACTCCACTACACAAGATGAACCCTGAGCTGCACTGTAAGGGTGGTTTTTTCTCCATGCAAAGAGGACTGATTTCAGTTCAAGGGTCTGGTCAGGGGTGAAAGTAAGGCAGTACAGCCTGTATGGCTGCCCCGGCAGCGCTTTAACATTGCTGCTCCTTTTGTGCCCCCCTGTTGGCAGCCTTGCCGGGTCCCTGCTGGCAGGGCTGCTGATGGAGGCTTCAAAAGGAGCAGCTACCCCGGGGCCCACGATTTTAAAGGGCCCGGGCTGGAGCCCCAGGTGGACGAGCGGGCTGGCTGGGGGACGCTGACCCCCCCAGCCCTGCCCCTTCCACCCGATGCCCCGTCCCTTCCGGGGGGCGGAAGCCCCCTGTACTGGTAAGAGACACATTTTACTTTCACCCCTGGATCTGGTCCATAATGTTTATATTCAAAATTATATATATTCATATTTTATTATATGTGTTTATATGGGCACATTGAGTGAGGCTGTTGCACAGAGGTGTAATTTGGTTCTAAACCTGACCCTAGAGGAGAGAGTACAAGACATGAAATTAAATCAATGCACTTTTGTCAACTAAAGGAGTTGGGGACAAGTTGTCTCTTGTGCTTCTTGGACAATCTGAGCAGTGAGAAAAGATGGCTATGTGTCAGCAGAAACAGAAGATTAGCCAAGGAAATGAGTAGACTTTAAAAGGATTAGACGATTAATGGAATATGACAAAGGAGGTGGGAAAATGAAAGTTCATTTAAATTTGGATGAAACCACTAATCTAAACCTTTAAAACTTGAATTTCATCCAACACACTAGGAACTAGGCCACTTGACAATTACATCTGAGAATAACTGAGACAAATCGTAGTAAATTAGTCAAAGTGTCCATTTAAAACATCGATTACCCAACATATTGCAACAAGAGTTACAATTATTCAAAGATAAAAATAGCTAGTATAAATTAGCAAATTTGTGTCATAAATTGACTTGAGTCTGCAGTGCTTATTTAAGTAAAGTGTAGGCTCTGACACAATTTTAGCAGAATAGAAGTGTTACTGTACCATTCAGGTAAATAAGATTGCAAATGAGATATTCAGACATCCACCATGGAACCTCATCTGATAGAGTACTTGAAAACCAGAAGAGAAAAGTATAGAATATATATAATATCAGCATTTCCTTCTTTACAGTATACATTGGATAGTATAGAAAATAAATCACTTAGTAAGCATATACCAAATCTCTTTATTAAAGAAATTAATTTGTAGTAAACTGTAATTGAATTGCCTATTTGCTATATGTGACCAGCGGGTTTTTCCCCTCTGTTCTATGCCATTTGTTTAGTACCAGTGCATCAATGTTCTGCAAACTGCAGCCAACATAATCAACTATTTCCCAACTACATTTGACCAACCCTGTGTTAGCTTTGTTTTAGGATGAACTTAAGTGGCTGTTGTTTTAGAATTATCTGTTCGTGCAACATCAGCAATAAGGATTTCACTTAAATCTTACAAAATAAACAATATTCTGGCAGCACTTCTTCACTCAGAAAAAAAATACAATCAACAAGGCAAGCTTGTCAAACTTTATATTGTACGTATTCACCCTTATACATCCCATGAACTGTAGGAATTACTGCAGGTTTCTCCATTTACAATGGAAAAATAGAACTCTGAAGACCCCCTTGGACTGCTCTCCTTATTTATGACATACAGCTTTTTGATATGAGTCTTTCACCTTACACATCATAAAGCTCAAATTAAAATGTGCATCTCTGAACTTTCACATATTTTGTGCAAATTCCATAAAGTGAGATGAGCAACGACAGTTAATGCAAACCTAGAGTGCTTCTTGATAGCTTTTATCTCCCATTATGCACACAACTTTTTGGAAAGCATCCTTTAATGTTCCTTTACAGTAGATTAGATTAGATTTGGCTGTATAGAAATGTCTATCCATATGCTCTAGGTGCCCTTGACATAACATAAAAATACATCCTCAGAGCAGCAGTATAATTTAAGATAACACATCGCTAGCAAAACAGGCAATTTCAAATCTCAGATCCCACTTCCCCTTGAACATTCCTTCCTCCCCCTTCCTCTCATTTTCAATTACCCGGGGGGAGGGAGGGCAAGTTTAGCTGCAATGTGCACTGAAGACTATTTTGGTTGGGGCTATTCTTGACTAAGGAGAGTGGGGGGGTTAGGGAAGTAAATTCCGAAACCCTGGGCAGTCACAGAGAATGTCTTGCAGCAGCACCTCTTGTTTATACCATTGGGATCCATCTAGACCACCACTGCTGATCTCAGGAGTAGGGAATGGGGAAAGAGGTGGTCCCTAAGGTAAGTAGGCCATGAGCCATTGAGGGCTTTAATGGTGAAACTCAACAACATAAACTTCACCCAGTAACCCACAGGCAGGAAGTGCAAGTCAGGGAGCATTGCTCTAATATGCTTGTGGCAAGATATTCCACTTACCATTCTGCGCTAGCTTCAGTTTCATGCTGGTTTTCAGGTGTGGCCCTGTGTATTGCGCATTGCTGTAGTCTAATCTTGAGGAGACAAAGGCATTGACAGTGATGCTGGAATTAAGGATACTGGGGGTGCTTCTGCACCCTTGGCATGAGGTAGTAATAACCAACTACTTAAATGGTCTCCATCATTAGCAACCCCACTATAAAAATTGATTCAGCACCTGGACATGGGTGACAATCACAAGGTCTGCATTTGAAAGGATGCATGTAGTATACAAATCAAGCACTGTTAAAGTGACTTGTTTGTAAGGAATTTCAAATTGATTTCAGTTTAGTTTGAGCTCTCTCTCTCTCACACACACACAAACACCCCTTATTTGTCACAGCAGTGAAGCTGTCAAAGGGACACACCTCCTTTATCTATTCTTGGTGCTATTGTAATGCTTCACCTAACAAACAGTATGCTCTTCATCCTAGCACCATGTGCCCAAGAACACAATGATCAACAGTCTAAAGATACTAAACTCTGCAAGTGTAATACAGTCCTTAAACACCAAAATGATGCTCTACGGGACCAATCCTTCTCACACTAAAATATGATTCCCAAGACCTATCTATCTACAGCTATATATTCCATATTATCAGTTTGTAAGTCTACATAGTTAGGTAGGTAGATTTTTGCTACATTTCTAGTACTATATTTGAAACAATTATTAAAAACACAGTTTACCATGCCATTGAATGATTTTGTGAGTCACTTATTGCTTTCCAACTATCCAGTACATTTAAGCTCAAACAATATGAATGTTTAAAATAAATTCAGGTCCTTTTTTTCCTATCCCATATATGTCCCACATCTGCCATTACCCTGAAGACCAATGAAAACATAACAGTACTTAGTAAGGTATGTGCAGCTAATATTGCTTGCAGTAGTAGATTTCTATAAACAAAAAAGCTTTCAAGGATGTTAGGGGGCTTATTCCTTCACCCACTTACTTCCCTGGTTCTTCTCGCATGACCAGAGAGCAACAATACCCAAAGTCCAAAGGTGCAAACAATTCAATGTTTATTGGGGTGAACTTCCAGCAAGCATGATTCCAGTTTCCTTCCTTAGTATCCTCCTTCCCAGCTCTGACACCACAGAGCCTTACACCTGTGTCCCTGTTCCCATTTCTCCCTTTAGCCAAACAGGATTCCAGTTTCCTTACTCCCATTCCCTGTTCCCATTTCCCCCTTTAGCAAAACATGGTTCCAATTTCCTTACCCTCATTCCCTGTTCCCATTTCCCCCTTTAGCAAAACATGGTTCCAATTTCTCCACCCCCATACCCTGTTCCCATCTCTCTCTCTCTCTCTCTCTCTCTCTCTCTCTCTCTCTATCACACACACACACACACACACACACACACACACACACACACACACACACACACACACACACACACACACACACACACACACAAGGCCCACTCACTTCCTCATTGACTACAGATTATATAGTAAAACTTGAGTTCTGCTTAGCTATACCTTAACCAATCATTTTCCTGAAATTTAACTAACCAATCCTAACATATTGTAACATGATTATGTAACCAATTATATCCCACCACCTTAATTAGTTTACACCCAGCAAAATTAATTATACAGCAGACAGGAACAATCACAGAACCAGACAGAGATTATACAGACAAACAATATCAAAGTGAGAACTATAATGACAAAACAATACAGAAGTGAGGATTTCACATCCCAGTATTGATAAGTGAGTTCTTGCCAGACAGGATGCTGTTTCCTTTTACATTTTCTAGGCACTTCCCTTTCTCTGGAGGTGATAGGAATTATCAGGACAGGATTGTATTCCTAACAGCCCAATAGCACCTTCTTTCAATGTGACTAGTTTGGAATGTGAGGATGTGACCGGTCACTTCCCAGCTTATGGCTGCCTCTGCTGCTTAGCCAAAGGCCTTAGCCTAAGAACAGAGCCTCAGACTGTCACAGTAAGAGAAGGCCCTTACACCAGCAGACAGTGATTTTGATTCTTTCTTTTATACTTCTAGAACTAGCCAAGTGATAAGAATACCCCTAAATTCTTAAAGTACAGGCCTTTACAGACAGGCCTGAATATCTATATCCTAACAAAGGACAAGATGAAATCTCTTTGCTGGCCAACCGTTCATCTTAAGTTCTGCCCCAGCCTCTACTGGTAGCTTTAAATGAGTAGTGTGTTTTGATGTCTAAAGCAAATACAACGCAGTTCTCTTCTGACACAGCCACATTTGTTCCCCTCATGATGCGTAATGTGACCTCTCTGTTTTCCCAGTATATCAAGATTCATCTCATAGAGTATCTGTATATTCACCAGGAATATATTTGAAGTATGGCTTTTGTAGTTTCTGGAATCAGTGGCTACTGACCCCTGCTATATTGAAGGGGTATATGCACTTTTGTAATGCAGTCCAATGCTAAGTGACTGAAGGCACAAAATAAATACTATTTTATTTAGCAGCAATCTTGTGTGTTACACCATTATTGCCACTTTAAAGCAAGTAAGAATCTTTTGTCCATATAGACAGCAAAATGGAGAGAAGGTCACAGGAAAACAAGGGATAGAAGCTGGTGAGAAAAAGGTGGTATAAATTTTTCACCTTGTGCAAAAGTGATAAATACTGAAGAGAAAATAAACTGGGAACTTCTTTTTGAAGATTAGCATGTTTTTTCCTCTTTCTTTATCTCTTTCCCATTCATGTCAATAGGAGTGGCACAGAATAATAATCTACTTGTTTTGTCTGTGTGTAATAATTGCACTGATAATTTAGTAAGATTTAAATAATTAAATTCAAGATGTTGTCTATGGCTATGTCTACACAGCAAAGTGAAACCCACGGCTGGCCCATGCCAGCCAATCGGGCTCACAGAGCTTGGTCTGCAGGGCTGTTTCATTGCTTTGTAGACTTCTGGGCTTGGGCTGGAGCCCGAGCTCTGGGACCCTCCCTCCCCGCAGGGTCCTAGAGCCTGGGCTCCAGCCCAAGCCCGGAAGTCTACAAAGCAATGAAACAGCCCCACAGCCTGAGCCCTGTGAGTTGGGTTTTTCTTTGCTGTGTAGACATACCCTAAGTCAAATTCTGGAAAACAATTTTCTTTAATCACCAAAGATGTACAATCATGATGCGCTATATATAGCTAAACAAATTATAGTACTATTGGCTGGTTCAAACAAATCATTCGTTCTCTGCTATTTTATTTTTAAAGAGCCAAAGCACTAGATGATTGATATTGCACATTTAAAGTTCACATCTTTTCAGGTTGGTAATGGATTTCTTCATCTAGCAACAGCTATCTTTTGTCATTTAATGTCTGTCCAATGCAACCTATACTCAAGTTTACGTGCTATGTCGAGCGAATTTGTGCTCTGACATTTCGCTGCAAACTCTCCAAATCATGATTTGCTCTTGCAGAGAACAGTACTTTTTATATGGTAACCAAGTGCATTTTACCTTCCCACTACAAAATACCCCTTAACTTGTAAGTTGTCTTATATGCGTAGAATCGGAAAATGTTCAACTATGCTGTACATAGGTCCTGGATTCTCTGTATCCAGTTTGAAATCCACTTGGGAGGTTACTGGATACATGCATCCTGTCAATCCAAAAAGGTGAGAAAAAAGCAGTGATATATCTTTCAATGACATGTTTCCCTTTTCGGTAGTTATTTTACAGTGTAGTGAATGCATCATGGAAGCTTTCCTGAAGGAGAGAATGTACCTTTTCTTCGGCGGTCTACAAATAATAAACTTTCTTCTATATTTGTAGGCATTTGTGGAGCTTTAACACTCAAATGCGAACATCTTTTAAAATGAAACAAGAAAGTCTCTTTTTGTGAGCTAATACACACTTTCTAACGTAAAGCATGTGTGATTTACAAATGTTAACTAAAGAATAAAATATACTAACAGTAAAGAGGAGTGAAGCAAACTTGAAGAGATAAAATGCATTTATAGATAGATGATAGATATAGATATCTAAAATGAATTTTCTCTCTTCAAGTTACTTCATTTCTCTTTACTGTTACTGTGTGTGTGTGTGTATATATAAATAAATATAAATATATATATATATACACACACATAATAGTGGCTGAAATCTTGGTCCCACTGAAGTCAATGGGAGTATTGCCACTGACTTAAATAGTGGTATGTGGTCATTGACAACCCAGCTGCTGGCATCCTTGATGATCCTGGCATAGTGCAAGGGGGTCTTTTGGGACAATGGAGCTTCACACTTTTGGGCTGCTATAAAAGAGGCCATTGGGAGATGTCTGGGAACCTGACTGGGTTGGGCGGGAGGCAGCCAAGCTAATTACTGGTGCCTTCTTGTGGCGGATGTGCAGTGCAGGTATTCCGTAGGGAAGGTATCCAGTGACCAGATAAATGGCCTGGTAAAGCACTTAAAAGGAGGTGCTGGATAAAAGAATGGAACGGGGGAGGGGTGCTGGGGACTCCTATGATTGGTACGGCAGGGAGCCAACCCCCCTTTCTTGTAGCCCATCTTATCCCTCCTATGAGGCAGGATGGATGGTAAAGTCCAAGCCATGGGTTGGCTGGGGGACCTGGATGGAAAATGAAGGGGAGCTGGTGGAAGCCCTAGGTAGTTATCTGAATAAACATGGATTTGCCTGCACTGTACACCTTATCTGCCTGGTAGTCCCAGACATCTATATATAATAAAGTTGAGGCTTGATTAAAGCCATATCATGTGTCTCCTGTCCTTCTTTCGGTATAGCTGGACAAAGGGCTACTTTTTCACCCAGTGTGTGAACATTATATATACACATACACAAACATGTGTGGCTGAGATTGAGACTGTTATAGTGATGGCACGGCCTATGTAAGTGCCAAGTAAAAGTACAACCACTGTGCATGAAAATTCAGGGGCTACTGTATCCTTCATCCCTGGAGTATCTTTTTAGTCTAAACTCTGCAAAGCTGGAGGAAAAAAATTATAGACAACTCCTGTTCCACCCTTGGCCTTAAAGGATCTGTATATACAGCCTGTGGAAGTGAACCTCTCTGCCTGGATCAACAGACTTATGCTAATGGGGCTTGTGCCAGCACTCTAAAAATAGCTGTGTAGACAGAGCTTTGACATTCTGACTCAGGCTGGAACTCAGGCTCTCTAATCTAGGGAGTGGGGTGAGCTTCAGAGCCTCAGCTCCAGCCCAAGCTACAACTTCCAAGCTAGTCTCTGCTTCCTCCTCTTCCTGCTCCTGCTGGACTCTGGGCCTATGATGCAAACTCTGCTGGATTCGGAACAAGTGAGGATATGGAATGACTGACGCCTTCCTTTGCCTTCCCCTCTATCCATGGATCTTGGGGGTGGGGTGAACAATCGGGGCATCTGAGTTTATGAAATCGCATCTGTGTAAATGGAAATAAATGTGTTTCCACAAATTCAGCACAGAGAAATCAATCAAACAATCGGGGCATCTGAGTTTATGAAATCGCATCTGTGTAAATGGAAATAAATGTGTTTCCACAAATTCAGCACAGAGAAATCAATCAAACAAAAGGGGATGATGGGCAGCGTAGGAGGAAGCTCTTGTTTGAACACCAACATCTTTGCTAATTAGCAAAACAAACAAAATAATGAAAATAACATGACAGTTAAATGGACCCGTTTCTGATATGTTGGAATAGTCTGTCTTGTGTTGAAGTCCTCAGCTAAATGAAATGCATTTCAAATGGTTAGATATGAATGATCACGATATTGACACATTCTGGCACTTATGTATCTTTCTAACCATCCATCTTTTCTCTGGTTTAACTGTGGCACATCTTCCTTTGTGTCAGCTTTATCCGTAATGGCATCTGAATTCCATTAAATAATACTTCTCATACTGAAAGACAGGAATGAAATTAAATGTGCACCACTCCAAGGAGAAATGGAATGGAGTGAACACAAGTTTTCCACGCAACAATAGCATTAGCCACAAGGGTACATCATTCACCCCAAAAGGAAAACCTAGCCAAATTCACAGGAAGCTTTAACAGCAATGACAGCAGGATCATCAACAACAGCAGCTGATGTGGTCCATATTGCAATTGTCCCACCAAGAACAAAGATTTCTTTCCCATGATTTGGACTAGTAGAAATATAGGAAAAGATCCTTACCTTCAGTTAAGTTATGCTCTTTTATTCCAGTTGAGGATCCGGCCAATAAAATAAAATAGATTTCTTTTATTATTTACTTTGGAGGTGTAGTGAATTTATGAAAAGCTCCTTTTGCACTGTTGAAAATATTTATAGGCCCACTCAAGAAAAAAACTCATTTTAATAAAAAGAACAGGAGTACTTGTGGCACCTTAGAGACTAACAAATTTATTAGAGCATAAGCTTTCATGGGCAACAGCCCACTTCATCAGATGCATAGAATGGAACATATAGTAAGATATATGTATATATATACACATACAGATAAGTTGGAAGTTACCATACAAACTGTGAGAGGCTAATTAGTTAAGATGAGCTATTATCAGCAGGAGAAAAAAAAACTTTTGTAGTGATAAGCAAGATGGCCCATTTAGACAGTTGACAAGAAGGTGTGGGGATACTTAACTTAAGGAAATAGATTCCAAAGGTGCCACAAGTACTCCTGTTCTTTTTGCGGATACAGACTAACACGGCTTCTCCTCTGAAACCACTCATTTTAATGTATCAGCTACTGAGAAGAAAATTATAAGCATCTTTATCCAGTTTTCCAGAGGTTACAGGCCAATATCTACTCTCGGATACACAAGTTTAGATGTATAGCAATTCTATTGTCTTCAATTTTGCTGAAATAATAATTGGGTCCTTTATGTGTTATTCTCCATTATAAACAAAGTACATTTGATTTGCGTGGTAGCCACAGGGTAGCCAGTAGCCACTGACATACGGATATGGGCAAAGCAAATAGTTTGATAATGACAATGGATAGTTTTGCTGTAAATTGTTACACTGCTACAATATGATCATTCCAAAATTCACAATATATTGTGGAGAAAAAAGTTTACAAAATAAATGGAGAATAAAAATGTATTCCTCATAAAACTGAATGAGTGACATGTCAATAAGAACATGTGCTTATTAAAAAATTGTATTGAAATCAATGGGACCAATCATAGAATAAAGCATGAGTACAGATGGTTGAATTCGGTCCATAAAGCTGAAGCATCGAATCATAGAAGATTAGGGTTAGCAGTTTTTGAATGTGACATTTAACGTTCAGGCTTTGGTGCTTATCTTTGATTCCACCCTCTGGATTAGTGTAACATTTTGGTTTCCTGTGTGGACCCTGATGTACATATTTAACATTCACTTTCCATTAATACTCTTCAATATTTGTTAAAATGTCCTGCTTCCACGAACACCCTTGCCAGCAAATTAGTTGATTAGAACACTCACAAAATGCAAACACCCAGGTGGCACTATCACATCCAAAGGGCCAGATTCTACCACCTTTATTCTACCTTCTTTACTCTCACTGAGTAGTGCCTTACCATTGCAAGTAGTCCCATTTGAAATACCATTTGTGGAGTAAGATATTAATCAGTATGAACAATGGTGATAAAACCTTGCTCTAAATGAATGTATTTAAAATTTTAAGAATAAAATAAAAAAAAACGACAGTGTTAATCTACCTCTACTACAGTTTCTGCTACTGTTACTCATGTTAACTAACACTCACACAACTAACCTAGGTGAAGACAGACCAGTTATACTAGAGTAAAACTGGTGTGAGAGGAACACATAATATAAGCAAGGAAATATTCACAAAGAGCCAATTTCTGCTCTTGGTTAAACCAGTGTAAAACAGAAGTTACTCCTGATTAATACCAGTCTTAAAATCCAAACACCTGAGTGATGTACATAAGAGGACCTTAGTCCCCATGTAGGCAGCACTAGGTCACCAGAAGAATTATTCCATTGACCTAGCTTCTGCCTCTCAGGGAGGTGGATTCACTACAGAGAAAGAAGCCCTTCTGTCACTGTAGTAAGTGTCGACACTGAAGTGCTACAGCTGTGCCACTGTAGAGTTTTAAGTGTAAACATAGCCCAAGGTCATAATCAGGTACAAATTAAAATAACAGAAGACCAGAAAATTAAAATACAGTTGCCTCAGGCTAGGTAAATGTGTGCAATAGCTGACTTTATGCTGTGTGTTTGGTTTAGGTCTAGGGTAGATAAATTATTGTTCACACATATCCATATTCTGTACAGCTATTATTTTGAGCTGGGACTGGAAAGGATTTCATTAGTTTCTGGATATTTATATCTGATTTCCGTTCAAAACGAACCAAAGCTTTTCTGATTGGGCTGGATCATAACAGCTGAGATTGCTGAAATATACCTCAGTCCTACTTTTGCCATAGTTCTTTGCTGCAGTGGGAATGGAAGTGAGAAGAATTTATTACACAGTGTAAAGCCTTATTTGTACCTTTCACAAAATGATTGCTTGTCATTATACTGGATTTATAGTTAAATTGATTATTTGTATCTCTGGAGAATTTGATCTGATCACTGTGAAGTATGTACACACATACTGCAGCACCTAACCCTGCAATTCAGCTTTCTTTTTAGTGTCTGTTCTTGGAGTTTCCCAAGTGTCCTTAATGGAGCCATACGTGTAAAAAGTTTTGTAGCTATATAATAGAATGAAAACAGTTGGATTTTTTTCCTCATAGCTATATTGAGTGTTATAAAACATGAGGCCACAATAATTCTTAATTACCAAACACAGTATTTAACAGCAACCAGGTAGAATAGGCACAATGTTTCCAATTTTTCAGACTCAGCAGTAGGAGATTAATCCCTCTTCTTAAACTCCTTTAATGGGGAAGAGCTTCTTCTTATCAGCTGGTGGGCAACTGCAGGTAAATTAAGCTAAAAATCCTGCTGAATAAATTACGCAAAGCAAAGTTATTTGTATAAAAGCATTTGTGGCCCT
This sequence comes from Natator depressus, assembly GCF_965152275.1. Taxonomy (NCBI): domain Eukaryota; kingdom Metazoa; phylum Chordata; order Testudines; family Cheloniidae; genus Natator; species Natator depressus. The sequence continues at coordinate 98,251,534 of NC_134240.1, read as the reverse complement.
TAAAGTGAATAGGTATTCAAGATTTTCAATCCGTAATGTTATGATAGCATGCTACTTTAGACTTAAAATATGGGACTAAAAATTGTTTTAAAAGTTAACATGCCTTTATCATACCTCATACATTTATTTTTTCTACAGATGATATAATTCCCTATAAAGACAATCAGCTTTTATGTGATGATCACATAAGGCCAGATCCTCAGCTAGTGTAAGTCAACATAGCTCCACTGAAGTCAATTGGAAGAACTACCTGTAGGGGAAGATAGTAGCTTCTTGATTTTAAGATCTATTGATTTTAATGGGATTTAGGTGCTTAAATACCTTTGAGAATCTGACTCTTACTTTATAGGCAGCTCCTAGAACTAGACAGTCTCACAGAGCTTACCAACTCTGAGAATTATTTCTACATTCTCCATATGTAGAAAGTAACATGAAGAGACCTTTGTCTGGTCTTACAGTGAGAGGCATAAAACCCAGATCTCTTGACTCCTGGTCCCAAACTCTTAATGACTATATCATGTTGCCTTCCTAAATAGTGCTAGTGCGGCTGGAAGACTGAAGGATCTAATTTGCCTGTAGACTAAGGTCCAGCTTCTCAAAGGTATTTAGGTCCATAACTTCAATTGAAATTAATGGATCTGGGCCTAAACTACTATCTTCCCCTAGAAACAATCCTTCCAATTTAACAGGATTCAAGCATGTTGATATAGAGCAGTGGTGGGCAACCTGCAGCCTGCACCAGTTCCCGCAGCTCCCATTGGCCGGGAACGGCGAACCGCGGCCATGGGGAACTGCGGGCGGCCGTGCCTATGGATGTTCAATATAAACAAACTGTCTCACGGCCCGCCAGCGGATTACCCTGACAGGTGGTGTGCGGCCCACAGGCTGGCCACCACTGATACAGAGGCTTGGAGAAACACTAGAATTGTCTGCTCTGCCTATAAAAAAGCTCTTTAAGCTACCAATTCTGTCTGCTGGCATTTTTCATTGGCCTGAATTCTCTTTAAAAATTAAAGTCCTGCTATTCTTTGCCAAGATTTTAAGTTTACTTATAATTGTGGTATATTTCTTAAGATTTTATTGCCAGTGTGCCTCCTATATTAGGGTATATACAGAAGGTCTAATAAACATGTATAAAATATTTTGTCTTCATTTTTTCATGATGTTTCATTAAAAAAATGATTTAGAGTTACGTCTCATGAGATTTTCCACCTTTCTCAATAACAGTGATACTGAATTAGCTAAAAACTGATAGGATTCCTCAATATTACAGTAATCACTGTGATACAAACACTCCTATTTTTAGCAGGTGTAGGTAGTGGATTTCCAGCAGGTTTTTAATTTGAGAGAGGAATATATATATATACACCTAGAAACATGCATTCTGAGGGGATTTTATTGTATCCTGTCCTCCTGACTGTGGCCTATCACAGAATGTGAATCAACATTTGATGTTTAAAAGTTGTTTCTCTAGGCATAGATTGGTGTAGCTCTGTTGAAGTTCATCACTTTCCCACAGCTGAAGATCTGGATTCTAGTCAGAAACTTTAAAAACTTGATCCTGCATCCACGTCCACTAGCTCAGGGGTCTGCCTGTATGTCCTGTGCCCTCTCCTATCTGTTTTGTAGCATTGCTAACTCCACCATCATCATTCCTGTCACCTAATCACTATCTTTGCATCAGCTTTGTCACCTCTCTTTTTTCATACTTTAGTAGGAAGAAGGCCTGAAACATAAGCCCTTGAATCAAAGGCCTGAACTAAACTAGTGGTCAAAGCTTTGCTGCTATAAAGCAAAGTTAAGTTGTGAGCAAGAGGCATGCCCTGCTCACAGAATCTGGCAAGAACACGGCTGATATGGCAGAAACACACATTCCTAAGTAGTGCTAGGTACAAGAATATACACGCAAACACATTCCAGAAGAGTGGTACCAGAACACCCCAATACTAGCACATTCCCCAAAGATAACAGGAACACGCTGACCCATCTTAAAGATAAGGTCAGGATGACAACATGATGGATAGAGTTGTTTTGATTAAACCAACAGGTACAGGGCAATGGTTGGCACCCAAATATGTCAGGGGCTGGCACCTGGATATGTCAGAGAGGCAATACGTAACTTGTTTGTATTGGTGTATAAAGAGGTATCTCAGAGGGAGTGTCTTTGGCCAGCCGAGGGGGGAATGGAAAGTCCCGCCATTCACAGAGCTGTGTCCATTGTTATGGGCATATATGTGCTAGTATAACTGTAGACATTGATCCGGGGAGCTAGGACCATGCTTCGTTGACATTAAACCTGACCAAGTGCCTTTGCACCTTAACCAATCTTGTGGTCATTGGGCAGTTTGCTTGAGGTCTGCTGTGCCAGCTACCTGTGCAGAGCTGAGATGGCATATGGAGAGAATTCACGCAGCCAAACATCTGTCAACACTGGTGACCCCAACATAACCACATATACTGTAATGCTGACAGGTACTGATGACTGCTTGGATCACAAACCTCTTTGAGATTAGGTGTGAACATATCCTTCAATTAGCAAAACTGTCAGGATGAGTTAATCAGAAGTGCCCCCCCGCCCACACACATATCTAAGACAGGAGGAGGTTGTCAACCCCCACAGAAGTTTGGACTGAGTGGGAAGAGAGGTCTGGCTGACTGCTGTTTGTGGGTTGTTTGGTGTTTGTGGGTAAGTGCAGGCAGGCCACACAGAAACTGAGAACACACAGAACAGAGAGTGATAGAGAGGCAAAAAGCAAGAAAGCAAGCAGCACCCAGTGAGCTCAGTGTGGAAAAAGCTGGAGAGAGAGACCTTTTGGGTCTACTGGCTAAAGAGGCTTAGGGCTGTAAGCTAAGAAACTGCTCCTTCGTTCTTGGCTTCTTCTGTTTCAGAGAAGCAGGACTTTGTACATTACTTGTCAATAAACAAGATTGAAACAAAGAAAACACTAGACACCATCAATTCTACTTCAAACTGAAACATCTTTAGTGCTCAAATATTGATCAGCTGCTTGGGTCAGAAAAAGGCAACAATACCATCACATTCAGGTCTTATAGTCAATTCCTGTTGTTTCTTCATCTAAGATATCTCCCAAATTCCCCCCTTTCTCTCTGATCATACAACTATAACAATACTATATTCTCTGGTAACTTCCCACATCAAAGACTATATCCTCCTTCATTCCAGTCCCACCTCTCCAATCTAGCCAAAACACAACTCTCAAGATAATTTTATTCTCCCATCAGTCTAATCATATCTCTCCTCTTCTGAGGTCTTTCTTTGCATAGGCTTCTCACTTTTTTCGGCATGTAGTTCAAGTTTCTTTTCCTGACTTCCAAAGTATTCCATAACACTGCTTCTACATATTACTTTATCGTCACCATCCTCTGCTATTCCGTCTCCTTTACTCCACCCATGCTTTGTTCCTGAGGGCTCCCTTTGACTTCTTCACTCTTTCCTCAGTTTGTTTCTTCTCTCATGTAGGGCAGACACTTTACCTCTTACTACAAAAGTCTAAAAGCCCTGTATGTTCTCCTCCACAACCAGTGATAATTGTTCATACAGTCAGTGGGTTTCACCCATTTATGGTTTAGATGTTAAGCTCTTTAGGGCAAGGACTGTGTTCTTTGTCTAGTTGTGTTTCACATTGTAAAGCACTGTGTACACTTACAAGTTATGGCTGCCACTGTGGGAGTGAGCTTGGCTAGGATGTAAAGATTTTAGGAAGCCCCTTCCATCCAGTGTACCTGGGCAGGAGATCACCATAATGTAGCTACCTAAAATCCAATGGACCTGGTCTCCTGATTTGCAGCAGTGTAAATCAGGAGCAACCACAATGAAGCAAATGGAGCTATACCAGTGTTAAGTGACAGGCAAGAGAGTCCTCATGAGTACAAGGGAACACAGCTAATGCTGCAAGCAGTGCAATGAAGAGAGATTTCTGGATGTGTGCCTTCCCTCACTCTCAGTTATTAGCAGGAGGCTAGCTTCTTCCAGCGCATGCTACACTTTATTTCAAGACATCTGGCAATTTTTTTAAGGCAATACAAATGCTTGTCCTAGGGTTGGTTGAAACATTTCACATTTTTGGTGAAAATTTTCAGACAAATTTAAAATGTTGAGAAAAAAAACCCAGAACATTTTCACTAAATCTTTGTCCAGTTTTTCAACCATCTTAAACGTGTATCAAAATTCCTAAAATAGTTCTTCAAGAGAAATCACACACCTTCTGTAACTCTGGCCCCTGGATGGTAACTTTGCTCTCTGACTTGAGGTGACCCTCTATCGTTGCAAAGTGGCTTTTCACCAAGGTAATGGTTGCCAAATGAAGGCTTGTAATAATAAATAATGCATAATAATAGCCATCTATAACTCACACTCTAAGCCCTTCCTCTCTTTCTCCAGGAAATGAACTGTTGCCACTGCTTGATGGTTCTTCTGCCCTTGCCCTCCTCCATCTAGGGAAAGAGAAGTTATCCTCAGCCAATCTTTGTATATTTCCAACAGCTGTCTGCAGAACTGCAAGAAGATACCTGGTACATGGGGAACCTACCACAAAGATACTATTCCTAATGGATGTGGGCCAATATGATCCCAATATTGACTGCTTATGTTTGTCTTCTAAAACCTTCCTCTGGCACCCTATTCAACCTAGTATGTTGTTCTCATGTTTGGTCCTTTCTCACTCTAGAAAGGCTCCCCCAGCACTGCACTTTATCTAGGACTGGTTTCCCTTTTTTTTTGCCATCTGTCTCTAGTCCATTTTAGATGTAAAAAATAAAAAGTACCATATATGGGCCTTTCTCACAGTATTGCCCTTGACATGAATATCTGCAGCATTTCATTTCTAGCTAAGTCTGTCACCTTCTGATTACTTCAGCAATATGGTTCAGCTGGAAGTAACTTATAATGAATTGGTTTTTTACATATAAAAGTCAACAACCCTCTTCTCACAGCCAGGAAAGGAAAGAGGGGTGGTGAACGAACAATGAACTTATTCACTGAGGAGAGAAGGAGACTTGTCCAACAAGGAAAACAATGACCTTGGAAAGAAAAGCTAGTGGGGAAAAAAGATTTGTATTAATTTCATCTGTGTATATTTAATATAATTTTAATCGCTGAACTAAATTATTTGATTAATGTTACTGTGTGGCATTGCTTTCTAGTCTTAAAATGATAAAAATGTAATACAGCTTATTGAATGCTTTTACTATCTTTTTAAAGCTAATTCTTTAGGGCCTATGTGTAAGGTTTGTTTGATGTTAAGACTGACCAGGACAAATGTCATGCTGAATATTGACATGGTTTGTGTGGTTGCAGTTGAACATGATGTAGAGTGGGACAACACACCTTACTATGTCCCATTGCATAATGACAGGAGCCATACGCAAGATACCAACTCTAGGTTTTGGGCAACTTTGGGCTGTTTTACCTAGCTCCCACCCATCTCATAACCATATATCCCTCTTAACTCAGCATACCAATGCCACTCAGTCCTTGGCTGCTTCATCCTGCTCTATGACAGTGCCACAGCCCAGGGAGATTCCATATTATTTACATGGATTTGGTATAAATGCTTAGATATACAGACAGACACATAGCCCCAGCACTTCATGAATTACTCTGTGCTTTCGATACAGACTTGCTAAGCTCTGTATACAGATAGAACAAATCCTTCAGATAACATTCTTTATGTTCACTAACATGGCTTAAGAAACAGGATTCATTACTTGTTCATGTTAACTTGACACTAGATTTAAAGGCTCCATCACAAACCTGTTAAAGCTGTGTGACTTTTTTTTTCCTGGTGAAGAAAAAGAAAAGAATGAAAGATAGAAAAACAAACAGGATGGCAAGAGAACATACAGCATTATTGACATTTGAGAAACCCAGTAGTCTGCTGTAATGATGAATGGCAAATCAATGAACTGCAGACTAAAGTCTGTCTAAAAATTGGGAAAACTTCACACATTTTTTACAGGGGAATGAAATTAAGGGATTTTTTAAATGTTTTTTTTTTAATTGAAATTACCTGGGTATTAAAAGTTTAGAAATTGTTTGGTTACTTATTGCCTCTTTACAAACACCATATGTAGCTTGTTCTTTTGCAGGAACATTTTCAGCTACTAAAGGCTACAAGTGGATGTTGGGGGTGCATTGTAGACAGATTTCATTGGGTCCTGTGGGACTGATTATTTCTCCAACCACAATAAAAGTACTTGTTTTCCCCACAAAATATTAGTCTTCAGGAAGGGCAAGGATTACCCATGGAAGACAGAGGTGATGCTGGTGGGTAAAAGGTCTCCCTTGAAGGTTCCATCCACCCCCTTTGGTTTTAACTGGTTTGGACATTGTGTATTGATTTAGGACAAGAACAAAAATAAATAAAAATCCAGGTTGAATGTCAGGACCAAAGCACACATAGCACATATGAAATAGCTTACATACAGTCATCTTGACTTCAGAACTCTAGATCTGCCATGTTGAATTTTGACTAAGAGCTGATTTCTCAGCCTTGAAGTATAGTTGTCAGGTAGGTGCTGTTGCTTTGCTTCATAATAATGGACTCATGCTGATTAGGAATATAGGTATTGCCATATTGAATCAGATCCATGGGACATCTATTCCAGGATCCATGAACAAAAGAGGTATTATATTTCTTCCTGATTCCATATTCAGCACCTTTTGAAAAATACTTCACCTTTTTTTTTAAAGAAAATTATAAGGATTAGTGGACAAAATAATTAGACATTATCAAAATGAAGAAGATGCTGAACTACCACTGACAGAAACATGTTTGTGGCTATAAGAAGCTTTATGACTGTTCACTTTTACTGGGTGCTTTTAGGAACAGAAATCCTGGCATAAATGGGGACATTCACGAAGTGGTAACATGTAACATGAATGGGGGCATAGAGTTTCCAGGTTTCACTTTGAAAATTTACCTTGAGTGTTTTAAAGTCAAAATTCTGACCTAACAAGTAAAGCTCCCTAAAATTGACAGATATTTGTGTTCTTTCCATATCGCACATACTCCCTAGGCCATTTATCCCAGTCCAAAGAAAGAATAATTTATAGTGGGCAGGAAACAACGCTATCACGGCAGTGGACATGTGTTACTCACAAAGCTAACTTATGGACTAAGATTCCTAGATCCACAAAGCAATGCTACACTGTGGGCCTTGTTGTGCAATTGCTTTATTTACCTTCTTCTGAGTGTTGGTTTTTTAGCAGATTTAGTAGTGAAGCACCCTGCAAGAATCTGTCTCTTGGTGTTTCAGTTTTCACTACAAGAAAAGCACAGTTCTTCTTCTTCAACGCTTAGCCAGACAGTCGGCCATAGCGATCGTTCACCATTTGGTCTGTTCCTGCGCAACTGCAAAGGCTTGACAGCCTGAGAGTCCAACATCGGAACAGACTTGATGAACCCATGTAATAGGGGGTCTGCCTCTGAGCCGCCTTCACCCCTCGGTTGGTGGAATTTTATCCCGGATGTTACAAGCCACCCGGAGAACGACGTTCACTGGAACATCTTGTGGCATCCTTGCAACATGTCCAGAAAGCCTAAGGTGCTGCCTGCGGACAATGGCTCTAGTAGTCTGTAGACCCGAATGATCATAAACATCTGCATTACACTTTATGCCCAATATATGATGTTGACATTTTGTGTGGAAAGCCTCCAGCTTTGTCCAGTCTGAGCAGCCTAATATCCATGTTTTGCAGCCGCACAACAGTATGGGAAGGTGTAGGGGCAAGGTTGCAGAAGAGCTAAGTGGAGGAGCGAGGAGCTAAGTGGTAGACTGGTACGTGACTGGATGTGACTCCCCCCTGGCGGAGTCCTGCCTGGTCAGCTGTTCTGAACGGCCAGAGTCCCCTGCAGCCCCTCCACGCATCCTAGCGGCTCCCCGCGCAGATTGGAGCGTACGTTCTTCCTTCCTTCAATAAAGCATAGTTTATTATTCTTAGGCCTGAGTGTCCTCCTTTCGCTGGTATCTTCCCCCCCAGCCCTTGCAGGCACAGAAGGATACAGCTCGATTAAATCCTGAACTTGGTTGTCATACTAAGATGATGTTTTAACTGGTAGATATTAATGAATGATCTTTATTGTGAGTGTCTGAATCAAAACCCTGGATCTGACTACCCCCAAGTTCAGTAAGTTCAGGCCTGGTATTGAAATATGCAGATTGGGCCCATCTCTAATCATGATATTGCATATAGGCCAGGATTTTCAAAAGTTCTCAGTGCTCCATTGAAGTCAATGAAAAACTTACCAATGAGAGTCCAACACTGAGTGCTTTTGAAAATCTCACCTTTAATTTTCAAAATGAGCTCAATTAAGTATAGGTTTCTTGACCCAGCTCAGCAAAGCCACTCCCTTCATTTGCTACTTCAAAACTCCCTGATAAAATGAAGAGAATTTACTGAGAAAGCCTGATGGTGACAACACTTTATAAATACCCACAATTGAGTGTAAAACATTTATGGGTTAGAATTTGCCAAATGGATTTTAGTACTACTGAGTGTTGATTTTTTTTTTTGTCAAGTTGAAGTAAAGGATAATATTAATAAAAGATTCAGGGCTGAATGTTTACAGCATGCCTCTCTGAATCAAATGTTTTAATACAAGATCTAACAGCAAGTAAGAAATCTTTTAGCATGGCTCAATCAAGCTCTTAAAGACATAATGGACAATTTAAGGTCTCTATAAGAAGGTGCTGCTTTTCATTAATAGGTATCTGTATCATGAAACACTCTTTTGCCTGAACTTGCCAGGTGACTGATTGTGATGGTGGTCTTACATAAGGGAGATGGCTCTACCTGGCACTGTCCATCATCAGATATTAAATTGCAGTGCTTGGAAATATGGCGAGCTAGGATTTCAGTTTCTTAAGTACCACCATTAATTATTCTTTCTTTTAGCTTATGAAAGCCCCGAGTCTAATTAATTTCCTGTCAGATAAAGCAGCAGCTGTAGAAGAGGAACTAGGAGGAAAAGTAGATGAAGCCCAGGCAACGGCTGCATTAATTGAAGGCTCAATTTGCAGTTTCTTCCTGGTGGCCATATTTCTTTCTTCACATCAGGCATCCCATTTACCTCATTTATAATAAATAAAAAGTCTGTCACTGTGTTAACCCATAAAAGAAGATTTCGAAAATTGTATATGATAGGACTGCAGTGAGAAGGCCACAGGGATCAGGCAGAATACTTCTTGCCCCACCCATTTTTACCATATATTTATGATAACTGAGGGTGAGCACATTAGACAACCATTAATGTGAAACAGGCTTTGGAACTATAATTGTTTTTTTTTCTCACTGTAATTGTGGCTCTTTTCTGTTTTTAAAACAGCAAGACATGTACTGTGCTGACACATGAATTAATAAAGCTGTAGGGTCCTACATTAAAGAATGGTGGCTTGGTTCACCAGAGAGTTACTCCACTTTTATTGCAATGGAGTTTGGACAGGGGCAAAGCTGGAGCAACACCGAGGTGAATCAGACCTAGTATCTGAAAGAGGGCTAATCATAAAACTTTAGTACGTCGTCTTCATGATATGCAAGAAATTTAGTTGCATCATTACTTTTGATGGGAGTCACATAATCAGGACTGACTCTATTTTTGAAGCTGCCCTGTTACTGTTTGCAACTCCCGCTCGCTCATACAATAAATAGTAGGTAAATATTTTGGTTGTCTAAACTCTAGACAACCAACAGGTTCTGCCCATATAGTAGAACTAGCTTCATGTTAGTCCAAATCTCTGCACTAAAAATGTAACTTCTATTATATAGACTAATAGAGAAAAAATTGTATAAAGTTATATTGTATTATTTGACAACCTGTATGTTGTTCAATATTATCTGATAGGCAGAGCCAAGTGAGAATTTTTGGATGGACCCTTTTTTCAAAAAATGTAGATTTGAGTCAAGTCTGGTGAATTATTTTAGCAAAAAAATCAATTGCTTTGCTGTTTCTGAAACTAAACATTTTGACTTTTGATTTACAAAAGACATTTCAGTCAGAATTTCCCTCAATTTTTTTTTTAAATTTAAAAACATTTTTTTAAAAACCTTGAAATTGAAATGCATTATTTTTGGGGTGTCACTGCTTAACATGAAACTAAAACTTTTTTCCACATTTTATTTCACCAAAAAATTCAAAACATTTTCATTTCAGGTTGACCTAAAATATATATATTTTTAAACATTTTCAGACCTTCACCCAAATCTTATGTTTAGGGGTTCAGACAGCTCTACCCATAGAGTATGCATCACAGAGTTAAGGTATTGCACATTGCAAACTTGTGTTGGCATTTTCTGACTTCTGCGTTCTTAACATTGAAATTTTAGTGTTCCATAGAAGCATTTATTTTAAAAATAATATTTTAAAAAGTCAAAAACACAGAGGGGAAAAAAAGAGGTTCATTTCAAAACCTTGGCGTCTGTTGTTTTGGGGGAAAATTGCAATGATGATTTATTTATTTTGATTTGTGATGGAATCTGTCATCCAATTCAAGTGCCATCTAGGCACTTACACAATTTAAAAATCAAACTGTGTCTGAATTCCACAATCTGTAAGTGTTTGATCAGAAACCACCAGAGCACCCTGTCCTACAAAGTTTAGAAGGATTGAAGAACGAAGCCCCTTACCCACACAACTGTAGGAGAAAGCCTCTCTTTTGTGAATCTTAGAAGCTGCACAGCTGGTGAAAGTGACTTGTGCCATTCCCTAGCTTTGGGGTTTATAGTGTGTATCATACCTTCCTCCAACCCTTTAGACCTTTTCTTCAGCCTCTTTCCCTTTTGCTATATTCATACTAGAAGAGCTCTTATCAAGAGAACACATTTATTTTTGTTTTCATAATAGCTGAAATCCTCTCCATTATAAACTACAGTGTGAACATGCTTTAAAGTAAGTATTTAGTAAACTCCTTATATGAATATTTCAGGATGTTAGGGAGAAGCAATTGCCTTCTCAAAATGTGATCTGCACGTATCGAATATAAGCTTAATTTTCAACTCCTAAAAATGGATTTGTTTGCTTTAGGGCAGTGGTTCCCAGACTTGTTCCACCGCTTGTGCAGGGAAAGCCCCTGTCGGGCCGGGCTGGTTTGTTTACCTGCCGCATCCGTAGGTTCGGCCGATCGCGGCTGCCACTGGCTGCAGTTCGCTGCTCCAGGCCAATGGGGGCTGCTGGAAGTGGCGGCCAGTATGTCCCTCGGCCCGTGCTGCTTCCAGCAGCTCCCATTGGCCTGGAGCAGCGAACCGTGGCCACTGGGAGCCGTGATCGGCCGAACCTGCGGACCCGGCAGGTAAACAAACCGGCCTGGCAAGGGCTTTCCCTGCACAAGTGGCAGAACAAGTTTGGGAACCACTGCTCTAGACAACATTTCTATGGTTAGTCTTCCTGGAGGGGTTATTATGATTAGGAACTTGAAGGCCTGCAACCAGAGGGTCTTCCTCCACATCTCTCCAAATCAGGAGCCTTCTGGCACAACATGGCAGTTACAAGGTCTGGGATCTGGCCCAAAATATTTTCAAAAATCTCTTATCTGTGTTCCTAATAATATCTTAAAATTGTTTAAAATGAAATATTTTTTAAAAAATGATGTTGTTTCCATATTTTTCCATTTCACTCAGCTTGAGCAATGAAACCAGATTGACCAGTCACAGCTTCACATTGTTTCTAGTCTCTTTCACTTTGTGGTTCTTATGCGTAAACACACAGCTGAGGTCATCACACAACAAGTTCCTACTAAATTTAAATAAAAGAATACATGAAAACATTTTTAGACACAGTGGGGAAAACTCCCATTTACTTCAGTTTCAGAAAGATTGTGCTTATGATGGACCAAATCTTGAGAGATACTGAGCACCTGCAACTCTCATCAATAGAAGTTGCAGATACTTAATGCTAACAGGTGCTCTGGACCTCTTAGCATTTTGCATATGTAGGGCTTGGTCAGTTAGTAGTAGACAAATTGAATAATGAGTTAACTAATGGCAATGTGCATGCTAGTATGGGTTTGCAGCACCCAAAATTTGTAATGCTAACCCCTTCCCAAATGCACACATTGTTTTTGTTATTGTGTGTGTGTGTGTGTGTGTGGAGGGGGTGAGATTACTATTATTTTTACAAGGCCTAAATATCTTTCTTGAGGAAAGATAAAAGCCTGTTCAGAAAATGTGTGAAAATCTGTTTCTGTGCATGCTTTCAATTAAAATGTTCCAACTTCAAGTGTGTGCAGTTTCCATACCATACGTCATACCCATGGTGAGTAATATACTGTCCATTAGTAGAAATGATAGAACATAGAACTCATACACTACCAAAATATAGCATAGTTGCCATTAAGCTTCAGAAAGGGGTATTTAAATAAAGCAGAAGTAGTTAGGCAAAAAGCCCCTGATGTCAAAACTGAGGAAATAAGCCCTTTGGCTCTGCATGGAGACTATACAAGCAAATGGTAATGGCCCCAGAAATCATGTATGCCCCTTAAAAAAAAAGAATCAGGAAGGTAAAAAAACTCAATATTATTAAATAGCAAGATAGAAGAAGTCATTTGAGCCAAACAGATATTCTAATGGAAAACAGAAATCCATCCCTTGTGAAGTCAACAGAAAGGAATACAAACTATGGCAGGTAAAATGGCTATTAGGAAGGCTAAGATGAAAGCTGAAATGCAAACATCCAAAGACATAAAAGACCAAGAAATATCAGGAGCAGCAAGTCATGTGAAAGTGGGTGCTTCTGCTGGACTATCAAAAAGCTAAAATGGCAACTAAGAATTTTACTGGCAGTGGTTTTCACCACTAAAGGACACCGTGAGATTAAAAGAATGGCTTCTGCAAAGGAAAATTATGCTTCTCTAATCTATTTGAATTCTCTGTGCGTGAAAAAGTGAAGAAAGGAGATATAAACCAGTCGATATAATTATCTGAACTGCCATAAAGCCATCAACAAAGTTGTGCGCAAAAGTGTATTTAGGAAATTAAATAGTCCTAGGGTGAGAAGTAAAGAATTGTTATGGTTGGCTAAGAGAGGAATAAATGGCCAATCTTCAACATGATATGAGGTCAGTTGTAGCGTGACCCAATATTCTGAACTTAGGATAATGTTGTATAGTATATTTTGGAATTATCTGGAGAAAGGCATGGATACTGAGCTAGCAAAATTCAAAGAAACCAAACTAATTTAGTGTGTCATAGCTAGAGCAGACCATGAGGAACTTCAGAAGGCTCTAACAAAGCTAGATGAAAGGACAGCACAATGGCAGATGAAACTCAGCCTTGACAAATGCAAGGCACTGCAAATTGGAAGTAGTTGTTTGAACTACTCCTATGCACTACAGGGCTCTACATTAACTTTAAAAGTCAGGAAGAAGACCTGGGCATCATTGTGGATAGTTCAGTGAAAACCTCTGCAGTTGTCAGAAAAACAAGACAAAATGTTAAGAGGTTTAAAAAACAGGATAGAAAAGAAAACTAAAAACAATATTATAATGCTATTATATAAATCAATGATACATCCTCACCTCACCTGTTCGTTTTTGGTCCTCCTAGATCAGTGGTTCCCAAACTGGGGTTCATGAACCCCTGGGGGTTCGCAAAATATTACAGGGGATTCTCCGGAAAAAATTCCCTAATGGCAGACAGAGCTGTCCCTCGGGATCCCGGGCAGCACAGGGCCACCGGCCTAGAGGCCCTGGACTTCCAAGAGTTAATCAGATCAAAGTAAGCACATCCATCACACTGCGGAGATTTAAACTTCAAGACTCCTTATAAGAAATGGAAAGGGAGGTGGATATTTTTTGCTGGTTTTAAAATTAAATAGGCAGCGAGTATTGTTTTTAAAATTATTATGAAGAACAAGTTTAAGCTTTGTTGTAATGTGCGTTGTTTGCCTGGGCGGCTCAAGACCTGAAAGCTTGTGTAGGAGGAATTCTTTGAGTTGGCTTCTTAAATACCTTCATGCTCTTTCACATCTGATACTCCTTGATGAAACATAGGAGCTTTGTCTTATAACAGGCTTATTCAAAGTGATATAAGCTACGAAAGTGAGATTTTGGAAGAGTGTTGCCGTTTGCATAATGTAATAAAAATACTGTAATGACAAATAATAATTAATAATAATGTTTAATAAGCATGTAATAAAACAAATTTTATATTTCTGAGATCACTGCTTTTATAATTTATATTCAGGTAAAGGAGAAAATCCCTGGAAATATTCATTTTTAGGAGGGGGTTCATGAGACTTGACATTTTAGTGAAAGGGGTTCACAGGTTGTTAAAGTTTGGGAACCACTGTCCTAGATGTAGCAGAAATGCAAAAGGTCAAACATGAATATACATTAAAAAGATTGAGACTGTTTTATTTAAAATGGAAATAAGTGGCATCATGATAGCAGTACATGAAACAACAAATGGCATAAAGAAGGTAAATTGTGTGCCACTATTTACTCCTTTTCCTAATACTAGAACAAGGGGATGTTCTATGGAATTTTAAAGCACCTTTAAAGAACAAATGAAAGGAAATATTCTGTACATAAGGTATAGTTAACCTGCGGAATTGAATGCCACAGGGTATTATTGAGGTCATGAGTGTAGTAGACTTTAAAAAATTATTAAATATTCAGATTAGATTAGATTAAATTAAAAAATACATTGTATATAATGGGTATAAACGGTCAGGGTTCAGTGAATAAACCAAGCATGAATTGTTGGGTTAGGAAGAAACTTACCCTATGGGGAGTTTATTTCATTATTGTCTAGTGTGAGGTTTCTTTCGCTTTACTTTGAAGCATCTGTTCCTGGCCACTGCAGAGAAGAATGGCAATTCCTATATGACATCATTTGGAACATTTCAAAAATTTATAATCCTAAATCTGCTCTTGCGCAGGTGGAAATCTACATTCACACTGTTGAAATTTTTCCCCTATTTTCTAGAATACAAACACTTGCAAGATATTTCAAAGGTTGGTTTAATGCAGAAAAGAGTGAGAGTCAGAAAAGGAATTATATGCATGGTCACAAATACATGGCTGAATGATATACTCTATAAACTCCGACAGCTATGTATAGAACATATAATGATATGGTGTGCAAATCTCATTTTCATGAGTATAATATGGTCACATTGCTCATGCTAACCATGGGATAAATGGCA